>NW_017728909.1:56543881-56550017 GCF_001723895.1 Crocodylus porosus | reverse complement strand
CCTTCCTTTGGGCTTGGAGGATCGCCTCCTTAAGGAGCGACCACTCTCCATGGACATCTGGCTCCCCTCCCCTCTGGGACTTCAGCGTATCCCCAACTATCCTCCTTAGTTCGTTGAAGTTTGCTCTTAATAAAATGGGCCCATGTTGACTTCGGCTAAGTTGACACATTCAGAGGGTTAGATAATGGGTTTGATCACATTAAAAATGGCCATCTGATCTAAAGTAAGTTGTGATGGGAGGGCTAGTGGGGGGAGATTGGGGAATGGGGGGCAACCAGACTAGGGGGATCAGGGATCTGTGGGGGGATAGGGGGCATGATCTTTGGCAGGGATGGAGGACAGGTAGCATCTATGGTACCTGACAGGTGAAATCCATGGGGGGCAGGCAGTGTCTGCAGAAGTGATTGGGGGGTAGGTGTGATCCATGGGGGGTTGTTGGGGGCCAGGAGGGGTTGGTGGGATCAGAGGGTTCTCAGGGTTCACAGGGGTGTTGAGGAAGTCAGTGGGTATTTTTAGCTCTCTGCATCCCCACCTCCCAGCAAACTACCCCTTATCCCTCCTGTCCCCACCCTTCTGCTGATACTTAGTGTTCAGCTCCTGGAAATGGCAAATGCTGATAAAACTGGTGATACCTGGAGAGGCTTGAGGGATGAGGAGTGAGAGGCAGTGAAGGGCTGGGGGGATAAAAAGAACCCAGTGCCAGGAAGTAGGTAGGAAAAGCAGTGGCTAGGAAAAGTGCAGCCTCAGGGCTGGGGCTGGCAACTGGACTTTCCCAGGTCTAGGAATGTTCAGGCAACTGTACAGAATTTCCATGCACCAGTCTAACCTACATCAATTAAGTTTCAGCGTACATGAAGTCAGATCTATCAGACTGGTTTTGGCCATTTTTGGACTGGTGTGTGTGGATGGAACTTCTGTACTGTTATGGGTTTAGATTATTTTCCTATCACTGAGACTGGGTCTAAATGTAAAGTCTGCACTATGGGCAAACTAAGTTAGATCGGGTGGCCATTTTTAACCTGATACAACATCCCTATAACTGCCCTCAAATTTCTGCATTTAAGCCATTTGATTCTTATTGCATTACCTGGAGTAGCTTTTACCATGCTTATATCCTTCATTGGGTTAACTGATTTGTTTGTTCCCTTTGATCTCTTCAACTCACCTTCTTCTCTAATAGCACTAACCCCTCCTTTCCTTCATTTATAGCATCTGATAAACGTGATAAGAAGCAAGCTCTGGCCAGAGCCACCACATTTGCTAGAGAGCCAGAGGGTGAGTGTTGCTGTCATTCATTTCTTCCTTACCCCTGCTATTGAATTCACTGGATGAGGGATAAAGGGAGAGAAGGAGAGAGAGAGGGATAACAGCTGCAGCACTCATTTCAGAGTTCTGGAGTTGTTCAAGAGTAGTGGCTCTAGTCAGAGCTTGCTCCAGCCAGCTTTTGAGCTCATAGCCAGGTAGATATTACACTTTTACTGGTACAAGTGATCAGAAACTAGTCTATATCCATAACAGAAGTCTGGCACAGACAGACTGTTTTAAAAATGAACCCCGTCTAAGATTTTCACACCCATGCTGCCCTCACACCAAGGGAAAATGTGTGTTTTGTTCACTTCTGATATAAACTATGCTGGTTGCAGAAAACTGTGCAATTTAAATTGATTCCACCTTGGCCTTTCAGAGTGTCTGTACCTAGCCATAGAGTTTACTGTGCATATGGTACTCTGGCAAGAGCAAACCCAGACCAGGTAATGAGTTCAGGGCTCATGGCATATAGGGACCACCCACCACACCATGTGCTGGATCCACACTTGGTTAAGAGTCAAAATCCCAGACTTTAGCAGTATTTGAATAGACTCTTTATTTGCTCCCAGAAACAAGCTTCAAATTCTGCTCATCTTATTCAGTGACAACTCACCTTCTTCACAGTAGAAGGTGAGTTGAAGAGATTAAAGGAAGTAAATGACATACAGTTACCAAGATAACAAGAGCCTATTTTTTTTCACTTGAGATCCACCTTTTATCTTCCTGTCTGTGGGTACTTCTACATGTGCACCCCACAGGATAGTTGTTACTGCACTGTCATTTAGTACTTGCTTTAGGAAATACTAAATGATGCCAGAGTAACAGCCACTACTGCACCATCCCAGAGGTGCATGGTTATTTTTAGATGTAGTTTGTTACTACACTGACATAGTACTGGTGTCATAGTTTATACCCACCAACATAACATTGCTGTAGTGATGAGCTACATTACCATAACATGTTGCTACAGCAATGTAGCATCATGTGTAGATACATTCTTTGTCACTTCAAGTAATCACTGGCATTAGAATAAGAAAGAACACCTGGGGGGTTGACTTTGATTATCAGTTGGGGGCCTCCATGGCCAGCCCTATGAGAAGAGACTGAGGGATCTGAATCTCTTCAGTCTCCACAAGAAGAGACTGAGGGGGGATCTTGTGGCTGCCTACAACCTTATCAGGGGTCAGCAGCAGGGACTCGGGGAAAGTCTGTTCACCTGGGCCCCCCTTGGAGTCACCAGGAACAATGGCCACAAGCTGAGGGAGGATAGATTTAGGTTAAATATTAGGAAGAACTACGTCACTGTAAGGGTGGCCAGAGCCTGGAATAGGCTTCCCAGAGAGGTGGTGCTCTCACCTTCCCTGGAAATCTTCAAGAGGAAACTGGACAGGCACCTGGCTGGGGTCTTATGACCCCTGCCGCCCCCAGTGCTCATTCCTGCCCATGGCAGGGGGTCGGACTTGGTGATCTGTCTAGGTCCCTTCCGACTCATTGCTTCTATGATTCTATGATCCTTTCCTGGACCCCATCAGTACCATGTGTCCTGGGGGCAATGGTAGACCAGATGCCCCATAAAGTATCTATATTACCTTTCAGATCTTTATCTAAAATGTCATGGAATCTCCTATCAAAAGAAGCAATATTGCACTATTTTGGAAACTATCCAAGCCCAATGCATGTTTCATTTGTTGATTTTCCTTTAATAATAAATTGGGGTTTGGCTATGACTGTAGAGGCTGCTGACTGGCATGTGAAAAATACACAACCTAAAGGCATTGGTCAGGATATACAATTGGAGACAATTAAATTTGTTCTTTGTTCAAAATAATATTCTTGGATGCTGCAGTTCTTCTGGTCAGGTCCTACAATCCTGTCAGTTTATTAGTAATAAGTAGATATTTCTCACCTCTGTATGTAACTCTACCTTCAGGGAAGACAGGCTAGTGAGTTCTTTCTGTTTTTCTTTTGCTGGCAGTATTCCTAGCCTACTAGGAACCTAAAATCAAGTCAACAGGCTTGATTCTTCTTTTGAACCCTTGCTGCAGATAGAGAGAGAGAGTGAGAGAGAGAGAGAGAAAGTTCACCATCTCCAAGTCATGTACCACTTTTCACTCTGACTCTGTAATGACCCTTTAGAGACTGATCATGGTCATGGACAATGATGCATTTGGCCTGACAAAATAAAGTGATCAGCAGGTTAAAGACTGAGGAGTATTAATACTAGCCAGAAATTGGTTTAATGTGACCCTAAAATGGATACTTTAATCATGCTTATAGCAGAATGAAGAAAGAATAAGTGATAAATCATTATTCTAGGCCTTTGTCTAATATTAACTAATTCCTTATAGGAAAGAAGTGGCTCAGATAATTGCACCCAGTCCCTCAAACACTGTTTTGTTTTGTCTTGTTCTGTTATGTTCTAAATAAGTATTTTATCTTGCTAGTAAGACTTCATTTAAGCTATTGTGCAATCATGTCTATGTATACTACACAAATACATGTAAACCAGGGCAAAAGTATCTTTTGAAATCAAATTAATGAATGTTTTACATGTTTGATTTTTGTAATATAATTTGGTATTTTTCTAGTTTTGAGATGGCAAAACCCCTTGCTGAAAGCAGTACTTCCAGGAACAAGCGGATGGACTTTTGGTGGCAAAGGTAAGGGGTTAAGGAGCAGGAATTCTGGTCCCAAGATGGCAACCATGGGGTGAGGCACCTGTCAAGTGGTGGGGATGACCCCATGCATCCCTCAACAACTTGCTAAAACTCAGTAAGCAGCCCTCCACCTGAAATAATTGCCCGAATTTACTCTAGTGCCTGAGCTCCCCTGCAGTTGAAGCCCACCCAATTCCATTTTTATCTTCTAACCCCAGAAATGCAGTAGTAAGACCCTTCTGGGGACATCTTGAGCCACTCTTAAGTACTGTGGAGACCATAGTCTTGAAAGCAACCATACAGGAACTCCCCAGAGGTTCTGTACTTGTGTATTTTTGGGTTGCAACTACACTCTGAGTTACCATCTTCTGTCAATCCATATATTTGCAGGAGTGAGTATGTTGGAAATGTTTGGCAAAGGCCCAGCTGAGTTTTATTTATGCTACAATGAAAGAAACATCCACATGTCCCCTCTGAGGCAGTAGCTGGGAGGAAGCACAATGATGCAATCATCAATGAATAAACCCTGCTAAGAATAATTTCATTTGTACTATTCTTCTGTTTTTTAGTGAATAAAAACAGAGAGCTTATGTTAGATATTTTTTCCTATGGACACTTCCTGTATTTTGAAGATTATAAAGTAATTTCAGGCTTTATTCTATACTAAGGAATACTCAAGATTGTACTTTTATGGTACAATCAATCTCCCCAGCTTGCTTGGAATGAAAAATAGAATTAACTACACTCTGAGTTACAATCTTCTGTCAATCCATATATTTGGATTAGACAGCTCAGAGCACTGGATAGATTCTCTGTTAGGGAATGCATTTCAGAGAGAGGAGATATCCTCAGAATGTAGTTACAGTCAGAAAAGTAACTAAAATATATAAAAATGGCACCTTCTTATTTTGTAGATATCCTTCCTAGACCATTAGTGAAAATATACCAAAGATAAATCTGGGCCACTGTTTATGGTTCAAAATTCTATTTACTCCCTATAAGGACTCCCCACACCCCCCCAAATAAAGCTTTCTATTAACCTAGTAGTGCAAATAGAGCTAAGGGCAAAAGGAGCTGAAGTCTAATCAAATGCCTAGACCATTATCAGAACAGATAACCAATTCTGCTTGTGGATTCTTTAGCATTAGGCATGTAGATATAAGATGCACTATGTAAAAACAGTTTGGGTGATCCTTAATTGTGTAAAGATCAGTTAAAATAACAGTTTAGTTACTTCTAAACCGTCTTTTATAGAGACTCTTGGGACGTGTCTACACATGCAAGCACATGTGCTTGCAGCAGCTCAAATAGAAGTGGTGTAAATTTGAGCCTAGGCTTTTGCCTAGGCTTGGACATGCACTTTGTTGTAGAGTGAATTGTGCACCTTGGGGCAAAATAACCCTGCCTGGCTCCGCCTGGATCTGCAGCCAGGGGGAGCTAGAGCCCAGGGCCAGCACCTATGCTGTCCCCAGCAGTATAAAAAGCTTCCCTGTCCTGGCCCCAGCAGTATAAAAAGCCTCCCTGGCAAGTAGCTAAGGGATACTAAGTCTCAGGAGCTTCTGGGGCCCAGCCAATTGGTACCTGGGGACCCTACCCCTTGTGCCAGCTGGACTCCTGAAGCAGCCCTGAGAGTTCCCTGCACCCTCTACCCACTGCAGCAGTCTGGCAGTGGGGGCTGCTGACTGGCTGTGACCGACTCTGCAGCTGCCAGACCCAGATGGGGACTGCACAGCCAGTAGAGGCATCTGCCCCTCTGGGCCAGCTGCCAGTGGACTGTGGTTGCAGGGTTGGCCTCTGTGTGACACAACTGCCATGTGTAACCCCTGCCTGGGCATCTGGGAAGCTATCAGTTGGAAGATGTTCCAGGTGTAGTGGCCTGTTTTGAATTGTCAAAACATGTCCTCCTGGCCCCATTTGGCCAGGAGGTCAGCTACATACTGGGTCCAAGGTGCCAGCTCTGAGCAAGCAGGGTCCTGCCACTGGCCTCCCTAGCAGGAATTCTGCTGTTCCCTATTGGAAAACTGAAAAATCCCTGATAAAAAAATCCCAAAGTTACTCTGTAAAATACCCCCAAACAGGGGCCAAATGACCCTCACAGGGGCTACCATCCCCCTGCAAGGCCCACATGCCCCACCTCAGCCCCCTGATTGCTTTCCCACCTGGCCCCATCC
>NW_017728909.1:56541906-56543701 GCF_001723895.1 Crocodylus porosus | reverse complement strand
CCCAACTTGCACCCCCAGGGCCCCATGGCTACCCCCACAACCCCAGGCACCATCACTTTTAAAAAAAAAACAAAACAGAAAAAAACCCAGACAAAATAGGAAAAAAAGCTTCTGCTTATCTCAGAATCAGGGGCGGTGGGGGCTCCAGCGCCTGGGGAAGCGCAGGACAGCAGAGCGGGGGCAGGAGGGCCTGGGCTGGGGCCGCTGGGCCTGTCAGCCTGCCCTGCACTGTGTGGGCGGGGCTCCAGTCAGCCTGACTGCAGTTCCAACTGCCAGTAAGTGCCCGGGTGGGGGGGTTGTTTTGTTTTTAAAAATTCTGGGATGGGGCCAGCCAGGGCAGGGGTCAGGGGACTCAGGGGGGGCTGGCAGGGGGAGGGGCCAGCTGTGGCAGGGGTCAAGGGTCTTGTGGGGGCTGGCAGGGGGAAGGGCTGGCCAGGGCAGGTGTCATGCGGGCTGGCGGAGCGAGCAGGGCTATCGGGGGTCCTCCCATGGTCCCCTCCACCTCCTCTAGCCCCCTTGACCCCTTACTCACTGGCACTGGAGCCGGCTGCGTGTTTCAGCACCAGAGTGAGGGGCCAACCATAAAGATGCTCTGGCAGCCGGACCATCTCTATGGAGGACCCAGCCTCCAGTTGCCCGCTCCGCTTTTTCAAACTTCAATTTTTTTGGACCCCTGGATATCCAAGTGTCTCATTTTCTCCCCGTGCTGCAAATTTGCAGTGTGGGGAATGTTTTTTCATTCCTGCACGTGCCTGTTCCTGCACATGTGCATTCATGTGGACGCGCTATTTGAGGGAAAAGAAGATAGAAGTGTGATCTCAGAATACTACTTTTATGCAACCTTTTCACAGAACTTAGTCATATTTTAAATGTGATGCAATGAATGTTACTTAACTGTTGTATTTCTCACCATTATTATTAGGGAAGTGACATGGAGGGGGTGAAAGACCCAAGTGTAAGTACTAGATGAAGGGTGGTCTGGCCTAGTGGTTAGACCACTGGGAAAGGGCAGGAGGCAAACCTCTGGCTAAGTCAGAGGTTCAGGAATCAGAGACCAAGTTGCCAGATCCAAAAGAAAATCCAGGGACAAAGTCCAAATCACAGGGTGAATCAAGGTTCAGGCTTCAGAAACCAGTGCCAAAGTCAGGACAAGCTGGCAGACAGAGCCAAAGCCAGGGTATGAAAGGAAACAGAGTCAAGATTCAACATAGAGTATACCAGAAATCAGAACTGGATGAATCAAGTGTCACTGACTAAGTTATCAAATCTAAGGGGAATAGCTAAAAAGACACAGTTTAGGAACAGAGCTGACCAGGATTAGGAGTCAGAAAACTAGAAGTACAGGATCAGAACAGCTTACCAGATCACACTTGCAAAAGACCTGTTGGCTAGTCTGCATCAAGAGGTAGAACTAAATGGGCAGGCTGCTGACCCTTGTAGCTAATCAGTTGGCCTGAACAGTGACCAGCTGATTTATTAGCTGCTGTATGGCTTCCAGTCAGAGCCTGGAGGCAGGTGTGACCAACTAGACAATTAGCCTAGACTGAGGCTAGCTGATGTTTGGGTCCTGCCATCAAAAAATATTTTATGAATATAGACTATGCATTAAACATATTGGTAAAACTACCCAGTGAAATGTCTGATACAGAAATACAGAGTGTGTACACACACACACACACATACACACACACACACACATACACACACACATATATGTCACATCCAGATGAGTGCAGCCTACAGGTATGTGGCAGACATGTCTACAGTGTCACATACCACACATTCAGCTGTTCTC
>NW_017728909.1:56532118-56541806 GCF_001723895.1 Crocodylus porosus | reverse complement strand
AAAAAAAAAAAACACATGAAAAAAAAAGTGAAATGTCACATGTGGGGGTATGCAGCCCCAGGGAGCCACCAGGACCCCAGGTAAAGGTGCTGGGGCCAGTGCATTTGCTGGTCCCAGCCTCCTCTACCCCACCCTGCCATGCACCAAAGGCACATGGCACAGGAGTTCCTCAGGAACACCTAGCAGCAGCACAAAGTGTCCCAAAGGAAACAAACATCCATGCTCATGTGGACGTAGCCATAGAGTCTGTGTACACACACACATATATGCTCTACTTACTATATTCACATTGCTTATAATAATTAAACAAAAGTGTACTTGAAACATAGAGATTTGTGCTTCCAAATGGCAGTGTTTCTGGGAGATCACAGGAATCATTCAACATATTATGTTTAAGACAGTGATGCCTATTCTTGTGTTCATTATAGATACTATTTATTGTAGGGCACTTTTCACTCCCTGTATTCTGCTCCTGTTCAAGATGCATCACCTTCCAGGCATTAGAACAACCTCAGAACTATGTTAATTGGCATCTGTCTGCTTATGGCCATAAGAGGAGATGCAATAGCTGAGAAAATACTTTGAGCACAACAACATCAAAGACATGCCCCTGTCTACTTTCCCAGTGGAAGATTAAATTTCTTCTTTTAGGACAGTCAGGGTGCACCCAAATAAATTCACATGTGCAGGCGGTGTGCGTTTGCTGTGGCACAAATAGCAGCAGAACATATTTGTGCCATTACTATGGTGTGTCCCAGTGCATGTCTCTGCACATGTGCTCCAGCATGCACCAAATTGTTCTGAGGTGGGGTAGGGGAGGCTGGCAGCAGCCTTATCTGGGATTCTGGTGGCCTCCCAGAGCAGCAGTGGTACTGATCTGGTTTCATGGAGCCTGGCCAGCAACCAAAGAATGGCTCTGGATGGCTAGACTTCAATTTTGGCAGCACATGCTGCTGCTGCATGTGCCACACGACTTTCTTTTGCAGTGGATTTTTGTGACACCAGGAACTCCCAGTGTCAATTTTGATGAGTACTGCAAATTACCAGTGTGGCAAATGGGTGCACATGCACCGCTTATGGTTTGCAACACCTCAAACAGCTTTGAGGCTCCCCAAACCGCATATGCGAGCTGTTCTGGATACGCCATCAGGTGGTAAAACCCATTGACTTGAATTAGTGCAGAAGCAGAGACTCTCTGAAAATCAAATTCACAAGATTTACTTTTCAAATTCTATTTCTTTTATTTTAGGATATCCCTTTATTTTATCTGCCTCCTCTTCCTTCTCACCCCCTTTCTTGCATACATATTGAGTCTGCCAAATAAATGCTTTAAACCCCAGTTAAAAATTAAAGCATCACCTAAAGGAAAAAAAAAACCCAGAAATACTTATCCTAATTTGCCATGCCTTGCCTCAATACACCTATAAAAAATAAATCTCAAATGTATTCCTTTAAACATGTCAATTCAACCCAGTTAATCATTACTCATGATTCTAAGATAATCCCCCCTATCTTACAATTGAGCCGTAGGTGCCATTGCAAATGTAAGACAGAGCTGTAATTGTTAAGAAAATAATTCACAAATTATTCCATTCTCCCTTTCAATATGGCACAGCACATAAGCACAACACCCAGAAACAAATTCTGCTCCAGGTTTTGCCACTCTAGTCCTGTTGGGCTGCTTTGGTGTTACTGAGATTATAATTTGCCCCATAGCTCTCAACTGTATCCAGAAATAACTAAACATTTTTAATTTCCAGGAAGCAGCTACAATAAACTACAAATTTAAAGGGAAAAGGTCATTTTTACAGGCTTTCTAATTTAAGTATCCAATGGCTCATATTAGCATCCGATGCACACTGAAAATGTTTCTTGAAATATGAGCAGACACTGAATGCTACCCAAGCTGAAGAAATAAGCCTACACCTTATTCATGGGACAAGTTCTCTCTGGCCCCTGAAATATAGGAAGCTAGCAAAATCAGTAACATATTTTCAGTGGCA
The DNA here is from genome assembly GCF_001723895.1 of Crocodylus porosus. NCBI lineage: Eukaryota > Metazoa > Chordata > Crocodylia > Crocodylidae > Crocodylus > Crocodylus porosus. The sequence goes on along the minus strand of NW_017728909.1, from coordinate 56,539,803 downwards.
GAGTTTTACAAATTGCAGATTGTGTGAGTAACTTTTTAGGCATCCAGACGAGCAGGGGTATGTGCTTGCAACAGCACAAATAGTAGCAGCACAAATTTGTGCCACTACTTTGTGCTGCAGTGCATGCCCCTGAACATGGGCTTTGTTGAAGGAACGAATGGTGCAGTGGCTGGGGGGGCATGGCTGAGCTGGCAGCAGTGGCGGTGGGAGCCTGGCGGCAGTAAGTGTGGAGCTCCTGCAGATGCCACTGGCACTGTTGGTGGTAGGGGCGGGGAGAATGATGAGTGCTGAACAGGGGTCAGAGACCACCCACAGACACTGCTGGCAGCATTGGCAGGGCCAGCAGTGATCGTGGACCACCTGCAGATGCTGCTGGTGATGTCAACGGTGGGGTAACAAATGGTGACTGCACCACCGGCAGTATCAACAGCACCTTTTTGCAGGGGGTGCACTGCCACACTCAGGGGGTGCACGTGCACCCATGTGCACCCCCCACCGCTTCACCCCGGTTGAAGGATAAATTGTCCTGCTCTGGGCAAATTGCCTATGCCCAGGTCCTCCCAGTTAGGCTGCATTTGGTGCAGGGAGGGCTGGGTGGGGCACAGGGCACCTCAGTCTGGTCCTAGCTGGCAGGCAGCCTCTGTGCTGAGGCACCCTATGCCCTAGACAGCCAGGGAGTGGCAGCTGAAGACAGGGGAGCAAGCATCCTGGGGTGCCTGCTCCCCTATCTTGAGACACACTGGACCCCAGGCACCTGTGGAGTGATTGCCTGGGGTGCAGTGTGCTTCAACACAGGGGCTCTGCAGCTTGTGGAGATGGGGAAGCAGGCAGCCCTTTGTCCAGGCACATGCTACTTTCACGTCCTGTGCCCCATTTTTTTATTAGGGCTTGTTTTTTGCAACTAGGAAATGCCAGTAGCAAACGTGCTGCAAATTTATAGTGAGGTGCATGGTTTAATGTGCAAGGCATGCTGTTTGTGGTGCCACAAACCACATGTGCCTGCATGTGTGGATGAGACCTTAGACTGCCTGACAGAAAAAAAGAAAATAGAAAGATGATAAAGGATAGACTCCTTTAAAAAACACACATGGGAAATGGGAAAATTTACATGTTTAGGATTTAAAATACACGAAAGGGATAATATGATGATTTACTTCTTCCTTTTGCTTTTTTTCCCTAACTTACTTAATTGGATATTCAGATATTCCAATGTCACAAGTTCACTCTAGTAGTGACAGTGTTGCAAATACAATATATTCAAATTGTCACTAAGAGTGCAGGGTAATTACTGTAGAGGATAGCTCCATCTTGAAAGTTTACTAAAATAAATTAAATTATAGAAAGTAACTTGGATAAAAATATTAAGGAAATTAAACCAAGGGTTGTTTCCTACAGTGATTTGTCCATTTCTAATTCTCATTATTGTCACAACCTAGCTTAAAAGAAAACGATGTAATCGTAGTTCTAATGAAGTCAGATATTACCCAATTGATCTTATATCAGAACTGGCAAACCATTACACATCATATAATTGAAAATATAAAGTTTGATCAAACTATGCTGGATGTTAAAATGTATCTCAGATACTCTTGAGTGATATATCCTTCTTTAAGTTTGTTATACTGCTGTGTACTTCTAAAATTCTGTCATGGATACTGAAGTCATCCATGAAGTAATACTTTATGTCATAGGATCATAGGAAAATAGGGCTGAAAGAGATCTTATCTTAGAGTCAACCCCCTTGCTCAAGGCAGGGTGATCTCTAAATAAGGCAGGATCATCCCTGTCAACCTGATCTTGAAAATTTCCAGGAATGGAGATTTCACAATTTCTCTAGGTAGTCTGTTCCAATGCTTAACCAAACTCATAAAATTCTTCTTATTTTCCTCTGATACAGTCTAAAGACAATTTCTAGCCCTGCTCTCTATAGGCACTCAGAAAAGTCTATCTCCATTCTTTTTGTAATTTTCTGTTAGTTATTTGAAAACTGCTATCAAATGCCCTCTCAATCTTCTCCTTCCCAGACTAAACATTCATAATTCTCTTAGCCTTTCCTCACAAGTCATGGTCCCCAGATATATAATCATTTTTATCACTCTCCAATTGACTCTCTTCAAGCAGTATGAATCTTTTTTGAAGTGTTGGGCCCAAAACTGGACACACTATTCCAGGTGAGATCTCACCAGTGATGAATAAAATGCAAGAATCAGTTCCCTTGATTTGCAAGTTACACTGTTGTTAATACAACCAACCTAGTGGCTGTTCCCTTTTTTTTAACCTGGTTGTCTCATATTCAGTTTATGTTCCACTGTAACATCTAACTTCTTCTCTGCAGTACTGCAGTTTACCCAACCATTCCTAATCTATATTCATGCATGCAATTATTTCATTGCAAATACAGGACTTCACACTGGTTCTTGTTGAATTTCATTTGATTTAGATTGATTTTGCACCAGTTTATCTAGATCATTCTGAATCCTAGCCTTAACATTCATAGCGTCTGCAACTTTACCCAAATTGCTGTCATCCACAAATATGCTAAGTGTGTACTTAATCCCACTGTCCACATCATTAATAAAGATTATCAAACACAACCCAGATCATTGGGGAATCCAGATTAATACCTGCTTCCTACTAGACACTGAGCTATTGATGATTGACTACTCATTGAGCATGATGGTCCAACACATTGTGCATCCACCTTACAGACTAGGTGAAATTACTGTATTTCCTTAGCTTGTTAATGAGAATGTCGTAGGAGACAGTGTCAAAAGCCTGGCTCAAGTTGAGATAAACACATAAACCATGCTGCACTATGACTATGCTGAAACCTCTCCAAACATATTAGAAATAGTCTGCCTGAAAAAAAGAATCCTTTTCCTCCATCTCAATTTTCATTTTCCTCCTTCTGCTCTCCCATTCTTTCTTATAGCTATTGACCCCATGCCACCCAGGGTTATATTTAAGCACATTTGAGAAACATTGTTCTATCAAAGCAATAATTCTTCAGCCTAATGTTAAAAGTACTCTGCTTACAGTAAGAAGTTGTAGAAGTGTTTGCTGCCTGGATTGTTTATGAGTGCTGGAGTACACAGATGATCCTGGATGACCCTTCCAAACCAATAAGGGGACTCTTGTCCGAGTAAAAGGCATCAACCAGAGATTTAACGTAAGTAATTGCAGAAGCACGAGAACTCAGTCTTATGTTTTCTTCAGGTATGCTTGTCAGTTCTGACAAAAAATAAAGATATTAAAGAGCTTGGCAATTCACAAACACAACCAGACCATCAGGATGTAGTGTATTTTCTGTAACTCAATACTGTGAGCTTATGCAGCTTCATATTTGCTAGACAATCTATAGCAGAAGCATTTCCAGAAAATCCTTTTTCTTCTGTAATCAGTTTAGTTATGCACCGCATTTCACTATTTAAAGCACATCAAAAAATACAAATCCTTTTTTCTCCATGGAGGAACAAGCAAGAAAAAAAAAATCACATATGGCAGCTGTTAGATGCAATCAACGTTAAGCACATGCTTGTAAGATTTGCTGAATCAGGGCCATAGAACTCTACTTGAAGATGCTTAATTAACATGGTGTAGTTATGTTAGTTTTATGGATATCTGAAATGTTATGATATTTCCTACTCTTATTACAGTGAAAGTTTCAAAATAAGTTTGGTTAGAACCTGCTGCTTTGTACAGTAAAAAAGAAACTGTGATCAACTTTATTCATGAAGTAGCCTGTAGTTGGCCTCTTTCCAATTCTTTTCATGCCTGAAACATGTTAAATAAATACCAAGCAAGGTGCGGGGAAGTCTTTTGGTTGAGTTGTGGTAATGTGAGAGGGGGAGGGGGGGAAATAATCTTTTATGGCTTGGAAGGAAAGAAGAAGCACACACAGTTAGTGGGCCACATCTTCCATGTCATAATTCATCCACTAGCCGTGCTGATTCTCCACTCTACCTATCTATGAACCACAGATCTTTAGCTGAATGTAGTACCACAACATGCAGGAAGAAGGACCTACTTGAACTGGCCTCTTGAATCATGTTTTTTAATACTGTGCAGGAAAATGTCCATTGTTTCCTTGTATAGGAAGCCATGCTTAACTCTATTAATAGGGTGCACAGAGTTTATAAAGATATACATGCAGCATAGTATATATATGACAATAAGAAGAGTCCTTTTTTCTGTCATAAAACTATAGTCTGTAATTTGCATTTTGATGGAATATTATATTCCCCCATTTGGTGAATAACTGACTTTCATGATGCTTTAAGCGCTGTAAACAGCCCATAAAGCAACAAAATGGGAAACCAATTATAACATATTGGACTAAATCCCACAGACTTTATACTCAGCTGTTGGCCAATTGTTTCACTTAATGGATTGCAAAGAAAATCCAAGATTGTTTCTCATTTCTGTTAGATAAAAAAACCTCCCTTTCCACAGTGTTTAAGGTCTTAATTTCTTTAAAACATTGTGAAAGCCATAAATGGATACACTATTTCCGAAATTCACAGTTCCAATTCATCTTAATAATGCATGAAACAGCAAACACAATAGATAATTATACTTGTTTGAAGATAACGAAGTGCAGGGTCATTCAGTCTGCAGTAAACAAAACAATGTTGTTCCCATACCATCATCACTGTGGCTTTTTTTGAAAATTCACTTGAAAACAGAAAGCCATCTTAATTTTCCCCACTAGCAGAGAATAAAAGTGACAAAGCCAGACTCAAAAACCCTGATGCAGGTAGCAAAACAGCCAATGAAAGTCACTACCTCTGGACAGAAGCTTTCTATAGAGAGAGGGATTTCAACAAGTGCAGATAATAGTGACATAGAAATGCTATCTGCCTAAGCCAAATTATTTGCTTTTGTCTTATTAAATGTAAGAATTCTCACAGTAAATAAGTTTTAACAACAACAACAACAGGAAAAAAAAAGAACATATTGTAATAGATTTTTAATAGGGACTGCCATTCTGTTTTTTGTTTTTATTCTTGTATCCATTGGATACCTCAAGTGATTGAGGGACAGGATGAAGGAGAGATAAAAATTATCTGAGCATGCAGGGGAGGTGAAACTGGCTTTGTTGTGGAAAAGGAAATAGAACTGGACATATTGTGGAGAATGGAAGTAGGATGGGAAGCCTAAGGACAGAACATTGGGCTGCAGGAACAGGGTTGTATAAGGAACTCTCAGGAAGAGATGTTATCAGAAGACATGTTTGGTGAAACTAAATGAAAAATTCTATTCTCCTAAGAGATTACTTCTCCCACAGAGCCTGGAAGTAAGAATTTGAGACCCAACTCTTGCCAGACATGTAGATCAGGGATCAATGGGATCTGACACACAAACCATGCAATCATGCTTCTTGACATGCCACATGTGCCTGGAAGAAGGCACAATTGTGGGATTGAGCATTAGATCCTATTACACTTTATTGCAGGGGAAGAGGGAGCCCAGGATCATGATCCCAGCTCCCCCTGCATTGACAACTAGCAAGTTCTTCCAGCTGAGAGCCCCATCAACTGTTCACATATTCAATTAATGGTAGGAACAAACCACAAAGTTATTACATGATTGTGGAATAATTGTGTTTTATTCATAGTATCATAGAAAATTAAGTTTGGAAGGGCCCTTAGGAGGTCATATAGTCCAACCCCTTACTCAAAGCAGAACCATCTGCAACTAGGTCATCCCAGCCAAAACTCTGTGTAGCTGGGTGTTAAAAACTTCGAAGGATAGAGATTCCACCACGTCTCTGGATAACATGTTCCAGTGTTTTAGTACCCATCTAATGAGATTTTTTTTCCTAATATCTAACCTAAACTTCCCTTGCTGCAATTTGAGACCATTGCTCTTTGTTTTTTCATCTGCCATCACTGGGAACAGTCTAACTGCATACTCTTTAGAAACCACCCTTCAGGTAGTTGATGGTTTCTATTAAAACTCCTCTCAGTCTTCTCTGCCCTAAACTAAATAAGCCCAGTCCCCTCAGATGATCCTCAGAAGTCATGTGCCACAGCTCCTTAATCATTTTGGTTACCCTCTTCTGGACTCTCTCCAATTTGTCCACATCCTTTCTTTGGGGGCCCAAAACTGAAAACAGTACTCCAAATGTGGCCTCCCCAGTAGTGAATAGCGGGGAATAATCATTTTTCTTGATCTGATGGAAACAATCCTACTGATGCAGCTCAGTATACTGTTGGCTGTTGGTACACTCTTGGCTCATGTTAAGCTTATTGCCCACCATGACCCCCCAGGTCCTTTACTGCAGAGCTGCTCTCCAGCCAGTTAGCCCCCAGCCTGTACCCATGCATGAGACTGTTCTGTCCTAAGTGCAGGACTTTGCATTTCTCTTTGTTGAACCTCATAAGATCTCCTTTGGCCCAATCCTCCAATTTGTCTAGGTCACTTTGAATCCTAGCCCTACCCTTCAGCATATCTACTATTCCCCCCAGCTTGGTGTCATCTGCAAACTTGCTGAGGGTGCACTCTATGCCATCTACCAGGTCACTGGTAAAGACATTGAATGAAATCAGGCCCAGGATTGACCCGTGAAGCACTTCACTTAATACCAGATGCCAACTAGACGCTGAGCCATTGATTACTACTCTTTGAGCCTCATACTTCAGCCAGTTTTCTATCCACCTTATAGTCCATTCATCTAGCCTATTCTTCCTAAGCTTGCCTGTGAGAATGTTGTGGGAAACAGCATCAAAAACCTTATTAAAAATCAAGGTATACCACATCCACTGGTCTCCCTGCATCATCTCCTCATAGTAGGCGGTCATGTAGGTCAGGCATGACTTGCCCTAGACGAACCCATGCTTTTTCTCCTGCAAGTGCTTAGAAGTGGATTCCTTGAGGACCCGCTCCATGATTTTTCCAGGGACTGAGGTGAGGCTGACTGGTCTGCAGTTCCGTGGATCCTCCTTTTCCCCCTGTCTTATATAAGGATACTATGTTTAACCTTCTCCAGTCATCTGGGATCTCTCCTGATAACCATGAGTTTTCAAAAATGGCTCATCAGCCAACTCCCTCAGCACCCTTAGGGAACTGGTCCTTGTATATGTCCAGATTTTCTAAATAGTCCCTCACCTGTTCTTTCACCACTGTTGGCTGCTCACCTCCTCCCCAAACTGTGCTGCCTGGTGCAGTAGTCTGGGAAGTGACCTTACCTGTGAAGACTGAGATGAATAAGGTATTGAGTATCTCAGCCTTTTCTGCATCCTCTGTCACAAGGTTGCTTCCCCCATTCAGTAAAAGACCCACACTTCCTCTGATTCTCCTCTTGCTACTGACATAATTGTAAAAACCCTTCCTGTTACCCTTCATGTTCCTTGCTAGCTGCAGTTCCAATTGCTTTTTGGCCTTCCTGATTTCATCCCTGCATGTCTGAGCAATTCTTTCATACGCTGCCCTACTTATTTGTCCAGGTTTCCAGTTCTTATAAGCTTCCTTTTTTGTGACTTAGTTGACTGAAGAGTTCCCTAATAAATCAAGCTGGTCTTCTGCCATACTTGCTAGTCTTCCTGGAAATTAGGATTTTTTTCCCCTGTATTCTTTCATAGACATTAGGGCTGTGCTGGAAGGGACCTCGGGAGATCATCGAGTCCAGCCCCTCGCCCAAAGGGCAGGAAGTCAGCTGGGGTCATAGGATCCCAGCAAGATAA
>NW_017728909.1:56510776-56531313 GCF_001723895.1 Crocodylus porosus | reverse complement strand
GCCACAACTGGGCAGTTTGGCCAAGAGGTGATCATGGGATACCAGATCAAAAGCTTTTTTGAAGTCAAGATATATGACATCAATCTCTTCTACCTTCTCAGTAAGGCTTCTTTCAAGTACAGCCTTGTATTATGATACCATTAATATATCATGTGTGGCAGAGGCCTGAGTTTCACCTGCTGTCAAACTACTACTATTCTGTACCCTGATACTACTTTACAACTCTCACTTAGTCTCAGCTCAGGTGGTAGAGGTTTGTTGTGATGGATTTAAAATTCCAACACTGCATTGACTAGAGGGGATGGGGAGGTATGTCAGCGTGAAGCCACACACAGGAAGTGTAGTAAATTCAATTCACTTTTTTTCAGACATAGAAAACACATACACAGCCTTACTATGTAACAAAGTTAAGGGCTGAAAAGTTAGTAGATGCCAAAATAGAGTTGCCTTGTTTGTTTGCTTCATGGTACAGTCTTTCCTTACATGATCACATATTGTTTTTACAGTACTCCTGCCTGTTCATAAAATGGATAAGTTATGTGAATCACTCTGGGTTGTGTGATGAAGGTTATTTCTTATAGGATCTCTATTTCATGTGTTGTAGAAGTTGGAAGATGTGCAATGAATAAGAAGGGGATTACAGAAAGTAAAAAAGATGGTTTTATAGTTAAGGCTACTGAAAGTGGCTCTGGAGAATTAGCTTCTATCTGTGCCATGGAGACCCTTTGTGATCTTAGGTTAGTTATTAAAACCAGCCTTTTCTTAGTTTGGTATTTTATAATCCTTATTTTCTCAGTATTTTACTTGAGACCCTAGCTGTAAAATGGAGCTAAGAAAAACATATATTTCATGGGTTCTGTGCATGTAAATTAATTAATATTTTTAAAGCATACCTATTTTATATTAATAAGGAACATGAAAAGGCTATAATGAAATTAATAATTCTCTGTGCATAGCAGGGTTTGAACAGTAAGTAGTAAATAATATTACCCTAGTATTTGAGCATTCTAGCATGTCCTGACCTCTGTGTTCTTGACTTAGTGATCTTAATAGTGTTCTTTTAGTGTACTTTAAATATGTGTAATCTATTTCAAATCTCCAAGTAGCAACAGTGTAATAGCACTGGGAAAGATGGATAGATTTTGTGGTATATATTTATATATAAACACACATCTACGCACACACCCACAACATAGGACTGAGTCAGTATTATTACTGAATGCCATCATAGTACAAGCTGGATCTGCACAGGGGGGTCAGAACTGCAGTAGGGGTAGCTTTTACTGAGGCCACAAAGCCTGCCAAGTTTCAAGGAGAAAGGTGAAGGGGTTTTGGGGAGAACTGCACCTCAAGCTGCGGACAAGCAAAACTGATGCCATGGGTGACGCTGCGTGTGTTAAGGTGCAGCAGGGTGACAGCTGCAGGGATGGTGGCCCCTGCTGCAGCCACGATGCCTGCCAGCTGTTGAGGAGATCAGTGCAGGGGGGTTCTGGGGCCCTGCACCCCTAGCTGCTGACACACAAAACTCGTGCCAAGTCTGTCTCTGTCTTGGGGCAGTTGATTGTCTGTATTAGGTCTTTCCTCTCCTTAGCCTGGTTTTGTTGGTGCTAATTGATACTCGTTAAGTCATTATATAGTAGCTAGGTCCTGTGTATTGAGCTGGTCCCTGAGTCCCTGAGTCCATGGTCCCTGAGTGAATGTGCCCCTTTCAAGAATGTGGGGTGCTGTTTCCCCCAAACCCTTGCACCAATTTTCTTGGAACTTTGTAGGCTTCATCCACTCTGCAGAGTCTACTATCTCTGAAAATTACATCCAAATCAGACAAAACACAACAAAGTTATAGATGTTTTATTGTTTCCCCATTATAACCTATGGCCGGATCTCCGAGGCAGCTCCGAAGCTCTTCGGGAAGCTGAACAAAGGCCAGCGCTTGGACCCAGATGTGCTGACCCCGAAGCATCCAATCCAAAGCTCTGTTTGAAGCCTCGCACAGCCCTATAGAGCAGCCCTGTTGCTGTGCATGGGCTTCCAAATGTAAGGAGTGTTGCAGTTTGGGATGCCAAGCAGACTATCTAGAAACTAGGCATAAAAAGTTCTGTGCCTGCATATAACACTGAACCAGTTCATGGTGGACTGGCTCAAAATTGTAATGTTCCCAGTCTGTTTTTGGTCTTAAGTGGCATGTACATCTAGACTGTTGAGATTTAAAGGGCATTTAGGATTCTAAACGTTACAACAGTCCCCACCCTAAGAGGGCAGTCTGCCTGATTATTTCAGTCTAATGGATTGCCATCTTTGCTGTTATGCTTCACATGTGATTGGTGCTAAGCCTAAATGTAAGATGAAAGAGGAAAGGTGGTTTCTGGAAGGCTATAAAACACATGACATCACATGAAGCAGATCAGCTGTGCTAGGACGAGTCCTGGCATAGCTGATCAATTTACACTGGGGGAAACAGACCCAGCTGTATAGGACAACACTTGAGGTCTGCCTCTGAAAACGGGGGAAGCCCGCAGTTTTATAATTTGCAGAGGCACGCCCTGAGTTGGAATTCCTGGGTTCACCTGTGGAAGAGGGAAAACGTGGGCAGGTGCTGCTGGGGCTTTAGGGGCCCTGCTCCTGCATGCTCAGGGAACTCTCCTGCCTGCCCAGGGTGGCCGTAATGTGGGCAGCTACAGGCTGCTTGTGCTCTTCTACATTAAAACAATCACATGCACCACGAAATAGTGGCACAAAATGTTTTATGGTGGCAAAGAGAACATCTGCTTCCAGCTGAAGATTTTCCTTCATGAGGAAGTATTGCTTTTGAATCTTCCAACTCCCCTCTCTTTTTTCCAAAGTAGGCTGGATCCCTTCACTTGCATTCTACTTCGCCACGTTTACCTTTCTGTCCAGTCTTTGGTGGTGAGAGGTGATCAAAGTTAGTATTTATGGGTATTCTTCGGATTTTATATTTATTTCTTACTTTGTTTTCATTGAAGAATGGGTCTTGGCTTTGTCTTGAAATCATAGTTATATTTTACAAAAATGCTTGCAGTCTGGAAAAGGTACATTTTAAACTTTATATTGAAACACATATAATGACGTATAACTATTTTCATAAGTGGTTTTGTTAATACTTATTATTCAGTGGTTCAAGTAACTTTACTATGATTGACTTTCTAGATTTAAAAAAAACCAAAAAATCCCTCTCAACATAAAGAAGTATATAATCAAAAACCCTGATCCTACCAAGAATTAACTTTAGTTCTGAACTATACATATTGACTTCAGTATGAATGTTTACAATGCATAATTTCAATGCCTGCAAAATTCTTAGTGGGGTCAGGGACATTGAAACCAGGTGCTATTGCCATGACTTATAATGAATTGCCCAGCAAAATGGCATGACAGAATTGGGCACTTTTAAGCCACTTTCCCGTGCTAACTCAGTCCTTTATGTACTGAGAACTGCATGTTAAAGTTTTTCAGATATATTTTTGGAGGCCTCTTGGCATACTTGGGTTATAAAGTCTAACTATTTGATTTTCCCCAAGAGGGAAAATATAGAAAACATCAATGAAAGGTTAATGGGAAACAAAAAAACCGAAAAATAAACTATGGCAGGAACACAGTTTTTCAGTCATTTGACATTTCTTCACCTCCATGTCTCATTTAGTTTGATTTTGATTTCCAATATAACTAATTTCATAACAAGCAGTCTGGGACATTATGCATCAGTAGTTCACTCTGAATTAGCCACTGTTTCTGCAAAGTATTGCACTTTCTGTCAAATACTGTACGGATCCAGCTTGTACTATGATGGCATTCAGTAATAACAATGACTCAGTCCTATGGTGTGTGTGTGTGTGTGTGTGTGTGTGTGTGTGTAGATGTGTATTTATATATAAATATATACCACAAAATCTGTCCATCTTTCGCAGTGCTATTACACTGTTGCTACTTGGAGATTTGGAATAGATTACACATATTTAAATTACACTAAAAAAACACTATTAAGATAGCTAAGTCAAGAACACAGAGGTCAGGACATGCTCAAATACTAGGGTAATATTATTTACTACTTACTTTTCAAACACATAGGAGTGACAAGCATTTTGCTTTCAAGAATTTGGGGTACAGTTCCTCCCAAACCCCTGAACTGATCTTGAAACTTGGTAGGTTTCATGCTTTCAGCAGAGGTTACCATCCGGCAAGTTTCATCCAAATCGGAAAAGAAACAAAATTATAGCTATTTTATTGATTCCCCATTATACCCTATGGCCAGATCTCCGAGGCGTCTCCGAAGCTTCGGAGCTGCTTCAGCCGGATTGAGGTGGAAACCCGTTCCAGAGCTCCGGATCGGATCATGGCCATCCGAAGTGGCCAGATCCGAAGCCGGATTGGATAGCTGCCAGCTCACACAGGCCTACTGCTCTAGGAGGCAGCCAGGACTCTACTTTCCAAAGATCTATTGCCTACACAAATCAAAGTCCACAGGGGTGGGAAAGCAGAAAGCTTAGTCAGTTTAACTTCCTTGGTAGGCACCTGGGTGAAGTCCCAGGCTCATTTGGGATGGAGAGGTAGGTAGCCAGATGTCAAAGGGGCTGTGTGGTGGGTGGATGGCTGTATCTGTAACAGTAAGCACTTGTCAATTGCTGGGTTGTGGTGGAAGAAAAAGAGCCATTTCACCATGCGTTTTTAATAGAACTAATAGAACAGCATAGCAGTCAATTCCATGCTCAATGTGAAGTGACTTGTCCCATTATTTGTTAATTGTAATTGTTCCTTACCCTCTGTGCTTCACTCTCCCACCAGCACTGCTCTGCAGGTTCATTCCTGCAAGCACATTTCTTTGTAGTTGATGGCAATGCAAGACATTTGAGTGACTTTTACAGCCACAGTGTAAGGTGGAGATCGGGTTTCCCAAAGCAACCAGGTCCCAGAATGAAGAAGCAGGGGCCCCCAATGCCTCCCATATATACATACCTGATCACCCCTCTGTCTGGGTGTCACTGCACAGAGTTTGGTAACATGCAAAAGTGCAGGCAGGGGCTGTGCAGGTGAGGCATAAAGGGCAACTGAGGATTGGGCTGTGGGGCACAAAAAACCTAGCAACCCCTTCAACCCCTAATTATGCCTGGGAGGTAAAAATTACTTGGTGGTTTTCCAGGGTAGGGATTGGAAAATCTGGGGAGTTCTTAGGGCCAGGTACATCAAGCTTCCTGGGAGTCTGGGTAGTAACCTTTTATGATAATTTTAACACCTTTCAATCCCATAGGGTAAAAGCTATAGGGTAACATTGTGAGTGGCTCTAAAGCCAATATGTTAACATAAAACTAGGTATAAAAAGTTCATGCATCAGGTGATCAGCAGGAAGGAGGGAACAGAACGGTCATTTCTGTTCCATGCCTGGACTCCTGGTGTGAGTGAGGATTGAATCCTGATCAAGGGACCTTCCCCAGTAATCCCTCTGGCAGCATTTACTGGGGACACCTGATTTCACTGGAATCACCCAGCATGTACCTGACATTGAGGGACTATCGATAAGTTGCCAAACCATGTCTGTCTATCTGTTGTTTTGAACAGCACAGTGGCAAATACCCTCACAGTGCCCAGTTGGCTTGTGACAGAATTGAGCTATCTGTTATGTACTATTAGCTCTTTAATACTGCATTCTCTGATTATCACTTTATCTTTCTGTTAACTGTTGTGTGTGTGTAAGCTATAATAAATTATAGCCTATGGGCAAAATGTTGAAACAGAGTTGGAACAGTGAAAACAGTTTGGACGAAATGAAATAGAACAGTGGTTTCAAAATTAAATGAAACAAAACACTGTCCCATCAAAATGTCAAAACGGAAGTCGAAATGGAAAGGTGCTGTTTCGCACAGCCCTAATAGGGACTGCACAATAACGGCAGTCATTTGCTAAAGCAAATACTAAATGACTGCACAATTGAGTACACATGTAGATGCACCCACAGTCTATAAATAACCAATTATGCATGGAAAATTATATATTCTTGTGTGCAGAGTATATATAGAAATAACTATTGTATCACTACAGAATAATACCAGTAGAAGCCATTATGATGTGACTTATTTCTTTTTACCTTTCTATGCTGACACAGATATAGCATAAAGTTTCAACTTTATCCCTGTTTCATTCAGTGGTAAAGCTACCACAGTTTGTATCACTACAGCCTGGAAAATATAATGGTTATATTATAACAGATGATGCACTCCCTACATCTTTTAAAGAGGTTAAAAGTATTGTTGTCTATAGCCACTACTTCTTTATAGTTTTAATGGAGCATTTTTAAGCTACTTTGTATATTAAATATTGTTTTATTTCTCACTTTCCTAAGTTTAAAATAACTCTTGTTTGTCTTAGGAAATGGGAATTTCTGTAAATTGAAGCAAAAGGATCCTTCACTGTCCAGCTGACACCAGATCTCTTTATGTCAATTGTAGGTAATGTTAGATGCTTGCATACTTTGGGCTCATGCTCTTTCCAGTCTCTAATTTTGATTGCCTTCACTCATAATATATTTGTGTATAAGGTATAATTGCCCTCTGTGGGCCTACCTAGGAGTTTCTGCTATCCAATCCAGTCAACCTCAAACTGTAGCTGAATTGGGCAGACCTATTCAAATTACAAAGATGTAGAAATGTCTACGAATGTCAGGTGAACTTTGACTTGATCTGTACTTATCAAAAGTAAGCTAGGCAAAATTACTATTTGCTGAAAAACCTTTAGGGTTTGTTGTATTTCAATTTAAATTAAATTTTATATACTATGTCTGCTAAGTATTTTGCAGGTCAGCAACCTCCTTAGGCAGTAAAAATACACTGTAGGAAGAATTGAGGGTATGATAGTTAAAGGAAATTTGAATGACTGTTTTAGCTTCCAGAGTATTGATTTGTATTCCATTAATGCACAAATCAGTATGGAGTACATTCATTCAGCAATACGTTCTAAAATGCTCTCAGCATAAAGTGCAAAGCAATTAAATGGTTCAAACTGTAATATATATCATCTTTCAGTATACATATACACACAGACATGCTGCTATCTTAATTTAGAGTTTAGTTTAGTGCCTGGGAGCATGAAGACTTCTAGCTAGCTATCTTTGTATTCTTTATTTAAGGTTTATAAGCTTGTGATAGCGCAGGGTCTTAGGGGTGGCCTTGAACTCCCCTAGCGCCCCCTACCATGCCAAGGGGATATTAAAAGCACCCTCACAAAGTCACCCACCACGTCTTTGATGTTAAAAGTTTAAGGGAGGCTGCCCTTAGTCCTCTCTGACACAGTGCCCTGATGTATCCCAGTCTTAGTTCTCTTCTGGGTGACTTGGTGCACCCCAGCCTTATGGGCTATGCGTGGCTCCAACCACTCCTGTACCATACCCCAAGCCTTGCAGATGTACCGGACGTTGTTTGGTCAATCCCTTTCTGTGCCCTCAATGGCATTCTCTGGCTCGTCTTGCAGCCTGTGTCCCCACTGGCCCACACTGGGGCTTCTCGCAACTGCACGCACAGGGGCCGGGGTCAATGCACCCCGAAATGCGGTGCCCTCCCTGGCACCGGGGACCCCAAGCTACCATGGAGCCCCTATGAGGCCTCCTCCAACCCCTAATAGCCTCACCCAGTCCTCTGGTCTAACAACAACAACAACAACAACAACAACAACAACCAGTAACACAAGCCTCCGGGCTATAACATAAAGCTAACCCGTCTGGTCAGAACAACATACAATCCCTACCGGGGAGTACTCCAACCTGTGGCAGCAACCAGGGAATGCTCATGCAGTCGGGCTTCTCCCTCCCCTCTCTCTGCACCGGTCAAGCTTCCCCTTCATTGGTCACCAGAGGGGAACTGCCCTCCTGGCCTCATGCCTGGGCTTAAGAAGGGCCAAGCCCTGCCCCTTCCTGTCAGCTGGTTCCACTGGTTGCCCTAGCAACAGCACCTGTGCTGCCCTGGTGACTGGCAGCTGAGCCTCCCCCTTCTCACCACTAGGGGTCTCTCCTGAGCCATTTCTGCTTTCAGGCGCAGGGCACCTGAGTGCTCTGTGATAAAGCTGTAAATATCGGGCCAGATCTTCAGCTTATTCAAATCAGTGTAGTTTCAATGAAGTCAATGAAGCAACACAAATGGAACTCAATAACTGTTCGAACAGGAAGGTTCTGGAACACTGGCTACTTTACCTAGGTCATTAGTGACCTAGGTAATGAGTGCCCAGGTGTTTCTGTATTTTCATTTGCTAGTTCACATATGTTTATTTTGAATCACAGAATCAATGGACTAGAAGGGACCTGCAAGTTCATCAAGTCTAGTCCCCTGCAATAGACAGGAGGTTAATGAGGTCAAATTAGCTCAATAAGGTGCTTATCCAGCCTCTTCTTGAACACCTCCAAGGATGGTGACTGCACCACCACTGCTGGGAGTGTGTTCCAGGCTCTAGTTACCCTTATGGAGAAGAAGTTTTTCCTCTCCTTCCTAAAGAATTACTCCCTCAGATCTTGGTCCTCCCCCCTGACATACTTGTAGGTGGTTATCAAGTCACCTCTCAGGCTCCTCTTATAAAAACTGAACAAGACTAGGTCCTGGAGTCTCTCCTTATAGGTCCTATCATCCAGGCCCCTAATGATGTGGGTGGCCCTTCTCTGGACCCTCTCAAGCTTATCTGCATCCTTCTTGAAGCATGGTGCCCAAAACTGGGCACAGCACTCCAGCTGTGGCCTCACCACCACTGATTAGAGAGGGAGAAGCACCTCCCTGGATCTGATGGCAACACATCAGCTGATACATGCCAGAGTTCTATTTGCCCTGCTGGCAACATCATCGCAGTGTTGGCTCATATTCATCACCTGGCTGATTGTCACCCCCAGGTCCCTAGGCCTGTGCGAAGCAGCTAGTAATCTCCTTGGATTCAGATTTGGCCAAAGCAGGGGGCAGTGATTCAACTCAGTGATTTGAATCACTGTCCCAAATTGATTTGGCTGAAATTGATTTGGAGAGATGGGTGCTGCTGAATCAGCTGAATCTCTGAATCATACAGGCCCCATCCCCCACCCACTCTCCCAGCCCCAGCAATGGCTGCCCCAGCTCCCGGCAATTTGAAAAAAAAAAACCCACACTCACCGGGTGCTGCCAGGTGGGGGACAGATGATCCCCACTGCCCCTCACTGCTCCATCCCATGTGGGGTGTTCTGCCACAAGTACCCCACTGTTCCAGCCCCCCCATGGATGTCCTGCCCTCCCCAGCTCCTGGACCTTTAAGAAAAACAAAAAACCCCTGTACTCACTGGTTCCTGCCTAGCATGGGGGGGAAGGGGCAGATCTCTACTGCTCCCCCCCTGCTGCATGGGGGGCTCTGCACAAGTCTCCATATGCCCTGAGACTGCTGCAGGAGCTGGTGAGTTTGGGGGGCTTAGTTTTCTTTTCTTAAAGGGCTGGAGCTGGGGTGGGCTGGGCAGACATGGCAGGGGCTGGGAGAATGGGTGGGGGTTGGAGAAGCTGATGGCAGAGTATTCCCATGCAGCCCAGAGCAGTGGGGAGCAGTGGGGATTGCCCCCCTCACCCCCACCAGGCAGCAGCTGGTGACTAGGGCTGTTTTTAAGCACCAGGAGCTGGGACTGGTCAAGGAAGCCATGGAGGCAGGGCTGGGGGAGCAGGCAGGGGATGAGGGCTGGCAAGGGTCCCCCCATGGTCACTTCCCTGCTTCTCCACACACCCCCTCCCACTCCCTATTCACCAGCTCAGCATCTGGGACCAGCTCCTTGCTGCAGTGGGTGGGGACTGCCTAAATTACCAAAGCTCACTGCATCTTTTCCAAATGGATTCACAGAGCTTCAAATCAATTCAGACCTTTTAATTGGTCCCCTGATTTGATTTGTATTTGGAGATTCAGCCACTGAATCAGGCCTAATCTCCTCCAAATTGAATCAGCATTGGAAGCTTCGCACAGCCCTATAGGTTCCATTCAGAAGCTCTGCCAGCCAGTGGGCTACTGCTTATCCTATAGTTATGGTGAAGGTGCTTCCTACCCAGATGAAGGACCCGACAATTTTCTCTGTTGAACCTCGTCTGATTCCAATCAGCCCATAGAACTAGTCTGTCAAGGTCATCCTAGATCCTTGCCCTATCCTCTGGTGTGACCATACTTCGCCACAACTTGGTATTGTCCACACACTTAATAATAGAGCATTCTACCCCCTCATCCAAGTCATTAAAAAATGTGTTAAAAAGCATGGGTCCAAGCACCAGTGATGTCCCACAGACATTGGAGACAGCTCTCCAGGATGAGGCCATCCCATTGATTACAAATCTTTGGGACCAGCCTCTAAGCCAGTTATTCACCCACCTAACCATAGGATGGTCCAGGCCAGTACCATCAAGTTTAATTGAGAGAATTTCATGACAGTCAGAGTCAAAGGCCTTACTAAAGTCTAAGTAAATTATTTCTACTTCAAGTTCTTTGTCCAGCTGGTTAGTTACCTGGTCATGAAAGGACACCAGATTTGTTAGGCATAATCTAAACAAGTAAAGCTATGCTTATTCTTTCTTAATACTCTATAGGTTATAAGCTTGTGATTGATGGCCTCCTTGACAATCTTTTCAAAGATTTTTCCTAGGACCCAAGTCAAACTGACCAGTCTATAGTTTGCAGGTTCATTCCTCCCTCTTTTTTAAAGATGTGTACCACATTGGCCCTCTTCCAGTCATCTGGGACCAATCCCGAGTTCCACAGTTTTTCAAATATCTTTTCCAAAGGTCTTGCTATGATTTCTGCCAGTTCTTTTAGGACTCTTGGATGTAGATTATCTGGCCCAGCAGACTTGAAAATGTCCAAGTGTTCTAAGAGGACATTCACCTGTTCAAGGCTGAGTTCATGTTGTAAGTTGACTTCCCCACATTCCCTGGACCTCTGGACAAGTGCACAGCTCCTGTTAGCTTTCTGGAATACTGATGTAAAGTATCCATTTAGGAGCTCTACCTTTTTGTGGGGATCAACTGTGGGCTGCCCCTCTGGATTCAGGAGGTGTCCCACAGTGGCAATCAATTTTTTCTTACTCCCTGTGTACCTCTACAAGGACTTACTAGTGTCTTTTAGTTTAGATGATAACTTGATCTCCATACCTGCCTTGGCTTTCTGTATCTCATACCTGCAGACCTTGGTTATATAAGTGAACCCTACTCTGGTTGCTGATCCTTTTTTCCATTACTTATATGTATTCTTTTGCTTTTTCAAAAGTTCTCTAGTATTCCTGTTGAGCCAAGCAGGTCTCTTGGCTCCTTTCCCACTTTTTGATCTCATGGTAATGGCCTCCTTTTGAGCACTGAAGATTGCTCCCTTGAGGAGGCACCATTACTCCTGAACTCCAAAATCCTCCATCACTGGTTGCAGAGGGCATTTCTTACTAGACTCCTAAGTTCATCAAAGTCTGCCCTTCTGAAATCTAGGACTTCTGTTCTACTAATTGAAATCCTAGCCTTCTGGTGGAAGAAGAACTTAATCAGATCGTGGTCACTGTCACCCAGAGCACTGCCAACCCACAGGTACCCTACTATGTCCTCCCCTTTGGTAAGCAGTAAGTCCAGAAGGGCTTCACCCCTAGTTGGTCCTTCAACAACCTGTGACAGGAACAGATCATCAGTAATTGCCAAGAAGTTGACTGACTTACTGGAGCTGGCCAAATAGTCCTCCCAACAGATGTCAGGGTAGTTGAAGTCACCCATGACAATCAGGTCTTTAGTGCTGGCTGCCTCAGTCAGTTCCCTGGAGAATGCCTGATTGTTTTCCTCACCTTGGGAGGGAGGTCTGTAGTAGACTCTCACCATCAGATCTCCCCCTCCTGAATCCCATTGTATCTTGACCCAGAGGTTCTTGAGGGACCTCTCCCCACTATCAAATCTGACCTGCAGGGTGGGGTACCGCTCTTTAACATAGAAGGCCACCACCCTCCCTTCTTCCCAACTTGATCCTTCCTGTAGAATTTATAGCTCTCATTATCTACTGCCGAATCATGAGTATTGTCCCACCAGGTCTCCCTCTACCTGATTAGGTCAAATACCTTGTCTATCAAAAGGATAGCCAGTTCTTCCTGTTTGTTGCCCATGTTTCTGACATTCCTATAAAGACACCTGAGTTCCCCTCTGATCGCATCAGGTTTTCTGTCACTATCCAAGTATCTCAGGGTGTTGGTGCTCATCTGGGTGTCCACTATGCTGATGCCCTGCTCTGGGTCATCATGGAAGGAGGATTCATGTACAGTAGTGGATTCATGTACAACAGTGGAACCTCCCCCGTCCCCCCCAAACATACCTAGTTTAAAGCCCTCCTCAGCAAGTTAGTGAGTCTCATAGAAAAGAACTTCCTCTTTGTGCTTGTGCGGTGAATACCATCTCTTGCATGTAGGCTGCTGCCATTGAACTGCATACCAAGGTCAAGGAATCTGAAGCTTATGTGATGACACCATCTCTGAAACCTTTGGTTAACTTCCTCAATGCACTCCTCCTTTCATTGATCTCGGCCCCTGACTGGGAGGATTGAGAAGACCACTTGTGCTCCTAGATTCTTGAGCTTCATCTCCACCATGGTCTTGTACTTGCCTATTCCATTTATATTTTTTCTTGTTGTTGCCTGTGCATGTATTTTTGAAACAATCTTAAAACATTCATATTTAATTCTGATATAGGCAATACAGAAAAACATTTTGGTTTTTGCTTTCCTTTGCAACAATGAAATGATGTTATTAACAATAACCCAGAACCTAATCCACAGCCTAGTAAATCAATGACTTATTTTTTTCCCCTTGTTGATTTCAATAGGCTTTGGATAAAAATTCCAGAGGGGAATCAAATAGTATAATGTGTATACAGTGTTTAAAACTATATTTTACTTTTATCCATGTTATACCTAGAAAGCTAATTAGAGCTGAAATAGTTTTTCCTTGGGTTGCCTCTTTAAGTCTCCTCATAATATAGGGAGCTATAAAAACTTATTTTTTTTCTACCTAAGAAGGTCAGATGAATTTCTCCACTGCAGATTCATAGTATGGCTCATCACCTGTGTTCATCATTAAGTTGCAAACACACTTTGAAAGTTAATGTAAAATAAATAAAGTTGTTAGATTTTGAAATTACCTTTGAGTTTCTTGTTTGTTGCATTGCATGTGAATAAATAACATAATTGATAATAATAATAATAATAATGATAATAATAACGATTCATTGTTGGGTGAAAAATCCTTATATGAAGATGGCTGAGCTGGACACCCAGGTGCTACTTTATGCCCATGTATCAGGCATCAAGAAAAGCATGGACTGCATTAGTTTGCATTTTTCTTCTTGCTTGTGATGCCATTTAACAAGTAGTTTAAATGTAGATATGGTTTAGCTTATATATAGTTGCTCTTATTTTTTAAAATAAAAGATTTTACAGAAAGATTTTTTTCTTGGTTGTTTATTGGGATATCCTTTTCCTTTTACACTTCTGATACTATTTCAAAGAAACTACCTCCACTTTTGGCAATAGACACAATATGGCAAAACTTTATTTTGGTCAACAGAGTTATTCCAATTTACATAGAGAGATGAAATCATTCAGAATATGTAGCACTACCACTTGTATTATTTTGAGATAGGGTCTATTCTGTCCTATCTCTAAGAACTTCTCGTAGAACATAGTCTGCAGAATACATCAAGCTACTCCTTCATGTGTGCTTGTATCCTGTCTCCTTCCTGGTATGGAAGAAACAAACATACAATATTATTTATACATGGCTGGAACAAAGTCAATCAACTTGTTTTTGGACATATATTTAAATATTCATTTTATGGTCTTATCTTACTTAGCTGATATTAATATAGCCTAGGGTTTTGAGAGGGGGGGAGTTTTTTTTGTTTTTTAAATTAAAAATTAGTACATACTAAACATCACATAAGATAGAAATATCAAGAAAATCACATATGTCCAGCTAACATCCTTAAAAGCAGAAGCGCAAGACACGTAAGTTGACCTTGGAGATGTACAGTAAAATGTCATTATGGATAAAATCTCCTCCACTATTAACTTAATCTTAACAATTGATAGCTACACATGTTTTTCTATAGTTTGTCCTTACCTCAGATATTCTTATATGTTTCTAATTTTCATAGAAGTTATATTTTTCTCTGTAGGTTGTAATACCTTCCTGTGGTTTTTCATTCTACCTGTTTAATATTGATTTTTAATTAGACAAGTTTGAGTCTTGTTTAGGGGTTTTTTTTCTTCCCCATTTACTATACCATTTCTTTCAACCAATTTCAATACAAGCTGATTAAGTATTGCAATTGAAATGAAGAAAATAACAATACAAATAGAATAACAGTAAAAATAATCCCTAGTGACAGAAAGAAAAAGCATGGGAGGATGGATGAAAGTATTTTGCAGTAAAATTGTGTTGGCTCTCCCCTGCTATGTAGAATTGATTCTACACTACTTACACTGAAGCATCATTACATTGTCCCTATAGGGAAACAACATAAGTCATTTTTTCGTCCACCACCCAAGCCTGAGTAATTACCAGTAGTCCAGTCTATGTCTCCTTTTACCTGCCTGAACCCATCCCAAATACAAATCTCCCTATCTAAGGGAGGTCAGGAAATGTAAAGAGAGCCTTAGCTAAATATTAAAGACAAGAATCTCTGTAGAAGCTTAATAAATAACTGAAATCTCTCTCCAGTCTAAGTTCTGGGGTATGCCCAATAATGTTCACCATTTTATTAATTGACAGAATTTTTATTTTCTGGAGGTCTCCAAATTATCTGAACATATATGCTGATTTCTTTTCTTTTAACTCTCAGGATTAAGAGATAAATCTAGGTATATTTGGAGACACTTAGAACTTTGTTCACTAACTGAGATATTGTAAATAGGAACCTATTCCAAGAAGGAGGAAAAAAACACCAGAATTTTCTGGAGACAGGTGTGCAGCCTGTACACATTTCATCTTATTGGCCAAATTAAAAATATAATTTGAGATTGACCTGCAATGAAAGGGATTTTTTTTCAGTGGTTTAGACAAGGTAAAAACATAACAGAAGAAAAATATTTTAATGGTGGCTGAAGTAAAACATTGGTTCTAAAAGAAAAATAATGTTATGTTTAGATGTTTACTTCTTTTTTAGGCAAAACAATTGGACCAACAAATATTTGACCAAAAAATTTCATACACCTCTGTTTCTGTATTATAACAGCTTTGAACTTTTTATATTAAAAGTGTATCTAATTAGTATAGTCAATGAAAACATCATCCAAGGGAAATTTGCAAGATAATAATATGGGCTGAGAAAGATGTTGCAAGTGTAGAGCATTTTAGGAGGCTCTCACTTTAATGTACAACAAAATTAAGTATGTTTCCCTCCTCTTTGCTGGTTTCACACAAGATCAGGATACTTATGGGTATGTACAAACACACAGGGAGGTTAGGAAGAGGTTTGATAGTGTTAAAAATGGCTACCCAATCTAACTGGGATGAGGAGCTAGTGAGTGTTTGGGGGATTAGTGGGCTAGTAGAGTCTGTAGGGAGGCTTGGAGGGCTCAGGAGGGAGCTTGGCAAGATCAGAGAGGTTCTCTGATTCTGCAAAAGCCCCCAGACCCTCCCAGCAACACCCACCTCCACAATACCTGTGCAATACCCCTGATCCCACAAGCTGCTCCTGGGGCTCATTTTACCAGCATTCACCAGCCCTGGAAGCCTGATTGAAGTAATTCAGGGTGGGGAGAAGGGCAGACAGATTAGAGGATGCCATGGGGAAGGGCATTTGGTAGAACTGGGAGTGGGCTTTATCCCTGCCCCCCAGAACCAGAGACTATTTTTACCCCCTCCTCCAACTCCCCCATGCCCAGATGAACAACTGCCCCAGCAAATCAATCCCTTCCTCCCCAACCCTACCTATCCCTTTCCCTACCCCAATTTACTTCTATCATAAAAAACGTTAATAACTTGTAAACCCTGGCAAACATTTGTGAAACCAGCACTAAGAGAGGCTTGTAGGGTTAGGCATTTTGGTGGGCTCAGAGGGGGTGCTAGCTGGGGGAAGGTGTCCATCTGGGGGTGGGGCAAGGGTCCAGTGGGCTAAAAATAGCCCAGTGCCGGGAGACTGGAGAGGGGGCACAGGAAAAAAATCCCTGAGGCTGGAGTGAGTGGCTGGGATTTCCAACCCCAGGGCTGCACTAGGAATGTATACAGAAGTTCAGTTAGATTGGTCTCACCATACCTGACCTAAGTTCAATTATCTCCAAGGTTCAGTTAACTTAGATCAGGTCAGTCATTTTATAACTGATCTACTGATTTGACCTGCCAGGAACTTCCGTACAGTTCAGACTTAGTTCACCCATGTGTAGACCTTACACTTAAACCCCTAGTTTTGTTGATCTAAATTATATCAGGTGGCCATTTTTAACATGATCTAACCTCCATGAACATCTGCACTTAGCAAAATTGTCATATGTGGAATGGATCTGTCCAATGTGTGTTAATATCTCTTTACATATTTCCCATGACAATGATTAATGATGGAGCATTGTTCATATGGGCATTTCTCCTTCTTAGTACGAAGGTCCTGGATGATTGGAAAATGGCAGACCTAGTGTCCATATCTAAGAAAGGGAATAAGGAGGATCCAGGGAACTACAGACCAGCCAGCCTCATCTCAGTCCAAGGGAAAATCGTGAAGCAGGTCCTCAAAGAATCCATTTGAAATCATTTGGAGTAAAAGAATGTGATTAGGAACAGTCAGCATGGATTCACCAAGGGCAAGTCATGCCTGACCAACCTGATTGCCTTCTAGGGTGAGATGACTGGCTCTGTGGATGTGGGGAAAGCAATGGATGTAATATACCTTGACTTTAGCAAGGCTTGTGATACTGTCTTCTCTTCTATTCATGGAAACAAGATGAAGAAGTATGAGTTAGAAGACTGGACTGTAAGGTAGACAGAAAACCGTCTGGATTGCCAGGCTCAACAGGTAGTAATCAAATCACTAGGGGGCAGAACTGGGATTCAGTGACCTAGACAAATTGGGGGATTGGACCAAAAGAAATCTCTTGAGTTTCAATAAGGACAAGTGTAAAGTCCTGCACATAGGATAAAAGAATCTCATCCACTGCTACAGCTTAGGGACTGAGTGGCTAAGCAGTAACGCTGTATAGAAGGTCCTGGGGGTTATAATGGACAATAAGATAGCCCTTCTTGTCAAGAAGTATAACAGCATATTGGGCTGCATTAGTAGGACCATTGTCGACATATTGAGGGAAGTAACTATGGCCCTCTATTCTGCACTGGTGAGGCTGCATCTGTGTTCAGTTTTGGGCCCCTCACTAGAGAAAGTATGTGGGCAAGTTGGAGAGAGTCCAGCAGAGGGCAATAAAAATGATTTGGGGATTGAGGCACATGACTTAGGAGAGGCTGAAGGAACTGAGTTTATTTAGTCTGCAAAACAGAAGACTCAAAGGGCATTAGATAGAAGACTTTAACAGCCTGAAGGGCAATTCCAAAGAGGATGGAGCTAGACCAGGGGTGGGCGAAGTCTAGCCTATGGGCTGGATCTGGCCAACAGTGGACTTAATTTCCCAGCAGCTCCTGCCTGCATGGCTGTGTCCAGTTTCCATGGAGAACCCTGCAGCAGCCGCCCTGTGATAGTACAGGGCCAGGGTCCCATGGAGACTAGGCCTAGGAGCTCTGGCAGGCAGCAGCGGTACCAGCCTCTTCCCGGTGCAGAAGGCTGAGGCAGGGTGTTGTACTGCAGGTGGGAGTGGGTCGGGCTCAGCTGCCATCACTTGTGTGGGGCAGGAAGCAGTGGTGACAGTAACACTGGGAGGGGTTGTTATGGAGGGCTATGGGGAATTTTGGGGTGGCTATAACTCCCCCAAACCTCCCTCTCCCAGCATCGCCTCTGCTGGCAGGTTTGTGGCAGGGTGCAGAGCTGCTTTGCATCTAGGCTGGGATTTTGCAGTGGTGACAGTGTGGTCCAGAGCTGGGGCTGAGGTGTGATCTGCAGCCTGCATGCTCTTGGCAGGAACATGCAGGCAGTGGATTTTGGTTTTGCCCCAGCTCTGGACCATACTGTCAACACTCTAAGAAGCCAAGGCAGAGCCACAATCCATTGCCTGAATATCCCTGCCCAGAACATGCAGGCTCC
Organism: Crocodylus porosus; assembly: GCF_001723895.1. NCBI lineage: Eukaryota > Metazoa > Chordata > Crocodylia > Crocodylidae > Crocodylus > Crocodylus porosus. Next base: position 56,513,143 of record NW_017728909.1, on the reverse strand, counting down.
AGATCACAGCTCTGCCCCAGCTCTGGACCATGCTGTCACCACCACAAGATATCAGCCCAGCTGTGGAGCAGCTCTGCACCCTGCAGCATGCCCTGCCAGCACTGCTGGGACCAATCTCCAAGGAAACCCCAGCTCCATGCTACCACAGTGTAGCTGCTGCTGGGGTCTCCATGGAAACCAACCCCAGACACGTGGGTACTGGCTGCTGGGAAATGGAGTCTGGCCGCCAGCTGGATCTACCATTTTGCCCACCCCTGAGCTAGGCTGTTCTCAGTTGCAACAGATAATAAAACAAGGAGCAATCATCTGAAGCTGCAGCCAGATGTGCCACTCGCAGCTCCATCCCATGCCCCATCCCACCTCATCTGTGCAGCACCTGCCTGTGTCCCTGCCCTTGCCCCTGCCCCACTCCCACCCTCACCATGGGGGCCTTGATCTGCCTCTTCCCCCACCCCTTCTCCCACAACAGACTTGCCAATTGCAATCCTGGCTGCCCATGTGCTGTGCTGCAGCTGTGCACATGTACAGGGCATTTATTGGTAACATTATTGGCCATATCAGCCAAAAAAAGCCAACTGCCAATACTATCAATTTTCATCATATTGGTGCCAATCAGATATGGGACCAATGTATTACTGTACCTCTAACATTTATTTTTTGTTTTACTCTCTGGGCATTCTACTAGTTAGCCATTTTGTCAGTTGTATTTTAACTTATTGTCAAAGGTACCTTAATTGCGAGACAGGTCTTTCTTGTGCTTTTACAAAACTAATTGAATAAATGAAGGGCATTCAAGTGAGTAAAAGAGGTGGCACTTTATTAGGGTATACTCTGATCTGAAAGTGGAACAGAAATAGAGAGTCCCTGCAGGTTATCAGATATGGGAACAAGTTAGATATAAGAACAAAAATGTGTGAGTACAGATTTTCACTTTATAAGCTAACAAAAGCTTTGGATTTTATATTGTGTAGGAACAAGACTGACTGATAAAACTGTATGACAGTATAATTCACAAAAATTCTGCTATTTTTTATTTGCTTCAATCAAAAATTGGATTTACAGCCATAACTAAGTTGGCAATAGTGGCAAATGGAATTTCAGAAGTTCAATATGCTGCACTACCTTAAGCAAACTTCGTTTATTAAATATGTGTGTAAAACCTATTGTACAGTAAATCTGTGATATCATGAAGGCAATTTATCCTCAAATGATTAATCTTGTATTATATTAACTATTGAAGGAGAAAATTGGAGCTATAATTCTTCTATATCAAACTTGAAGGGTTTATTTTCTTTCATTAATAATAGAGCAAGTCATGAAAGAAACATTTTGCTCCCCATGTCTCTCATATCTGAAGTATAACATTAGTAATAAAAAAAGACCAAAAATTGGTAGAAACTAAAATAATTTTAAAAAATCATCTAGGATTTGATTTTGTTAAAAATTGTAAGATTATGTCTCATTTGGAATCACAATTTCTAATTGTTTGATGATACTAAAATGTATATATTTTACCATTTACAGTTATAGAGAGATTTTTATACTGAAATTTAAGTGCAACAATAAAAGAAGGATTTGAAATCTTTCCGAACATGTTTCAGACTCACTGATCCAAATAAGGGTGATTTTTTCTAGATTTTAAATTGCTTTTGTTGTGGAGGATGGAAACGGCTGTCTTCCTTCTTTCCCTTTTGTTTAATATATTATTTAATTATACAGACTGATAAAGCTCTTGGGAGAAATTCTGGTCCCATTTAATTCAAAGGAAGCCAGATTTAAAAGTAGCCAGATTTAATTCCTATGCTATGTGGTAAGGAAATAAGTTTGCCCTTAAGGGCTACGTCCACAAGAGCCTGGACGTTTGTTTCCCCAGGTAGTGGCACACCTTGTCCCACTGTTACATGTCCCCAGGGAACACCCTCTGATACCCTGGGTGGGGTAGGAGCAACTGTGCTGGCCCCAGCAGCCTTACCTGGGGTACTTGGTGCCTTGGGGAGCTGCAGCCATGGTGATCCTGCCACTTGGAGCCTGGCTGGCAGCTGGAGTGCAGCTCTGACCAGCCAGGATCTGGTTTTGGGCAGCGCATAGTTTCATAGTTTGTAGGGGCAGAAGGAACCTGAGCAGATCATCAAGTCTGACCCCCTGCCATGGCAGGAAAAAGTACTGGGGTCAAACCACCCCAGCAAGGTGTTTGTCTAGTGTCCTCTTAAAGACTCCCAGGGTAGGAGCCAGCACCACTTCACTTGGAAGTTGATTCCAGATTCTAGCCACCCTGACCATGAACTAGCGCCTCCTGATGTCTAGTCTGAATCTACCCTCTGCCAGCTTGTGGCAGTTATTTCTAGTCACTCCTGGTAGTGCTCGGGG
>NW_017728909.1:56413663-56510461 GCF_001723895.1 Crocodylus porosus | reverse complement strand
TCTGCCTCTGCACTGACGAGAAGGGAGTTCCCCAGCCTGTAGGTATGCTGCTGGTTCTTCCTCCCCAGGTGCACCACCTTGCACTTGTCAGTGTTGAAGCCCATCCTGTTCTCATCCACCCACTCCTGTAACCTGTCTAGGTCTGATTGCGGCCTATTCCTCCTGTCTAACATGCCCACATCCCCACACATCAGCAAATTTGAACAGGGTGCTTTTTACCCCCTCGTCCAAGTCACTGATGAAGATGTTGAACAATGTGGGCCCGAGGACCAAGCCCTGAGGAACCACACTGCCCACATCCCTCCAGGTCAAAAATAACCCATCCACTACCACTTTCTGGGTACGGCCCTCCAGCCAGTTAGCAACCCATTTGACTGTCGACACCAAAGTCCCCTAGTTTTTTTAATGAGAATGAGGCAAGAGACAGTGTCGAAGGCCTTTCTAAAGTCCAGAAAGACTACATCCACTGCTACCTCTGCATCTAATGATTTTGTGACCTGGTCATAGAAGGTCACCAGGTTGGTATGACAGGACCTGCCTCTAATGAACCCATATTGGTTGCCCCTAAGCATAACCTCCCCCGCTGGCCCCTCATGGACATGTGCCAGGATAATTCTCTCAAAAAGCTTACCTAGGACCCAGGTAAGACTAACTGGCCTATAGCTTCCTGGGTCCTCCTTCCTTCCTTTTTTGAAGATGGGAACCACGTTGGCCCTCTTGGTGCTCGTAAAGCCATGCCAGGGGTCCCGCAATGACCTCAGCTAATTCCCTCAGGACTCTGGGGTGGAGATCATCAGGACCAGATGATGTAAATATGTCCAGTCCCTCCAAAAGTTCCCTGACTGACCCTTGGCCTAGGTGCAGCTCCCCTGGGGCCTGAGGGGGTCCCGGTGTGGGGGGGGCTGATCCAGTCCCTGCTCAGGAAAATGGAGGCAAACAAGTTGTTAAATAGGTTAGCTTTGTCATCTGGTGTGATGACCAGATTTCCTAGCGTGTCTTGCAGAGGCCCTGAGTTACCAGGTACCTTCTTTTTAACCTCTACGTATTTAAAAAACTTGTGTATATTTAAAAAGGTGCCCCCTGTGCTGCTTTTTTCCCCCCCCAACACAGGGGTTTTTTTAACCCTGAGATCTCCTGAGGTCAAAAAAGTCCCCTGCACTGCTACCTTGCAGAATGGGGAACACCTAAATGTGTGATGTTTGGAACTGAAGATGGCTCTGTGGCACCATGTACATGTGGATGTGAACAAGTTGTCCACCACTTGAGGGGGAAACTTGAAAATGGGAATCCTTTTTCATCTCAACAGCAAGCACAATCATTCCGCACACAAGTTTTCTTTTCTTTTTCTGGAATTTTAAATGAAAAATATTAGAAGTAATAATCATGATTTGATTCACTAGACAACTTATTTTCTACTTTCAAGATATGTGCAATAGTACGCTGCTCCAATAAATAAGTTATACATCTAAAAATGTTCAGAATCTTGGACCTGAATTTATTGACCTATTTTTCACTGGAGCCAAACCCTTCCTCCTGTTGTTGGTGTTCAGCTTTACATATGCATTTTTGTGCACCTGCACTTCTCTAGCTGTAGGGATTATAATCCATGTGCACAGAGATGACAGGATTTGCTTTTGCCAGATTGCTAAGCACAAATTCAGACATTCATGCTCTAAAAAGTTTGTGCAAGTGTACAGGCTGCACACAGAAGACAAGGCTAAGATTAGAAAATCCGGTCCATTTTATGTTTAGTCTAGATATGATTCTGGCTGAAGAATAAGTGTATGGAGATAATGATTACAAAAATGTGGGACTATGATTTATTTTTTTGGTTGTTTACTAAGTAGTTCAACCTGGAAATGCAGTAAAGAGAATAAGGGAAAGACTGTAGCAAAATATTCACATACAGTGCTGTCCACGCTCAGCTCTTTGTAACTTAGGGCATTTGTACACATGTTTGTGCCACAGCACTGGGAACTTTTAAAGGTGCCTGGTACTGAGGTACATCTATTTGTATAAACGGCAAATGAGAAAATGCAGTGGTGCACTTTTGAACTAAAAACACATTGGTGCATCAGAGCAGACAAATGTATGTGCATAAATGCCCACATTTGTTAATTAAAATCTTAACAAGTAGTAACTCTGATGTTTTATTACAGCTGCCTTATCTATTTTCCAGCCAGATAGACACATACCCTATTAAGGAATGATACCATTGTGTTGATTATGATTATAAAACTATTATCCTCCTTGCTCATATGATCAATTCAAAAAGGCTATGTGATAAACCAGCCATGTCATAATGTCAGTTTCAGTTCAAGAATGCCAAGGTATTACAATTCAGTTTTAATTAATCAGGATACCTATACATTCCTAACATGAACAGAATCCCTCAGAATGATATTTTTCTGTACAGGGTAATATTTTTAAATGGAGTAGTTTTAGCATGAAATCTACAACAGCTTCCCATTTTCAACAGGCTTGTATTGAATTATCATTGCCACACTGATGATAACTAGCACTAGTTAGATTTGAGTCCAACCTGTTAGACTGTTAAATCTAAAATTTAATACAACAAAATATTCTGATAATTAGTATCCCAAAGATATATCATTCTTGTAAGGTGGAGCACTCAGAGCAAAGGGTTTGGTGATATTAATCATTTCATCTTTCCAAAGGATAGCAAGACTTTTACCTAGATCTTTCCATTTCAAAAGTCACTATGCTGCCATACCAATTTCAGCTTTCAAAGTACCCTGCTAGTTATAGTCTCAGTTTGATGTGGCTCTAGAGTTAAATCGGAGCTTATTGGAAGTGAATGACAAAGCGTTCACCCCATTTTGATTTTAATGGTGAACAGAACCAACCCTCAGTTTGATTTTAATGATACACAGAGCCTGATTGAGATGAGTACCTTGGCTATAAGAGGGGGAAAATTATCCTACTTTTATATTAGATAATCAGTTGTGAGAGTGAGGCTTTGGTAGAATCAGGGAGAGGGAAGTTGATAGCTACTGGTAGACTGCTTTTGTTAGCTATGAGGATAACTTTTAACATTTTTTCTGGTTACCTTGTGAACATAAAAATAAGAAATGCCATATTGGCTTGGCCCTCAAGCCTGTTCAACCTGCTATGTGGCAGAAAGTGCATGCTAAGAGAAAAAAAAATTGTTGCAGGGTGTATTCAGATTGATCTGCCCCCTGCCCCTCTTCTTACAGGTACCGGCATTTAGTAGCCTACATAATCTAATTCAGTGGTGGAAGCCTTCTCTATCATATTAGTACCTACTGATGTATACAATACTGATAAATATGAAACACTGAAAACAAGTTTATTATCCTGTGTCTAGTTCAGACAGATCAGTACATCCCAGGCTGACACACTCAAAATTGTTATGTCCCCAAACGAGGCCCCAAATGATACCAGGCAGTATATAGAATAAAAAAAATTAAGATTGGAAGGAAGCTCAGAAGGCCATCTAGTCCAACCCCCTGCTCAAAGCAGAACTATCTCCAACTATATTATCCCAGCTAAGGCTTTGCCTAGCTTGGTCTTAAAAACCTCTAAGGATGGAGATTCCACAGCCTCTCTGGGTGACCTGGTCCAGCACTTTACTAAACTTTTCTTGGTGCAGATTGAGACCATTGTTCCTTGTGTTGTCATCTGCCACCGTTGAAAAAAAGTCTAACCCCATCTTCTTCATAACCACTCTTCAGGTGGTTGAAGGCTGCTATTAAATCCCCCATCAATCTTCTCTTCTTCAGACTAAATAAGCCCAGTTCCCTTAGCCTGTCCTCATAAATCATGTGCTCCAGCCCACTAAACCCTTAACAATGGAGAAATTGAAATAGTAAATTATAAGGTACCTATATCAAATCCTAGAGATACCGCCGTTTGGCTTGGCACAAAATAAATTGTCAAAAATGTTTGTTTGAAACATCATAACAACAATGAACTAAAAATGTTGTGAGCACAGTACTCATAGTGATATTGCTATTAATAATTGGACTTGTTTACTCATAAAAAGTAAATAACTGAATAAGCAAACATGAGATGCTTCAATCCAATTCACCTTAAAGCAATCTATATTAAAATGATTTATAGTTGTTCAACATCATTTTTAAATTATTTGTTTTAATCAGAATACAAGTGTTATAAAATAATAAAAATAAAATAAGCTCTTAATGTGGAATAGTTTTAACACAACACAATAGACTTTCCATTAGGGCTGTGCAAAGCTTCAGGTGCCGATTCGATTCGGAGGAGTTTCAGTTCAATTCGACGTCTGACTCTCTGAATCCAAATTGAATCAGGAGACCAATAAAAAGGCCTGAATCAATCTGAAGCTCTCCAAATGATTTGGAGAGCTGTGGTGATTCAGGTAGTCTCCACTCGCTGCCATAGGGAGCTGGACCTGGACCTGGACTCCATGCCAGTAAGTAAAGGGGGGAGGTGGAAGAGGGGGGAGGGGACCATGGGGAGACCTCCCCCAGCTCCCCTGAGTGCCCACTGATGCTTATCCACTCTCCCAGCCCCCCCTACCATGGCTCCCCCACCCAGCCCCAACTTGCAGCTCTTTAAAAAAGAAAAAGAAAAAAATCCCTTACACCCTGGCTCCTGTCAGGCATGGGGGTGGGGGATGATCCCTGCTACTCCCCACTTCCCCACACTTTGTGAAGGGCTCTGTTATGAGCCCTCCATCCCCAACCCACTCTCCCAGTCCCCCCCATGGCTGCCCTGCCTGGCCCCATTATCAGTTCTTAAAAAAATAATTTAGAATCACCAAATTGAATCAGCCAAATCCAAATCCAAAGCGAATACTAGCCACTTTGCACAGGCCTACTTTCCACTATATTTTAAAACCTCTTATAGAACAAAAGACTGACCTCTTATTTTATTTTTGTATGATTTTTGCCATTGAGCAAAATTAAGAATGACTACTGCTGAGAATTAAGTGAAAAAAAAAAATATTACATTTTACCTCAAATAAGATTTTAGAGATTCTATGTATGTCTTTTCATTTCTCTGAAAGTTTAAACACATGTATTAAACTCTTTAAAAAGAAAATGGTAATGGTTTTTTAAAACCTATAAAAACTATAGTAAATGTAAAATAAGGCTCACAATCTTGTTGCAGTTGGGTCTCTGTTTTACAGAAAGCAAGGTATTTTGTTGTAAGTGTCCAGGACATCTGAAACTGGATGTAAATTGCAACAAAGCATATTTAGGCCATGTGCACACATTCAAATATTCTGAGAGAATTCTCTCAGGTTTGTTAACCTAGTACAGAAACTTACCCTTAGTAGCATATCTAGAAATTAGAGTGCTGAGGCCCTGAAGAGTGGAAAGATTGTAGTGCTGACACTGTGCAGCCCCAAGGAAGCCCTGTGAATATATTTCAGCATGCTGTGGAGGCTCCCTTAGTCTGCCTATCCACAGATAATAAGAATGCATAGAGAAGCCCTGATTGGCTGACCCAGACTGCCCACGGTCAGCCTATGTTTTCCTGCAGCACAATGTGAGGTTTGAGAAGCCATCAGCATCCAGTAAGTGACACACTGTCTGATTGAGAGGGCTGAGCTAGTGCAGGAGGACTATGTTCTCTTCTGAGAGAAGCCATGATGTAAGGGACCAAGATGTAGGTGGTCTTGCCTAACGGTTAAGCTTCTGAGGAGAAGTAGGGCCTGGGGCTGCCTTATACAAAAGCTAGAAAGCGAGATCCAGAAATAGAGTCCATGACCCAGGCCAGGGTCAGAACCCAGGGGTCAATCCACAGGGCAATCCACAGGGTGAAGTCCAAAATAAGAACCAAACCAGTGTCAGGAGCCATGAAACAGAACTTCAGGAAAATCCAAAGATGAAATCCAAAAATAAAGTGCAAACCAGGGTGAGGAACCAGGAGACTTGCCATAGCATAACTGTTTACTGGTCTGCAGACCCAGTGATCCAGATAGTACTAAATGGATAGGCGGTGGTCCCAGTAGCAAATCAGGATGCTTATTGCTCATAAACTGGGGCTTGCTGCAGGTGAGGCTGCTGTGATACTTGGTTTAGGCTGGCCTGCCTGCTTAGAGTCCCTGACACATGGCATGCAGACATTCACTTTCCCTGCAGAAACTCTCGCAGGAGTCATTTAACCTTGGTTGTTCTCAGGTTATTTTTCTCCTGAATCAGCTACTTTTACCTTGGGAGAAATAGCCTGAACATCTGTACACTTGCAGTTTCTCCTGGGAGAGCAGCTACTGTACTGTGCTGTCTGTACAAGGCTTTTGATCCAATATCAAGAAAAACAGCAAAAGCAGTAGCAACGATAGCATAGGTGATGCATGGGGTGGGGAGTGGGGAGGGCAGAAGAGGCATGGTGTCCCACCAGATTTCTGTGCTGATGGATAGCACGGGGCTGCAGCATGGCTAGAACCAGTTATCAGCAGCAGTGGGCAACAGCAACATGGAGTTGTGCCTCCCCTCTGTCAACACATGTACAACAGCAACATCAGAAAAAATTCTTAAATGTATGAACAGTAAGACATTGAAACAGATTATCTAGGGTGGTTGTGAGATCTTCTGCACTAAGAGATTTTAAGAAGCTGCATAGGCACCTATCAGGTTTACAAATATTGCTAGAGTTTTGAAATAGATGATTTTGGATTCCTTCCCAGTCCTCTGATCCTCTGACATATAGGCTAGTGATAAAAACCAGACATGGAACATAGTACTGGAGAGGTCCACCCTGATTTATTGAGTCCTGTTTCCTCACAAACACAGATAAACAAGAAATAGATACTGAGTTCAGAAGGATCTACAAGAACATCACTCATCTTACCTCTGCATACCACAAATCATCTTGCCATACTATTTTGAACACAGGGAAATTATTATTAAAAATACATAAATAAATTGTAGTTTTTCAATACCAATAAATGTGTCCATTAGCATCCCAGAATCAGGATCTCAACAGGTTCATCTCAGAACCTTTATTCTGAAATGTAGTTTCCCTACATGGAACCAAGGCTTCCATTTGGATTCCATGACTGAAAACTTATATCACTTAGTTTCAAAATAACAGATTTTTTACTGTTTTGATCTGCTGACATGTAGATCAAATCTATTACTCTGGATTCCTGAGAGTCAGGATAGTGCAACAATTTTCAGATCCCAGCACAGTGAAACCTAGATGGTGGATCTGATGTCTTTGCATATGGGAAATATAAAAAGCCCTGATTATCTCTCCCTCACATTCTCCACTCATCTGTGATCACTTAGCATATATGTCAGAGGAGTGGAATGTCAGGAGAGGAGTGGACTCAAGGCTTCTTGAAGGCATGAAAAAAGCAAAACCAAAAATGGCCCTTTATTTTAAACGTGGCATGTTCCCACACCAAGCCCTGCTCATGCCCAGAAAAGGTAGCACCTTAGTTGGACCCAGCTCAACCGCCATCTATATATACTGGGTGTTTTAGTGGTGTTTTGGGGGGATTTTATCTAATAAAAGCTGGTTGAATTAGCTTTAGCTAGAAGTGCCAACAAACCCCACTGAGGTGCCCGATATAGACAGAGGCTGCAGAGCCAAGTCGAAGTAATGCACAACTTCTAGTAAAGCTTGGTTTGTCTGGTTTGGTTTTTTAAGTATCTGCAACAACCTAATACACCAAATTATTGCTATACTGGGCCTTCAGAAGTCACTTTTACTTTCCTTCTAGAGTCATCACAAGGGTAATATAGTCCTTGGTGAAGACTAAGACAGCTCTGTAGACTTATTTAACATTCACCATTGCTAAAATGACCCCTCTGGGAAATTGGCATATAATTTGGGGGGCATAAGAACACCCTAGTCAGTTTCCTTCTGACTTCACTTTATGGCTATATAAGACCTGTTTTCCAATACCTCCAGAGCGGGAGGGGTAGCCGGGGTGGGGGGGACCTATGATAGATCTGCTCTGTGGCTTCCACAGACAATTTCTTGCACCAAAAGCCCCTTACTTTATGACTCCTTTGCTTCAATGTATCAGTAAGTTTTTCAGAAATCTCTCATACCTATATGCAGAATTTTTTGCCAGTGAATCATTCATTTACAGCACTCTCCTTTCAAAAGCGACCTTATACTTTTTTAATCCAGCTATTCATAGGTAAACTGCAGCAATGTTGCTACACTGAAAACTAAAGACCTAGTGGAACTCTTAACCATGGCCCAAGTTACAGCAGAGGCACAGCCCTTGGGACTCCAAAGATAGAAAGCATTTATCTGAATGTTCTCCAGCTAGTTCATTAGACATTTACAGTTAAAATTATCAAAAGAGGAATTTTCAAGTGTTCCCTGAAAATTAACATGCCATCTTGAAAGCAAACATTTTCTTTCAATTTATTAGACAGTGCTGATGTAAAAGAGGAAAAAATCAATGACAGACTCTTTGAACACACTGGTGGAGGTATAGCTACTATGTAGTTAGGAATTCAAATGCAGTCAATGTTAAGACTGTTCTGAATATGTTATCATAGTGCTGCATTTTGCAGCATATGAATACTATCTTAACTGTCTCTGAGTTCATTGTACTGGGGCTGGCAGATGGTATCATTTGGTTGCATAATCTAAATCTCTTATTTAGTGACTTACAGCAGTTTTATCTCCTGGGAATTGGACTGTGCCTTAAAAACAGAAGTTTCTTATCCAAAACTAAAGAAACACATATTTAAAAAGTAGCAACTCATTATTCACTTGCTGTTTACTGTACAACTATAACCGTGACAATGAACTCTACCAATGGTAGACATTTCATTTATTTCTCCCAGACTGAAGACTTCTTGCTCAAGATGTACACAAATGGTGGAAAAATTCCTTTTTCTAGTTATCTTCCTAATGTGTCTTTCTCAGATAATCGGGGTCACACTGAGCACCAGATTGGAAATTAGAATGGAGCTTGCCTCAGGTCAGGTTAGAGGAACTTTTGCAGTTTTTGGTCTTCCCCTGAAGCAGTAATTCATCTGGTTGAATCTTTTACTATGGCTCATGTATTCACTTCCTTGCTGTTGCAGTGGCCTCAGGCCTTTGTGCTTTATGACCATCTTCTGTTCCACTTAAGGATTGGATTGAAATACTGTTTTCTAATTAAAGTCATTGGGTTTAACACAAGGGGAAAAATTCAATGGCCTGCAATATACAGGTCAGATGAGATGACCTAATAATCCCTTCTGGTATTAGACTATGAAACTATTAAGAAGATATAACAGAAAATGTACAATGAAGTAAAATATGTAAGTGCTTCTCAAAGCTAAAATGTTGACTGAAAGAAGTTTTTAAAGTGAGGCATCCATTTGTGCTCCAACAAATTTGCAAGATATCTAAATTACATTTGCATGTGCAAATTCTCTTTCCTAAATGTATATGCAAGAGTCTAAATCTATTATGTGTATAGGTAGTGATTGTGGCTATGGGGAGGTTTCCATGGAGGGAGCCAAGAGGTCCCCTTATCTCCAGTAACATATTGTAGTGCAAGTGGAGCACGGTGGCAGCACAGTTCAACATCCTAATGGAGGAAAAAGGGCAAATAGAAAATGATTCTCAAGGTATGTTCTTAGAACAGCATAAAAGGCCGCACAAGGCAAATTTACAATTAAACAATTAAATGAATAACTGGATGTGAGGTTAAAGTTTACTAAAAGACATGGCCAAAACCTCTGATCTGTAGTATGAAACCTTTATTAATACTGAGAAGCAGCCAATGCTTGGCTGACTTCCAATTTTTTGCAAATGGGAAAACATTTTTTTTTTTGCAAAGCACTTGGAGTATGTAGAGTTTTTTTGTAATATTGCCAATTCAGATAAAAGAAAAGATAAGGGAGGCCAGAAAACCAATATTAAAAAAAAATAAAAATGTCAAAGTTATTAAAATTTAAACAGAGAAAGACTTTTTAAAAAAAATATGATTAGAAATGTGGAAATAAAATTTAATGTCCATTATAAGAATTTTCTGCATATCTTTTTCCCAACAGTTATGGAAAATTAGAATGAAAAAAAATTATAGACATAATGCTGCTATGCAATTCTAAGTAATTCTTGACCTGCTTGCAAGGTTGAGTTGTTAAACAGGTAAACTTTACTTATTTATTGTTACAAAAGAATAGGACTTTTTGTATCATCAAAATTAGATTTTTGGTTTGCATTGCATTTCTAATATCACAGTCACAGGAAACAAGTGAAAACTTAAATGAGGCAATTGAAGGCCTATTACTTTTTTTTGCACATTGAATTTAGTAAATTCATGTATATTCAGATCAAAAAAGTATGTATGTAATGGTTATGTCTGTAGATAGACAGACAGATAATAGCATGTGTGTTCATAGGTTGTTAAAGCCTCAGGATGCACAAAGCAAAACAATTAAATGTAAATTCACAAGGTAAATCCTTCTTTTTAAAGATTGCAAATGATGTATTTTTAGTTGTTAGACTATATTCAGAATCCTCAGGACACTACATCTAAAGGAAGATCATTGCATTTTAGAGAAAGGACAGAAAAAGCTGGACAGGGAGAAAAAACTGAGATACCTAAAAGCATTATTTACTTTCACAGCTCTAATGGAAGATGCATTCCTGTTGAATTCTGGGGATAAGAAGAATATGAATACTCTCTCAGCAGATGTCCCAGTGAAAGCAGGTTAGCACAGGTGACTTCTAATCTCCTTTCTGGCTTTTACTATCCTCTAGTGGAGTTAGATCCTAGAGAGATAACAGTGAATCTGTTAAATGAATGCAGTAGTAAAATAGATTGTAACACAGGGACTAGAAGAAGATGAAATAAGGAAATAAAAACTTAGGGGAATGTAAGGAAATAAGAGAAAGTAAAATGATGTGGAGAAGGAAGATAGGAGAGGGGAGAAAAAAGTGAGTAGAATGGAAATGGAAAAGAAAATGAATAGATTTATCAGCCTTTACTTATATACATTTAAGGGTGACAGAACACTATGGTGGAAAAAGTTGAAATGGACTGAGACTTGAGAAGAAGGAGAATTGGGAGAGGTATATAACAGATGGGAAAGATAACCATAGCAAACATAGAAAAGCTGAAAAGCTGAAAGATTGAGGGAAAATCTTAGTTAAATAAAAAAGCAGGGAAATGGCATGACTTAAAGACCATTTTATCAGTAGATGTCAAGGCATTTTATAAAGAATATTGCTTTCATTTACCTCCTTCTTTGACTTCCTGACTTCTAGTCATGTTTACCAATATTTCAGTCTCTGGTATTATTTTAATCTCAGATTTTTCATCTCAATGTCAAAATCAATGTTTAAATCAAAAGCCAAACAGAATGAATAGAACCCAGAGCTCTTGGGTCACACTTGCCTCCTGGAGAAAAAGTGAAAAGTGAGTTAGATAAACTTTGTATTTCAACTCACTTTTTACACATTGCAAGAGGAAGAGGAAGAAGATGTGCAGCCCTAATAGCAGAGAGGGAGGAGCACATTCCATTGGTGGAGGAAGACAGGCAAGGTGAGAAGGATTGAGATGACCACCACCAAAAACAAGTGATGGGTGGTGGTGGTGGCTGGAGACTCCCCTTCTGCGGAGGACAGATGGAGTCATCTGCCGGCCTGACCTGTTGTCTCAGGAGGTCTGCTGATTGCTCGGGGCCCAGATCCAAGATGTCACAGAGGGACTGCCAAGGCTCATGAGGCCCTCTGAGTACTACCCCATGATGTTCATCCATGTAGGCACCAATGATACTGCCAGGGGAGACCCTGAGTGCATTAAAAGTGACTACAGAGCTCTGGGTGCAAGGGTGAGGTAGTCTGGGGCTCAGGTTGTGTTCTTGTTGTCATCCAGCACAGGGCAACAAAAATGGTTTGGCGTCTGGAGTACATGATTTATGAAGAGAGGCTGAGTGAACTGGGCTTATTTAATCTAGAGAAGAGAAGACTGAGAGAGAACTGGAACAGGTTACCCAGAGAAGTGATGGAGGCTCTATCCTCAGAGGTTTTCAAAACCTGGCTAGACAAAGCCTTGGCTAGGATGATCTAGTCGGGGATGGTCCTGTTTTGAGCAGGCAGTTGGACTAGATGACCTCCTTTCCAACCTCAACTTTCTATGATTCTATGTTTCCAAGATGCAAAGTCTTACTCCTGAGATTCACTTTGGACTCAATATGTTGTACCTTCTTCCTCTTCCCCCACCATGTATAGATTCCATCATTTAATACTTTTCAGAATCCTCAGAGGCTTTTTCTACCCTAAAAAAAAAGGACCTATTTTTAGCAACATTCCTTTTTTGTCTTTTTTTTTTTAGTATTTGTACACAATTTAGCAAGGTGTTGGTCCCTGATAGGGATTTCAGATACAAAGATGGTGGTAATGGCAGTTAATCAGTTATATTATTGCTACATGGTAATGTAGGTAAGAATTCTGAGTTTATCTGCGAGTCATGAAAGCCTTCTTGAAAGACATTAATGGGACTGCATGCATAAGTGCCTACAAAAATGAACAAATACACCTTAATGTGTCAAACCAGTAATGCAAAACGTTAACATTTTCAATGTACTGTCTTCATCACTTAGGTATTTGAACATTTCACAATCACATTATCATCACATTACCCCAATGAAGCAGGAAAATACTGTTGTTTCACGGTAACAAAAAGAGAACATGAGGCATACAGAGATTAAATGGTTTTCCTGTACTGTGTAGGAGAACTGGGAAATGAGCTAATATCTTTGAAGATTCATCCCATTCCCCCAGCCATAAAACTTCCCTTCCTTCATTCCATCCAGACACAATAGTAGTGGTGCAGGCTTCAATTTACTGTTCTATAAATGATCCATGACCTATGTGAAATAAGTCTAGATCTGAGGGGCTAATTCAGTCCCTGTGGTCATTCACACTTTTGATTCTTTGCTTATAATGCCAACATTTGTCAGTTTTAATAGTTGTCCTTGCTATGTGGCTATTTCTCACAAGTAACAGATACCCTAAGTTTTAAAAACTTGTGGTCATTGGCAAATAAAAGTGTCGGAGAACAAAAACTGGAGGTAGGGAAGAGAAACTGTGCATGATATTAGCTACCATACATAGAAGTGTGAGATGATGTTGAATACGTGTAATCTGATCAAAAGCATCTTTGGAAAATTCTTTATTATAATTCCGTAAAAGCTCTAATTTAGCAAGGTATTTAATCAGGTGCCAACTTTTAAGAATGGCAGGATCTATACAGACTTCAACAAGGCGCTTCAGTGTGAATATGCATATGTTTAAAGTTAAGCATATGCTTAAGTATTTTGCCAAGTACTTGAATGTAGGATCAATCAGTCATCTATTCTTTTTAAAGCTGTTTGAAGCTTAAAGTCCAGACAAACCTCTGTATTACTAATAGGAAAGAGTACATTTCTATACTATAGGAGCCAGACCTTAATTGTCACTTATTTCTATAATATATATTATATAAAGACATCTCTGGGTGCAATAAGGAAAAAAAAATCCTAAACAAACAGTTGGGGGAAAAAAGGTGTGAATCTGAAAAAAAGAACATTCCAAACATTAATGCTTCTTCTATAATAATGGTGTTAATTAATTCTACATGAAAAAGCACAGATTCCAGAGTATCAAGTTGTGAGCTCATTATTATAAATGCATAGCATGATTGAATTTAGAACAATAGTAGTTTAAACAAAGACTAAGGTAGTCCCTATAGGATTCTTATAAAAACTATCATTGTAAGTGAAAGGAATATCATGTACAATTTGTTTTACACTTTTGTTTACATATAACCTGCATGGAAAAATTAAAAGGCATATAGTGCCAAATAAAGTCAGCCAAATAGAGTTCTCTGTGTGAATGAGATGAAGGAAACAAAATTGTGTTTTTCCATACGCAACCTCTTGGAGATATCTTCTCTAATGAATTCTAGAGCTCAATCATATCTCATATGCCAAATTTTCATCAAAGAGCAGGGATCTAATGAAAAGGCCTGTGGCTAAACTGAGGGGTTTTTTTCCTCCTCCTTTTTTTTTTAGTGTGAACTTTGCAAATCTTGCCTTAAGCTGTAATTTGCAATTCCCATCACCAGCTTGTGGCTGATCATATAAAGAGTAGAGGAATAAAAAGTTCAAGGAAGATCTCAGCAATAGAGAACTAAATTTTGCTCAAGTATCATTATGGGCACAGACAGAAGTGATTTTTTTTTTTGCCCAATCTGGCCACAGAAAGTGGTTTATAGCCATGACCAAGCCCAAGTGCATGACTGCAGACAGCTTTAAAAAAATGATGGGCCAGGTGAAAGTCTGAATCCTCACTGCATGACGGGTCAGATGAAGATGTTTCAAAAAAGCATCTTCTGTAACTTCTATCTGTTTGCCTGTAATCCTGGAGCTGTTTTCAGAATGGGAGGGGGGAAAGGGAAAGGAGGGAGTTTGGTCTGGGGATTCCCTAGCGGGAGCCGGAGGAGAGGGGGTTTTGGAGGCTCCCCCCCAAAGTGTGGGGGTTCCAATACACCCATCCCAACCTCCAGCTTTGGATGGGAACCCCTAGAATGAGATCCCTCTGCTCCCTTTCCCTAAAACCAACACTGAACTTCTGTTTGTTCCAGGGTATCACTGCAACTCAGAATGCTTCCTGCAAAGCATTTTCATTTACAATTTGGAGTCACACTTCTGTTTGCACCCTATATGCCATTTGCTTTTATTGTTGTAAATGTCTTATTTTATTTCTGTATAACTGCTGCGCGACACTCTCACATTTATGTAACCTTGTAGTTTTGGCTACTAATCAAAATGAAAGCTTTATATTTTCCCACGCTTGTATTAAGCTGCATATGCGTATTTTGTAAGTTTCATTTCTTATTTATGTGTCATTCCTGCAGAAACGAAACTTATGTAGAAAATCTACCCAGTAACTATTATGTAAAAGAAAACGATCCTATCTCTGTATGCTTAGCTTATATCATAGTTAGTGTCACAGAGGCAGTCCAACCAACATCTATAAAGAGGCATAGAAGCAAGAAGTAGCAGAGACGATGGCTAAACAACCCTTCAGGCTTGATCACCCTGTAGCCAGTCCTCAGCCTCCCCACCTGGGCGTATCCCAGCGAAAACCAAGGCCTCGAAAATCCGACAATTGACAGCGATTCACCATGTTACAGTTTTGTTATCTATCATCCTGTTCATGAGCTGTTGACCAGCCCTAGGACTAAATAGTGAGTAGCCGCACCTGTCCCACAAGGGGTGGAAAGCAAGGGCTCACTAGTGAACCCTGTGGGCCAACAGACCCCCTTTGTATCTGGCATACTGTAACTGAAAAAACATCGGAGACTCCACCTCTTGACTGCCTCTCTTCATAGCTTAGACAGCATATCTACGCTTTCTATACTTATATTTACTGCAACTTCATTCCAGCCGGTCTCTCCTCTTATTCGTAAGAGGGTGAGGCCAGGTGAGTGAATAAAACAAATTTTTATATTTTACCTTATATTTACTCCATAATAACTTTTACCACTAACACCCTATCTCAATGAGCTGTTGACCAGTTCTGGGACTTAAGGAGTTGGCAGCTGCACCTAGCCCATTGGGTTAGAATGCAAGGGCTTACTCCAGAACCCCGTGAACCAACAGACATCCTACAAACTTATTATAGAAAACTAACAACTTACTCTAAGTCGTCTACTTGTGCCAACTCAGCGAACCTCGAAGGCGGTCATAAAGCTACCTCCAATCCTGCCCCACAAGCCGCGCACTCGCCCGCTCCATAAAGCCCACGGCTCCCCAAGCGGTGCTGGAATCGCTAGCCCGGCATTCCGCCACAATTGTTTATGTTTAACAAGAAGAAGCACTGTTTAATTAATTCCGTTGTTCTGGATCTAGATAAGTGAACTTTCAAATATGAACTTCCAAATTACATCTGCAAAACATATCTGAAAACACAAAATGGTTGATTCAAGTTCAAAACAAATCTTTCTGTCTATAAAAGCTATTTCAAATTCTGACTAATTTTGTATATTCCCCTAATGGTGGGCATATAGTGATCATTTCATGTGAAACTTAGAAGCAAGAACTTGGAAGTTCAGCCCAAATTGCTTCTTGAAATAGTGCATTAATTAAGCATTGACAGAAGAGAAAAGTAGCTTTTACATACTTTCAAGCTGGTATCCCCCAAGGCATTTAAACAACTTCAAGGTTGACAATACAGAAATCTTCATTCATTTTTTGGGTCTGCTGTCATGATCTCTCCCTTTTAAATAGAAAAGAATCTGAGCTACATCTTTAGCTGAATCCAGCTAACGATTGCTTTTGGAGCCAGTTTTTACTTCCCCTCATCCTTGAACTGACCAGGGATGACTCAGCCCTCATCATAGGTCAGAGCTGCTCTGAGTTTAGCACAGGGCATAACCTAGTACAGGTCATCTAACTTGTATCTACTAAACAGTCCCTTATGGACCATTTTACTGCCTGGGTTGGGCAATGTACCACACACGCAATTCCCTCCCATACTTCCCTTAAAATAAACTTTCAATCTCCATTGTCCAGTATACAAAACTAGAACACTGGAAGCCCAGAGATGAGTTATAAATTAAGAGTCAAGATTTCAAGGTTTTCCTGTTTTCCCTGTCTTGCACCTCAATACACACAAATAATTTAGTCGGCTTTATTCAGTAATAGATCTGACGAATGCTGCCTAATATAACCTCATCAAAGAAAAGGAAATTGAACTATTATATCACAAGCATAATCTCTGAATTGTGGAAAGGCTTTGAATATCTCATATTCTGGAAGTCTCAATCGCTGATCATTATCCAAACAAAGGCAGAAGATGAAAACAAATTTCCTCAATACAGAATCCAAGAGGTTCCTGGATTTGTATTATTCTTCTGGAGCTAACTAAAGTTTGATTTAATCTTTATGCTTTCTAAATGATTAACAGTTCCTTAGATTCTTTAAATTATCTTAATACATTGATAAAGGTATCAAAAGATTAAACAAAGTGGTTATATATCAATATACAAAAATATGTGTATACTTTTCCTATTATACTTTTCCTGTATATTAAATGTGATTGTAAAAGACCTAAGTTTAACCTATAGATAGCTAGGATTTTTTTAATATGCTATGGTTGACCATAGATTTGTGGTTATATAACTTTTAATTTAAATCTTCATCTTTTATGAATGATTTGCAGTGGTTGAATACTCGAGAAAAGGTATTCATCAACTAATTTAGTTGATAAATAATAGCAAAATTTGCTAAATAATGCATTTGATGACTAATATTCAATCAGCTGTACTAGCCATGAACAGAGCTCAAGAAGTGCAGATGTTCAATTTAATAAGCTTCCAGAAATGTGAATATTTATCTGAATATATGCAAAATGACTTGTATTGTTTATTCTGCAAAAAAATGACTGGGAACACAAACTTCCTTGTGAGCTTCATAATAACATATATATTTATTCTTATAAGACTAGAAATTTCATGAAATCAGTTTCTCTCAAGTACCCTCTGAGTAGATAAGGATCTACAGATATATGTGAGTATAGATTTAAAAGCATGACATAACTGGGGTCTCTATGTTATGTTACCAGAATAAAAATAAACATAACAATAATAATAAATTAATGTAAAACAAAAATTAAATGAAAATTTTTCAGTCCAACTTCCCAGACCATATTTGTCATACATAAAACACCTCAAGTTTTCTCCATACTGTTAATAAAATTTATCAATAAATAAAATTGATATATTGTAATGTAATAAATTGTGTTCATAATATACCACACAGTGTGCATGTAAAATTTACATCTCTCAGTACAGTATACAGAAGTCCCACAATTCTGATTGAACAATTTTAGTTTTATTTTCTCAGCACTGCTTATTTCGTTATGGGAAATATTAGAAAGAAGCATGATTATTTTTATTGCTTGCCATTTTTTTCAAGAATATGTAATGCAAAATTAGTAATTCTTACATTTTGCTTAACTGAAATACTGCCAAATATCTGAGGCATCCAGTCCTGGTTCCATACAAGAATCATGGAACAGATCCATCAAGAATCAATGTAAGTACTTAGGCATACAAATTTTCATGAAAAACCTGTAGCAGTAACTTTTGGCAATTTTATTTATTCAGATTTTGGAGTAAAGTATCTTAAATGTCAATGGTAGGCACATGGGAAAAAACCTTAGAGAAATGTAACCATATTTTTCTACCCTTCATGAAGAAATACTCCTATGCTTTATACAAAAATATCTTTTTAGCGGCATTTTATATGTCTGCATTTTGCTAGCAATCTCAAATGGCACATCTCAAACTGTTTTTATTAACACTACAAAACCTATCATATTTCTAAGGCGCTTAAAGGCATTATTCTACATTTATATTACATATGGGACTTCTATTGGCACAAATAGACATAGATGCCCTGATGTAGATTAGTTCCTTGCAATTACTCCATTTTTCGTGTATTACAGGAAGCAAAAACCCATTAACGTGTTTGTTGCCAGGGGAGGGTAGGAAATGAGAATACTTAGAAATGGATACAATAAAACTAATTTGCTTTCTGGATATTCATGATGGTCTCATTTGAAAAGTTTGGCTATGCATTCAAATGATTGGGTGCTTAACTCTGAATATTTTACAAACTGGTGTTATGACTCATTGAAAACTCATGTTTCCTCCTTTCAAGTGAATTCCTTACCTATTAATAGAGCTGTATGATAGGTTGCGTAAAATCTGCATATTTTTCAATATCCCTTTTCCTGAACCTATTCTAGCAGTGTCAAAAATTTGTTTCATGTGCTAACCTAGGATTTCCCTTTCACAGCTGCTAAGTCCTGATCCTTAATCACCTGAAAAGCTCTCTACACAGAGAACTTTATGGATGTTTGTAGACCTGCTCCAGGAGGCAGCAGGGATGGTGGGGTGGATGCTTGAATTAGCAAGCCACACTGATTAAAAGCACCCAAGCATCACATGTAACAGCATCCCTGTGCTGAGAAAATGGCAGCAAGGCACTTTGAACTAAAGTTCATTTGACGAACTTCGGTTCAAAGTGCACCAGCACCATTTCTCAGTGCAGGGGCACTGATAGACATGACACAGGAGGCTGCTAGAGTGCGTTCATTTTCACACTCCGCAGACTCGATTAACAGAGTCTGCTCTGATGTGCTGGATTTACAGCATGTTGAGCAGCCTCCCTGCATGTGTGTAAGTGCCTTATATTACCAGTCTACTATCTTCAGATTTACATTGCCAGAAACCAGCATGAACCACAGCTGAATCTGCGTCGATGTCTCTTTAAAATGGCAAAGCAATGTAAAGTTATCACTGACTTACATCAGGCCATTTTGAACAAACTAAACTATGTGAAAAAAATCCATTTATCACTGTGATATATATATAGTAACCCACCTCAGATAAATGCTTCTGTTCACTTCAATGGATTCCCTAGCCCTGGTTCACTGGTTCTCTATTTATTGTGACATTTTATAAACATTATTTGTTTTATGTTTTTTAGTCTCTGCATTGAACAAAATATTGCACTGCTGCAGTTCATGAAGAAATAATTAAAGAATAATCATAAAGCTGGGAATAAAAATGCTATAATATAACAATAGCAGTAAGACAACAAGTGGATGAACCCTATGTGACTGATTTTTAGAGATGGTGAAATGAACAATTCAGGCTGAATTTAAAAGGACCTGCAGGTGCTCTGTACCCAGTAAAAGCAGGCCAGCCTTGTTTTATCCACACTGCAGCATCAACCATATTTTGATCTGAAAAGGATTCATTAATTTTCCTTTTCATCATTGAAAAATAGGGCTGTGCAAAGCTTCGGTCCCTGATTTGATTTGGCCCAATTCAGTGGCTGAATCTCTGAATCCAGATTGAATCAGAGGACCCTTTAATCTCTCCAAATTGAATCAGAGCCATCCAGATCAATTCAGAGAGATTCGGAAAGATTTGGAGATTTGGACATAGACATAGCTTTAAATATTTTTTCTACATACCTCTAGGTAGCAGGCAGCTTGTGAATGCTGAGATGCTGGGGCACATGGAGGATCCTCAGCATACTCAGCAGCATACACAGAAGTGGGCCAGAAGCACTTCCAGTCCACTTCCAGGTCTGCCAAGGAGCACACGGGGGCCCCCCATTCCCCCCAGCTCAGCAACTGATGTCTCCTGAGTTTGGGGGGGGCAACTGGGGTCCCTCTGCCACTGATTATCAAGCCGGGAAGGTATAAGGGGGCCCCCCTGCATGCTCCCCAGTGGACCCAGAAGTGAACCAGAAGTACTTCCAGTCCACTTCTGGGTTCACCACTGAGCACATGGTGGGCCCCCTGCACTGCAGGATACGCCATCTGCCCCAGCATCACAGCTTTCATAAGCTGTCCTGAAACCTTGAGGTATGCAGAAAAAACATTTAAAGCTATGTCTATGTCCAAATCAATGATTCTCCGAATCTTCAGATTTGGCCAAATCAAATCAGGGATAGTGATCCAAATCAACTACTCAAATCACTGGCCCTGATTTGGGCTGAATCCTAATCCAAATCAAATAGGGCTGGCTTTTCACACCCCTATTAAATAAGCATCCTCATGACATAATCCCCACCTTCTCTCACACAGACCACCAGTCATAAAGAAATGGCTATCACGCTGCTGTTCGATTGCAGCGCAAGGGACCGGAACAGAGGGGTTAGAAGGGCAGATTACCTCACTATGGGAAGGTTAACGTGAGTCCAGCTCACATCGCCCAAAGAGACTGGAGGTGAGGTGACAGTCACAGAGACGGAGAGTAGTTGAAGGTAGAGGTTTATTTACTCACAGCGACCGTTGAGGAGAGAAACGAGATGCAGAGAAGTAGATTGCTAATCATGTCGGGGCTGGCAATGAAGTGGTGTTCGGCGGTTGCTAATCGCAAACGGGAGGCGGAAGCTAGGTGACCAGGCTAGTGTCCCTTGTGATAATCGAAGCGGGTGATGAACGACTTTGCTTGGGTGTGGCTGTGCACTCCCTTATATCACTCAGGTGATGCGCTCAATGGTGAGCTGGCTGTTTTCACCTATCACCTCTCAGAGTTCTGTGTCCTGGCCTTATTTGGTGTTGCAGACTAGCTGACCTCACCTATGTTGGTGACGCTCTGATAACGAAAGTACGGGTATGGCAGCGTTTGTTTTATCCTTTTGTGTTGGTTGCAGGGAAGAAGGGCGGGGCTCGCCATCTTGGTGCCTTGCGCATCGATGCCACCATTATGGCGTGCATATGACAATGGCTTACAAAGCAAAAAGTGCATTCCATGGAACTGGTGTTTGTACTGAATTTTTCATTAAATAAACATGATTATTAAGAAGTAACAGCAAGAAAAATCCTTTATTGTATTTCATGTTTAATAATCTGGAGATAATGATCAATAGTAGTTTAGCACCTATTGTCAAAAATGGACACACAGCTATGCTGTGAGTGCCCTACAGATTGTAGACTGGTTACATAAAACAGAGAAAGAAACTTTAATTCACCCATAACCTGTCTATAACTTTCAAGGGTATAATCTAGTGCCCCTTGAAGTTAATGAAAAAGCTCCAATCAATCCAATAATTATGATTCTGGCCTTTAACAAGCAAAGAGGAATATCTGCTACATGTAAACTTCCTTTTCAAATCACATAAGGATACAATATGCATATGGTTGAACTTGTGTTAAGTTAGTTTACTTCAGAACTGCCTTTCATAATATACTTCTGGGGATAATATTGAAATTACAACACATTTTCATGTCTGATACTGAAATCTCAGAATCATCATCAAAACACAGGTATTAATATTTTAAAATACTATGTGTTCACCTTAAAATAATGTATGCATATCAAGGTTCTAAGAATTTCATCCCTAATTTCTGAAGTCTGTTTCCTCTCATTAGTATCCATATATTTTGAACCAGATGTAAATATGAAATAGGACTAAAGACTAATAAAAGAGGAGTAGCCTTTATCTAAGTTTTTACAGATTACTTTACGTTATTGCTTTGTGTGTTTTAAGGACAGAGATAAATATGTTGAATTAGTTTAACAATAATTAAAGTAAATATTCTATATTAGCTCCTATTTATAACATAAGACATCATCTAGTTACAAAGGAAATCCCAAATATATTTCAGTCAAGGTATTTCAAAAGAAAATATGTTTCTATATTCATTAATAGCATGAAGAACTATAGTTTTAGCTTCTGAAGTGTCATACTAAATTCTTTTTCTAATTAAAGCATTTTAAAGTGTTCAGATATGGTGTGTAAGCAAACATTTGCGAGACATGCTTTAGGTGGCTTACTGTAAGCTGCTTAAACATAAACAAGGAACAGCATATATAGGCATTGGCTGCTTGCTGGGAGCAACAAGGGCTGCCTGATGTAAGTAACTTAGAGGAGGGGAGGGAATGGTGGGATCTTGGGGGTCTGACAGGTTTGTATGGGGGTGGGGATTCTGGGCCCATAGAAAGGTAATGTCAGGGTTGAAGGGTAGGAACAACACAGCTTTGGGGCTGAGGTAAGTAGCCCCAGAGCCTGGGGCTTTCCCAGCCCTGGGGCTTTTCTGTAAACATGTACAGGCATTTGTTAGGCTGGGTTATCTCATTTTATATTGGGTTAAACCATACCAATCTAAAGATAATTTACCTCTTTAGGTAAACTACGATATTTCCCTGAATCTAAGATGATCCTGAATTTAAAACAAACTTCCCATATCCCCCTCAATTAGATTCTATACATGGAAAATTAAACTTTGTTTTAATTTTCCATGTTTAGAAGCTAACTATTCCATCTTAAATTTATCCCCATTCCCCATCCTCAATTGCTGCAGCAGAGAAAGCAGTAGCAGGGGTCAGGAAATAGGGAAAGTGGTTGGAAAGCAGGTGGTAGGGGAAACAGTGGAGGAAAGCTTGACCCCTGACCCTTCCTCTAAACACACTTTGCCACTTTTTTCCCTTACCTCTTGCCTGCACTGCTGCCTATTCCCCTTGTGCCTGTCCCCCGACTGCCTCTGCTTCTGTTCTTACCTTGCACACACACACAGCCCTGCAGCCTTGGACCCCTCTCTCTCTTCCTCTTGTCTCCACTTCTGCAACACCTGATCCCCCACCTGACACACCCTGCTTACCCTTTTGCCAGTGCTGCAAGCTCTGTCTTCACTCCAGCCTGAGGCACAGAGCACATGCTTGCTCTAGCCCTGCCCTATTCCAGAAACAGCAGCAGCTCTGGAGCCTGGAACTACAGAAGCTGGCTGTCCCCCCACTTACTTATACTCACTTCCAAGATGAGTGGCTTTTTTAAATGGGGGAAAAATCATCTTGGAATTAAATACGTTTTTTAGGGTCATTTAAACCCTGTAAACATCTGGCTTCTTTAATGCTTTTCATTTCGCCATTTACATGCTCCCTCCCTCCCCCAATTGGTGGAAGCTTCATATATGCCAGAATTTTTGCTTCCCCAGAAATTAGTGGAAAATGGCCCAGCCAGCAGTGCAGTGGCAAAATGGAAAACATTAAAGGAGCTACTGTGGGGGAGGGAGGAGGGAGGGGGAAAGGAGGAGAACACTTCTGATGTGATTTATAGAGATCCCTATCCATAAGGATTACAAGGTCATTAATAAATTGAAGTTATCCTCTGCCTGCAAGGAAAGCAAAAGGAATTTGGAAATTTGTTTTCATTTTGACAAAAAAATAGGACTGTAAGATTAGAAATATAAAGCTCCAGGATAATGCATCTTTAATTCTACTGGGATTCTTGGGTGCTAGCATAATACAAATAATCACTATTAGTAGTCATTTGAATTCAAGGGCAAGGCAGACAAAATTAGCCTGTTTGTATATAGAAAGATATGATAGATCCAGGTGACATCCATGTGGTAATAACAAAACCATTATTTTATTATCTAATTTACTTCGGTCCATCCAACCTAATTTACTTTCACACTACCTTTTAATCCATTTCCATTAGAATTATTACTAAACTTCTGAAACTATAAACAGATTCAAATAGAATTTTAAAAATAAAAGCAAAACCTGAAACAAAACTGTTTACTTCTTTCCCCAAAATATGGAATTTCCTCCTCCCTCCTCCAGGCCATAAAAGCAAAGCAAACAAACAAACAAATAATGATACAGCTGGGTTTGGCACTATCCTCTACCCAAATGTTCATAGAAAAAAATTATAGTGGATAGAAGATCTCATTTCATTGGTTAGTTAATGTAACTTACTTCCTTATGTGAATTTATTGAAACTGCGGGTTGTGATGATGAATTAGTCAATATATATAAAGTTTGGAGATTGTGGTGAAGATGTGGCCTAAGACAGAGAATTCATTACTTGATTAGTACATCAGGAGACTCTATAAGCACCAGGACTAAGATGTAGGACTCACTATTACAATGCTTTGTCCAGTTGTATCAACCAGAGGCACATAACCAACAGGTAAGTTGAAATACATTTTCACACATAAATAGAGAAAAATTCTAGCAAAACAGCAGCAGAACAACCACAGAAATTAATGAAAAAAGGGGGACCATAATCCTATACCTGCCTTTCCTTGCACTCAGTTTTCCATCCTTATTCTAGTCATAAAACTTGCAATGCAATCTTCACTTCTCCCATCTCAGAAATACTCAGCTGCAGTTCAGTGCAGTATACAGAGCCAATTTCCATCAAAGGTCAAGTCTGTGAAGCATTTTCAAGAGTCCTATACTTTGAAGCCCTCTGCCCAACACCAGCAATTATTACAGAGTCTTAACATCCTCACCCAGCAGCAACCATTCAATAAACACATACAAACAATGCGAGCACGAGGCGTGCAAATAGGGAAGTATTCAATTTGGATTCGGATTTGGCTGATTCAGAGGGCAGTGATTCGATTTGGAGATTCGGATCACTGTTCTGAATTAATTCAGCTGAATTGGCTTTGGAAGATTTGGCTCTGATTCGGAGAGATTTGGTGATTCGGATCAGTCGGAGAGAAGCAGGCACAGCCAAGAAACTGCAGGTTCTCCTGTGGCTCCTCTGGCTGTGCCTGCCTCTCTGTGGGTGGGGGGAGCTGTGAGAGAAGCCCTCAGGGCTGCCCTGCCCAGCCCCAGCCCCTGCCCAGCCTAGTCCTGGCACTTAAAAAAAAAAAGCCCCCACACTCACCAGTTGCAGCCGTGGTAACTGGGGCCTCTGATCACTTTTGACAGGGGGAAGTGCAAATTGCCCCCCTGCTTGGCACCCCCAAGGCAGCTGTCACATCGCACAGGTGCAGCATGGCTCAGCAGGGCATTGCATGCTATCTGGGAGCTGGGGCCACTGCGGCCACTGCGGCTGAGCGCTGCCAGACTCTGGATGACAGGTGGAGCTGCTCCAGCTCCCAGACAGTGCGCAGCACCCTGCAGAGCCATGCTGCACCTATGCCATGGGGCAGCTGCCACACAGGTGCCAAATGGGGACAGGTGATGCGGCAGGAGTGTGATGCAAGTGTGGCTTGCTCCATGTGGCAATAGGGCATAGTCCCTGCTCCCGACACTGCTTGTGCCTGCATCAGCACTGGGAGTGGGGGCTCTGCCCTGCTGCCACTTGCTGGCTGGCATGAAGGATGGAGGGATTGGGGCTGGGGATGTATGAAGGTGTGGCAGCGCTGGGAGTGGGGGCTATGCCCTGCTGCTGCTTGTCCCCGTCTGCCCAAAGCAAGCTGTGCCCGCATCCTCCCCCCACCCCTGGCTGGACAAACAGCAGCAGGGAAAAGCCCCCACTCTGAGCTCTACCACTCCCACATCCTGCATCCCCCTTCCCCCTCCCTGACTAACAGCCCCCCAACCCTGGCTGGGAAGCTTGTCCTAGCCTCTGCCCCAGCCCCAATCTCTCCCTCCCTCGTGCCCTTCCCTTCCCCCCTCCCCCAACCCCAACAGACTTACCAGCTGGAGGCAGCTGTGTCAGCTGCCTTTGTAGTCTATGGCCAAATCTCTGAAGAGGCCGAATCTTTTCTGAAGATTTTCTGAATCAATTTGGATGCTTTGAATCTATTTCGAGCTTTAAAGTGGTCTCCCGAGTCGACTTGGATTCAGAGATTCGGTTCCTGAATTGGGCCAAATCTCCTCCAAATTGAATCAGCTAACAAAGCTTCGCACAGCCCTACCCAGCACCCCTCTCACTACTGCCATTGAACATCTCCCAACTAGCTTCAGAGATTCTTGCTCACAATCACCAATTGCTTCCACTTCTTGAATCAGAGAGATTCTTAGTGTGCTATCAGTTCCACTTGTATAGAAAAAAGTTTAGAAATGTACTATTTCCCTTCCTTACAGGAAATTGAGTTGAGCTATGAAATTTATAATTCTGCAAATCCATAGGTGATTTTTGTCATAGGATTCACGGGCCTGCTTTGAAAAAAAAACACAATTTGATGATCAGATCCCAAGATTTGATTTCAGAACTGGCAGTTAGAGGGGAGGGGAGGGAGAAAGGAAATGAAAAGAAAACATTTTCTTGTAAAATGAGCAATTTTGACCTGGAGTCATTTAGAGACAATAAATATAGTACCCTACTGTGCCATTTTTTTGGAGTCACATCTTCAGGGTAGAACCACACTTTAAGAACCACTTCTGAATGATATAGCTGATCATCACATCATGCTAGATTGAGCCAGAATTTAAGTGTCATGCTGGCAGCACACTGATTGCATTGGTTCTGCTCTTATCTAGCTAACAGATGTCATTTTATGTCAGCAGGAGACTTTTGCTCATCTTCTGCCCTATTTACTGGTTGCAATTTACATGTTGCCACTGGGCAAGACATTCACAAACATTTGATGAGCTTTCATTGTTAGGCTGCTGGAACTCAGATTTCTCTATCATTTGAGTCTAATATTGATTCAGCTGGAGTGGAGGATGATGTGTATAAGCACTGGGATACAACAAGATTTATTTAAATAAATGCATTTAAAATAGAAGACTATTATGGAGTTCTCAATGGTTTTTAGCTCCTATTAAATTGCATCTTATTGACAATGAAATTAATACCATTGTAGGTGTTAGAAATCTAAAAGTCAGCATGTATTGAGAAGCCAGCATTATTAAGGTTTCCTTTATACCTGTACAAGAAATTTCTAAGATTATATCTCTATTCTCAGAATGCAGATGGTTTCAATTCATGTTTCTATCACCTTGAGCACTGGCTAGTGTATTGTTGTTTGCTGTGATGCTTGACATCTTTTTGGCTCAGTATCAGTCCATTCAAAGTACAGATGCTCCATTATTGACAAAAAACAAAAGCAAAACTAAACAAGAGCCCCCAGTATGCTACAATATCTATTCTGTGGTTGCCAATTCATCACAGGATTGATTTTAGCCACAAGCAATTCTCCTCAGTGGGGTTCTGCTGATCTGTCTGCATGAGGTGCTAGTTATTATGTCATTTAGCTATAAGTTATCCACAAGCTCTGGGATTCTCTCTGCAGGCATCCTGAGGCTGCACCACCAGAATACATCAATGTAAGCAGTTTAAAAATAAAGTTATTAGTTTATAACTAATAATAAACCTGATGGCTGCAGTAATTTTATTTACTACAGGATGTGTACTGGATTTGAATTTTAAATTGGTTATTGGGATCATAGGTCAGGCCGATCCTTTTTTTTTTTCCTATGGCAACTGTAACTGTTTAGTATTAGTCACTGAATAGTTGAGTGGTGTTACTTAGTTATATTAGGACAGTTGTTTGTTTAGTTGTTTTAGGATAAATGGGAAAAAGTCTCCTCTCCAAGTGTCTCTCCTTTTACTCTTGACCCAAAACAAACTTGCTTTCAAGGATCCTCTCACCTTTCTAACTAAAGCTTGCAACCAGCCAACTGGACAGTCTGGTCAACTGTACTTTTCTCCCCTGCCTGTATCTTCTGACCTGCCTCCTGGGCCTGGGAAAAGGATAGCAGTTGTACACACAGCCTTGCCTCCTGCATGCCAGCAAGCTCTCCCCCTCCTTGAAATTCAGACCTTCTGCTCTCCCTGATGCAGCGAGACGTCACTCCACTCCCAGTGTGGGACTAAAACTAAAAGCAGTAATAATATTGTCGTAATTGATTTGATCATGCAACACCCATATCAGATAGCCAAGCACTATCCCTAGTTTACAGATGACAAACCCAGGCCCAGATAACTTAAAGCCAATTTTTATATGTGGTCTCTGATTAAAGTTCAGCTTGGGAGAAATGTCAAGCTAACTAGGAAGGGAAAAGAGATATTAATTTGAGAATGCAAAGGCATTGCTACACAAGAAAAAAGGAAGCAGGACTGAGGTAAGACTGGTGTGATGAAAGTAGGACACAACATTGTTGGCAAAGATCAATATTTTTAAGTAACTTGCATGGGCTAGTAACATGACTTGGCCATACTTACTAACTACTGTACTTCTGCCCATGACAGGAGTCAGTACTGACAAACTCCAGGGGCTACAGTGATAGAGAAGAAATAAGGGAAAACATAATACTTACTGTAAAAGAAATAATGTGGATAAAGAAAGAATTGGGCACATTATTTTTCTATTCTTTCATTTTTCTATTTCCAGCTCAGCTTCAATCCACCCAACTCCTCTACACTACCACTCGAAAGATGTAAAGTTTCACATGCTTTGAAAATGCATTCATCTTTATTCATCTGTTCTGTTTCTCTTTCAGTTGCTGGACTGTCAGCTATGGCAGTGCACAAATGCTCTTCACAAATGCTCTTTGAGGAGGATTATCCAAGTGTTATTAGTAAATTTTCTCTTTGAAGTTGGATCCCTGCCTGTGTGTAAGCAACTAAGTTGCAGAACTATACATTCTCCTGCTATTATGCAGAGAAAGATGTTTTCTCTTAAGGACATCTTCATAGTTATGCAGTTGAGGTTAATCCAGAATCCCATGCATACTACTGCATTATACAGCCACACAGAACTCCCAGTGCACAATGTAGCTTTTCTCTCTGTAGTGTTTCTTGCAGAGTGAATATGAGCTTTGCAATGCATGATCTACATTGCCTTCCATTTTTTTCTGACTGCAGTTCTGGGTGTTGGTTTTGATCTGTGAAAGTCCTTAAAGTTAGATCCTGCAAACCTTTGGGGGATTTTGTACATTCACTTTCCCGATTTTATTAAGCACGCTGTTAAAAAAAATCTCTTAAATAAATAATGTCTACTCTACATGAGTTTAGTTTGAAAGACACTACTGGTCTGGCTGCATGAACTTTTAGTAGCCCAGTATTCCAGAGCATCTTTCTAACAACAATATAGTATGTGCGTGCAATCATAGAAAACAAATTGCTAGGAACTATAACTAATTTTATTGCTTTCAATAGGTTTTTTATTGCAAATGGGGAAGATTTTTTTTCTTACAGTTCAATATGATGAAAATTACTACATTTTTTAAAGTATGGTCATTTTGTTCATGTGGTTTTCAGATAACCCAAATTTCTTATGTAACGCCGTCCAGCTGTGGAGAGGAAAAATCTATATGGTTTTTTCATGCTTTTAAGGAATGCTTTAAACATAAATTTTCAAAAAATGAATGTAAAAACTGAATTGCCCACAGTCTGTGCAATGACTGTGCAATGTCCCATACAGACAAATTTAATCCTAAATGGCTGCATCTACATGAGACACTGATTGCACAGCTGTTACTACACAGTCATTTAGTACTTTAGAAATGTAGTACTAAATGCCTGTGCAGTAACTGGCATTACTACTGTGCAGTAGTGTCATGTCATGGTTTGTGCCCCGTGATGCTACTGTACAGTAGTAACAAACTACTGCACAGTAAGGGTGTCATGTAGATACAGCCAGTAAAACAGAACTGATTTGTGTTGTGGAAGATCCAGACTTTTAAAGTATCAAATATTCAAGATTATTTTAATTAAGTGCTACAGATGCTATGGGACCCAGTGATATTAACAGATAATTGTATCAAATTTACAAATATTATGTGCATCTTGGTGGTCCTGGTTTACTGGGCAGGTCTTCTGTGGAATGTGGAGTTACTGGCAAATGGGAATTAATACAGATTGCTAATCTTGATTATGTTGACATCCTGCCCTAAGGAAAATGGAATTGATTGGTTTTATCTTGTTCAGGACATTGGTAAAACAATTGCCCCATCATGGATCATGCCACTTTTGAGGGGAAGCTCTGTCCTTGGGATTCACCAAGAAGCAGTCACCTTTGTTGTCTGTCACCTGAAGGACCCGTGAAGCCAATCCTGTCATGCCTTCACAAAGAGAAAGCTTCTGGCTTTGATATCCTGGCTCTTCTCTGTCCCTGGCTACTCTGGTGATCTCTAGTACTGCCATCATCAAGAGTTATAGAGGTGTTTTGATCGTCTTACAGAGGGGAGGAGGGTGGGGGTTAAGTGCTGACATCCCAAAAGCACAGCAAACTTCTCAGCTCCAAGCAAAGTCTTCATTGTGCCTACAGCTTCCTCTGTCCTTCCTCAGACTCCACTCTGGCCTCCTTGGAATGATACTCTCCACACTGTCCTCCATCAAACTCCTCCTCTGCTCTTTTCTCTACTCTGTCTAAGGACTCCTCTTTCTCTTCAACTCACTATCCTCCACGAGACTAGCATTTTTTCTCCTCAGCTCTCCAAGAGCCTCACTCTTTCTTCTATACAGAAAGCCATACTTGCAAAAACGTTACCAAATGCTCACCCAATAAAATTAAACATAATGCCATGGAGAACCAATCAGGAAGAAGTCCCTGGGCCCTGCTGCCAGGCCCCCAATGCCTTACTCATTTTGCTGCTTGACTAAGTAGTATCTAAGTCATCTGTCCCCTATGGAAGCTTATGCCCTCCTAAAAAAGCCTCTAAGGTATTACCCTGCCCTACCTTCTGTCTGACTTCAGACAAACACAGCTAACTACCTCTTTCCAGTATTGTTCCTGAGAGAGAGCAGAGCTGCAGCTCTAAATTAAATGAAGACCTGCTGAGACTCTCACAATAAATGGAAAAAGGACCACAACTTGAAAACTGAGTCTGAGAGAAAGAGAATTATGTTGGTAAAAGACCTAAGATCTAAGTGAAGATCCTTTGAGAGGCCATTTAAGTAGGCAAAGGTGCTTTGGGGATATATGGCTTCACGATGTATATATAATAAAAACCATTTGCACATGGATCTGATCCTACTGTATGGTAAGGAACAGTCAGAAGCTTCCCACAAAACAGTCTAATTTCTTTTCAGAACTTGATGGAGGCCTGGGATGTGCATAACTGGGGGAGATAGCATCACAAGCAGAGAGTAGAGCACTTCATATTATATATGAACAGGACTAGGAAGTATACACATATTCCCTCTCCAGATTTTCTTGCTCTATTGCACGTATCAAAGTATCCTTTCCATTGTGGAGAACAACTTACATTGTAGAGAAGTTACCTTCAGTAGATCCAAGAATATCCGTATATGTTATGGGCAGGCTCCATAGCTAAAGCTGGTTGGCAAAAAGTACATGCAGAAAATTTGGATTTTTTTTAAGTGAAATGTAAATGCTAATATAGGGTCATATAGGTATCACAGGATTATCGCCATCAGCAATTCCTCAATTTCAGGATGATCTCACAGCTCATTGATGGGTCTTGAGGTGACTTAAGTGTTCACATGCAGAAGTTGCAGTTCTTTCTATAAGGGAAAATAGGCTGTAGGCTGGTATTTCTCTTGTAGCATTTCCTCTGGCTACTGTGAGATCTCAGGCTACTACTAAGATGGGAGTAGAGTACTTGTTTGGGGAGTTAAGAGTTGGGTATCTGTACACAATGTCTAGTCCAGTGAAGTTGGTGCTTGAGGATCACCAACTCAATGCTGGTAACATTGGCTTCACCATTTATTGGGGAGTCTTCCTACTTGATGTGGAGGATTTTTCAGAGATATTGCTGGTGATACCTGTTCAGGCTCTAGAGATGGTGGCAGAAGGCCATGCATATTTCATATTTGTAGAGTAGGGTGGAGATGATGACTACCTCCCCAGTCTTTCCCTTGATGGTAATTTGGGGAGGGCAGTTACATTCATTGCCCAGGACAGGATGATAGAGCACTTTAGTCTTCTCAGTGTTGAGGGAGAGGCCTGAAGTTCACAGGCTTCTCCAAAAAGATCGAGCACAATCTGGAAGTTTTCCTCAGCATGTACAAAGATGGCACACTAAATCACAGGATTGCAGGAAAGTAGAGTATCTAGTCCATCTCCCTGCTCATGACAGGATCTTCCCCACGATTTTTTTTTTTGAGAAAAACTGAAAAAAATATATTTTGGCTGAAAATAAGGAGGATGCAATTCAGAAATGCTGCAATGGTATACCAGAGTAGCTGTAATTTGGGTAATACCATTTTACTTTTATGGTATGTACTTTGTTCCATGCATAAAGCATAGTCTTTGCTTTATGAATTTGGCAGTATCACAGGACATATATTCTAACTAGGGGTACCTAAACCACAGAGAAGAATGAAAATGAGGAAATTGAAGTATAAATCCCACAAGGGACTTTACAGTCATTGCCAAATCAAATTAGTTTAGTGTTTCAGGATATCTGGTTTGTCGATGAAAAAAACAGATTTTTACAATAGCCAGATAATTTTCGTGTAAAATGTTGTCACAGTAAAATCCCATTTTTTGTGGAAAAAGTTTTGAAGATTTCTTTCAATAAACTTTACTGAGAGCCATTCTGAAAGAGAGCAAATCTTTGCTCTTTTTACTGTGAGGAAGGATAAAATAGCACTTAAATTAAAAATTATATCTTCATCTGGTATAGATCATAATAGTTCCATACCCAATGAAGCTATACCAGTTTATCAGCTGAAGATCTGACCCATTCATTTAATCTTAGACTAGATCAAATTTAGTTTCCTCCCATCTTAGTAAGAATTAAAGGTTTCAAAAGGTCACAAACCTATTCTCTCAAGAAAAGTTAAATCGGGGCCAATTTTAATTTAGCACTGATAGTATCCTGTAAGCATTTCCTTTTCTACCAAGCATCCTTTTTTGATCATTTGATAACAATTTCATACAATGGCATTTTCACAAACATTTAAATATTTTCCAAATGTATACTCATCATTAAGGTAAATGTGATGTGTAATTATCATCTAGTCTTCTTTGAGGACATGCTCACTAGGCCTTTAGAAAGGCTAGTACATAACCAAATGAGAAACAACACTAATAAAAATCAAATATTTGTGCCTTGCAATTTTCTCTAAGGCAGCAGGCAGAACCCTCAGTAATCACAGCAAGGCTAAAATAATATTATTTATTATGCATGCAGATGAAGCTTTTTACTACTTTAATGTAGCTGGGCTAATTAACTTTAAAATATTTCTGTTTCATTGACTAAATTCATGAGGGACAGGGTACAGACACTAGGCTTACGAAATTAATTTCAAATATCTATTGGTGTAAATTGGATTGGGTTCTCTTACAAATAGAAAATAACAATGTCTTAAAATTAAAAATTTAATGACAGAAGTAATCTTGGATTTTCATTCTAAAGTTTTATCTTCGATACCTATGGACAATTTTAAAGCAACAAGATATCTAATTACCAGACTTAACTAACAAATTATGAGTCTAGATATCTGAGGGCTATGTTTCCAAAATAACCTTGCATCTCTAAAAAAGTTGTGGCACTATTAAGTAGATTATCTGGAGGCCAATTTGAGCCCTCCTTTAAAAATAAGAATTAAACCTCCCCCCCAAAACCTCTGATTATTTGGTAAAGAAGTGCACTGCAGGGCCCTGTTCTTCATGTCTGACATTTATTTTAATGAATAGCACTTTGCTCAATATTTGGAAATAAGGAAAATATTTTCCTTATTTTACAGGAAATGGCAGCAATAGACATAGAAAAGAAAGCTGAATCCTTTTGTCCATGTTTTGCATCCAAAGCATGTTAAGTGGGCCATGTACTCTATACATCAAATATTGATGTCTGAAAATAATGGTGGTAATGAGTTATATAGTATCATAGGAAAGTAGGGCTAAAAGGGACTTCATGAGGTCACCTAGGTCAGCCCCCAGTCAAAGCAGGATCATCCCTGACTAAACTAGCTCAGCCAAGTATCTGTCTAATCTGCTCTTAAAAATTTCCAGGAATGGAGATTCCACAAGGTCTCTAAGTAGCCTGTTCTAATGCTTACCACTCTTATCATGACAAAGTTCTTCCTAATCTCCAATCTAAATTTCCTGTATTGAAGTTTGAGGTCCTTGTGCCTTGCCCTGTCCATTATATCTACAGAGAAAAGGCTATTTCCAACCACTTTCCAATTGCCTTTCAAGTATTTGAAGTTTGCTACTAAATCACACTCTACAACCCTCCCTCCCCCCTTTTCTTATAAGTCATGTTTACCAGGCTGCTAATCAGTTTTGTCATGCACTTCTGGATTCTTCCTAATTTGTCCACTTTCTTCCTGAAGAAAGTAGTCAAAAATGGGATGCAGTATTCCAGGTGGGGCCTAATCAATACTAAATAGAGCAGAACAACCACTTACTTGATTTGCAAGTGACATTCCTGTTAATGCAACTCAGTATGCTGCTGGTATTTTTGGCAACAAGAGCACACTGTTGGCTCCGATTCATTTTATGGTCCTTTGTAACCCCGATGTAGGCAAAACTAAAACATAAGCAAGCATTTCCTAGTCTGTATCTATACATGCAATTAATCCATTTCCATTTAAATGACTTGTCCTTCTTTCATCCGATTGATTTTGGACCATTTTTCCAATCTAACCAGATCATTCTTGATCTTAGCCCTAGTCTCCAGAGTACCTGCAATTCCACCCAACTTGGTATCACCCAGAAATTTGCTAAGTGTGCACTCAGTCCCATCATCCAGCTCATTAATGAAACTGTTAAAAAATACTGGACCCAGTACAGACCCTGGGAAGCCCCACTTTATGCCTCCTCCCAACTAGCCTTTGAGCCATTGATGATTACTGGTTGTGAACATGATGATTCAATCAGTTATGCAATACTTGTAAGTAAATAATGTATTGTATCTCTATGAATGTGAAACACTTATCTTAAAAGTTCAAGATAAAATACACATACATTTATATAAAACATAATTTATATTGGTTTTTATTAATAATGGGTTTTAAACTGCAGTGCCCAAACTTTACAAATTTCATTTATCCAAGCAGATAAACTTTCTAATTTGAAAATAAAGTGATCTCTTTTGTAGTTCAAGATTATAGTGTTTTAGCCATGTAACTACTATGTACACTAGACAAACTAGTTATGAGTATCCTTAGTTATGAGTAACGTTTATTCACTGACAGTGCTTTTTAATGAATAAAAAGCAGTAACTTAAGAATATTCTACTTGTTTAACTCTATGAATTTCAATATTAATTCCTCATTCATAATTTAAAACAGATGAATTTGTCAGCCAAATAACTAAAAGTACATTATTTTACTATTTTGTTATATACTGGGAGTGTCTACACACAATTAATTTGAAGTGTTTATTGCACCAGAGTTTATTACTCTCTGGTGCACCCAGGACTCAGCATGCTGAGCTGGGTCAGAGCAGTTCTGACCCAGGGAATCAGCCTGCCAGCTTGGGGCTGCTTTGACCTGGTTCAGTGTGCTACAGGGTCTGGCTGGGGCATGAGGGTGCTACAGTGTGGGGCTCAGCAGCAGGCAGTCCCCACACTAAAGCACCCTTGTGCCTCAGCCAGACACATTAGTGTCTACACATGCAGTGCATCTGCACAGTGCTGTGGGGCAAAAGATTCTGCCACAGGATACTGCTTGTATTACTACCATGTTGCAGAGTTTAATGCTTTCCTAACTAGGCTGCATATGTAGATGCAAGGCATTTGCTAATTAGTCTAGCTAATTAGTCCACTGCAGTAAATGTCTCATGTAGACATGCCCTCTGTTACATTTGCATTAGAAACCGGGAGTGTCTATACATGGTGTAGCATTGGAGGGCAAAAACTGTGATGCTGTAGCTACATCGCTGTAGCAATGAGCTCCCTCATTATAGCAGGTTGCTACAGTGATGTAGGACCTAAAAATGACCATGCACCATGGCACAGCACAGAATGGGCTGTTACTGTGCCATACAATCAGGGAAAATTAGGTTTGGAAGGGATTTCAGGAGGTCATCTAGTCCAAACCCCCTGCTCAAAGGAGGACCATTCCCAACTAAATCATTTCAGCCAGGGGTTCATTGAGCTGGGACTTAAAAAAACTCCAAGGATGGAGATTGTACTGCCTCTTTTGGTAACCTGTTCCAGTGTTTCACTACCCTCCTATTGAGGAAATTTTTCCTAAAATCTAACCTAAACTTCCCTTCCTGCAACTTCAGACAATTGCTCCTTGTTCTGTCAAGAAGCGGGTGGAGCTGGGTATAAAAACTGAATGCAGTACTCCAGATATGGCCTCACCAGTGCTGAACACAGGGGAATAATCACTTTCCTTGACATACTGGCAACACTCCTACCAATGCTGCCCGGTTTGCCATTAGCCTTCTTGGCAACAAGGGCACGCTGCTGGCTCATATTCAGCTTATTGCCCACTGTAACCCCCAGTTCCTTTACTGCAGAGCTGCTCCTCAACTAGTCAGTCCCCAGCCTGTATTAGTACATGGGATTGTTCTGACCTAAGTACAGGACTTTGCACATGTCCTAGTTGAACCTCATGAGATTTCTTTTAGCCAAATTCTCCAATTTGTCTAGGTCACTCTGAATCCTAGCCCTACCCTCCAGCATATGTACTACTCCCCCCAGCTTTGTGTCCTCAACAAACTCACTAAGGGTTCACTCTATGCCACCTTCCAGGTCATTATGAAGAAACTGAACAAAACAAGCCCCCAGACTGACCCCTGGGGCACTCCACTTGATACTGGCTGCCAAGTAGACATTGAGCCAGTGATTACTACCCTCTGAGCCCAATGCTCCAGACAGTTTTCTAGCCACTTTACAGTCCATTGATTCAGCCAATACTTCCTTAGCTTGTCTGGCAGAATGTTGTGGGGAATCATATTAAAGCCTTGCTAAAATCAAGGCACACCATATCCACCAGTCTCCCCACATCCCCAGAGCCAGACACTTCATCATAGAAGGCAATCAGGTTGCTCAGGCATGACTTTCCCTTGGAGAATCCATGCTGACTGCTCCTGATCACCTTATTCTCCTTCAAGTGCTCAGAAGAAGTGGAGAAGCCCAAATCATCTGATGAAGGACTACCATGTTCTGGGGGGCAAGCCGAAGGAGACAGGGGCACAGGTGGTCTTTTCATCTGTCCTTCCAGTTAGCAGATGTGGATGGCACCATGAGACCTGCATCAGAGAGGTCAACTTGTGCCTTCAGGAATGGTGTCTCAAGGCAGGTTTTGGCTTCTTGGACAATGACCCATACTTCAAGACAAGAGACATGCTCGGGTGGGATGGGCTTCACCTCTCCTCCAAAGGTAAGCATGTATTCTCTTTTAGGCTGGCTGATCTTCTCCAGTGGGCTTTAAACTAGGCTCATTGGAGGAAGGGGAGGATGAGGTTAGAGGGAGTCTCAGAACACCAAACCAAGTGTCACCCACAAGAATAGCCCAGCCAAGACTCATGATGAGCACAAGAAATACCCAGGTAAGAGACCCAGATAGTCCTGGGATTAGGGGGACAGTGTATACTTTCAGGAGGCCTTAAATGCCTATACAGTAATGCTCATAGTATGGGGAACAAGCAGAAGGAATTTGCCCTCCTGCTAGCTAACACACGCCCAGACATAGTGGGGCTCACAAAAACGTGGTGGAATCCAATGCACAACTGGGTGGAAAACATCAAGGGCTATAGGCTGTACAGGAGGGATAGAACAGGGAGGAAAGGTGGCAGTGTGGTGCTCTATGTCAAAGAAAAATTCACATCCTCAATGAGCAGCACTGGGTCAAAGGAGGGGCAGACTGAAGTGCTGTGGATCAGAATACAAGGGGGTTGGGGGAAAAGGGACTTAACAGTTGGGGTCTACTGCAGACCATCCAACCAGGGAGAAGAGCTAGACCAGGAATTCTCAAGTCAGCTCACAGAGGAAGTTAAGTCAAAGGATGTGGTCATCATGGGTGGCCTAAACTATCTGGACATTTGTTGGGAAGAGCAGTCAGCCAGGTCTGACCGCTTACATAGGTGCCAGCCTGTGTTACAGAACTTCCATCTAACCCAGGAGGTGCACAGTCCCACGAGGGGAAATGATTTGTTAGACCTGGTCCTGGCCACAAGCAACGACCTGGTGAGGGGACTGTGGTTGCTTGATCACCTGGGCAATAGTGATCATTGCCTACTGGAATTCACCATCCAGCACAGGGTAGCAAAGGCCTGCAGCAAAACAGCAGCTCTAGATTTCAGGAGGGCAGATTTCATTGAGCTAAGGAGACTAGTTGGGGAGGCACTGAGATCCCAGAGGGGTGGGGATTTGGGAGTCCAAGAAAAGTGGTCATTCCTGAAGGAGATGATTCCCCAAGGCCAAAGAGTGGCAACCCCAACATGGATCAAAGGGGAAAGAGTGCTCAAAAGCCCTCATGGCTCACCAAAACCATCCAGGAACATTTCAAAGCTAAGAAAGAAGCATACACCCAATGGAAGGGAGGGGCCATCACCAGGGAAGACGATACCGCTGTTGCTTGGGACTGTAGGGGGACTGTTAGGAAGGCCAAGGTGAAGATGGGACTGGGACTAGCAACCCGGATCAAGGATAACAAGAAATCTGTTTTTAAATACATGGGGGGTAAAAAGAAGGTTCCGTGTAACATGGGGCCTCTGCAAGATACTCTTGGAAATCTGGTGGTCTCACCAGATGACAAAGCTAATCTATTTAACAATTTCTTTGCCTCCATTTTTCTGAGCAGGGACCAAGTCATCCCCCCACCACTTGGATCCCCGATGGTCCCAGGGGAGGTGTAGCCAGGCCCAGGGTTAGAGACAACCTAGTCAGGGAACTTCTGAAGGGACTGGACATGTTCAAATCAGCAGATGCTGATGATCTCCACCCCAGAGTGCTGAGGGAATTAGCAGATGTCATTGCGGGTCCCCTGGCATGGCTTCACAAGCACTTGTGGTGCTCCGGCAAGGTGCCAGAGGACTGGAAAAGGGCCAATGTGGTCCCCATTTTCAAAAAAGGGAGGAAGGAGGATCCAGGAGATTACAGGCCTGTTAGTCTTACCTCAGTCCTGGGGAAGCTCTTTGAGAAACTTATCCAGGTACACATCTGTGAGGGGCAAGCAGGGGAGTGCATGCTTAGGGGCAATCAACATGGGTTCATTAAAGGCAGGTCCTATTAGACCAATCTGGTGGCCTTCTACGACCAGGTCACAAAATCTTTGGATGCAGGTGTCATGGTGGAGGTATTTTTTCTGGACTTTAGGAAGATCTTTGACACTGTCTCTCACCCCTTTCTCGTTAAAAAATTAGGAGATTGTGGTGTTGATGCCTACACAGTTAGATGGGTCACCAATTGGCCGTATACAGACAGTGGTGGTGAACAGGTCATTTTCGACTTGGAGGGATGTGGGCAGTGGGGTCCCCCAGGGCTTGGTCCTCGGGCCTGCACTGTTCAACATCTTCATCAGCAACTTGGACGAGGGGGTGAAAAGCACCTTGTTCAAATTCACAGATGACACTAAGATGTGGGGAGAAGTGGGCACGCTAAAAGGGAGGGACAGGTTACAATTGGACCTGGACAGGTTATAGGGGTGGGTGGATGAGAATAGGATGGGGTTCAATACTGACAAGTGCAAGGTACTGCACCTAGGGAGAAAGAACCAGCAGCATACCTACAGGCTGGGGAACTCCCTTCTCATGAGCAGAGAGGCAGAAGAGGATCTTGGAGTCATTATAGACTCCAAGATGAACATGGGCTGCCAATGTGGGGACTCAGTCAGGAAGGCTAACCGCACCTTGTCATGCATCCACAGATGCATCACGAGCAGGTCCAAAGAGGTGATTCTCCTCCTCTATATGACACTGGTCAGGCCACAGCTGGAATACTGAGTCCAGTTCTGGGATGTGGACAACATTGAGAGGGTCCAGCGGAGGACCACTCACATGATTAGGGGGCAGCAGGGCAGGCCCTACAAGGAGACGCTATGAGACCTGAACCTGTTCAGCTTCCACAAGAGAAGGCTGAGAGAGGATCTGGTGGCCATCTATAAACTGGCCAAGGGAGACCAGCAGACAATGGGAGAGTCCCTGTTTTCCCAAGTACTACTGAGAGTAACAAGGTATAATGGCCATAAGTAGACAGAGGGTAGATTCAGACTAGATATCAGGAGGCACGACTTCACTGTCAGGGCAGCTAGGATCTGGAACCAACTTCCAAGGGAAGTGGTGCTCGCTCCTACCCTGGGGGTCTTCAAAAGGAGGCTAGATAGAGACCTAGCCAGGGTCCTTAGACCCCAGTATTCTTTCCTGCCCATGGCAGGGGGTCTTGATGATTTCCTCAGGTCCCTTCTGACCCTACCTACTATGAAACTATGAAACCATCTGTGGTAAATAGATTCCTTAAGGATCTGCTCCATGATTTTTCCAGGGATTGAGGTGAGGCTGACTGTCTGTAGTACTGTGGATCCTCCTTTTTCTCTTGCTTAAATATAGCACTATGTTCGCCCTTTTCCAATCGTTCAGGATCTCTCCCGATCACCATGAGTTTTCAAAGATGATGGCTTCCTCAGCACCCTTGGGTGCATCCCATCCAGCCCCATGGACTTGTACATGTCCAGCATTTCTAAGTAGTCCTTAACCTGTTCTCGCACCGCTGAGAGCTGCTCACCTTCTCCCCAAATTGTGCTGCCCTGTGCAACAGTCTGGGAGCTGACCTTGCCTATGAATACTGAGGCAAAAAAGGCCTTCAGTCTTGTCTGCATTTTCTGTCACAAGGTTGCCTCCCTCATTTAATCACGAACCCACAATTTCCCTGATCCTCCTCTTGCTACTGACATGCCTGTAGAAACCCTTCTTATTACCCATCATATAGTACTTACAAAAGGAAGTACTAAATGCCTGTGCAGTAACAATTGTGCCATAGAGACATGTATAGACGTGCCCACCCTCTGTCAATCTGATAATATGCTATCTCATAAAGTACTGCAGGACTCCATATGAAGGAACCACAGAAAGTCAGTCTTCAAGCTAAAAATGTTTTATCAAAACAGAAACATTGCATGAAAGATAAGAGGTGACCACGTTACTCTAGTCAACAGTAATTAGGCTTCATCTGTATAATCATGTAAAATTCTAGCACTTACATTTTAAGAAGGATGTAGAGAAACTGGAGACAGTCCATAGGTGATCAATGAAGATGTCAAAGGGATTAGAAAGCAAGTTGAATGGGAAAGGATTGAGTTAATTAAGTAGTTTTAGTCTGGATAAAAGAAGATTAAAGGGGAATGGGTATGATACCACTTCTCAAATACTTGAAAAACTGTCCTGCACAAGATTTAGAAAATTTGTTCTGCCTCACCACAGAGGATAGAATGCATAGCAATGAATTTATATTGCAGCAATACAGTTTTAGAACAAATCTGATGAGGCAAAAAACTTTTCTATCTGTAAGCAGCAGAACAGGCTGTCTAGAACAGCTGTGGAATCTCCCAAAAATAAACTCTACCCAAGATGACTGAGAAATAGCTAATCTGCAGCTGCAGAGTTTACTTCATATATTACTTCAAAACCCGCTGGCTCTTAAATGATAATTTAAAAAATTGGAGTAGAATGTCTTTGACTTGGAGTAAATATGATAAATGGAATGCTTTCTCCAAACCCTGTTTTCTCCCAAAAATGATTTAAGCACTTTAATATTTAAGTGCTAAACTTTTAAAAGGGAGATGGATTTTGCTAATATGACTGAATAAGATACCAAATGCTTTGAAGAAGAGACT
Organism: Crocodylus porosus; assembly: GCF_001723895.1. Lineage (NCBI taxonomy): Eukaryota > Metazoa > Chordata > Crocodylia > Crocodylidae > Crocodylus > Crocodylus porosus. The sequence goes on along the minus strand of NW_017728909.1, from coordinate 56,468,618 downwards.
GACTAAATTTGATGGAATAAGACACAGACCTGAGGATATAGCACACTGAGAAAAGTAATTTCAGATTGATTCTACTTGACTATGTGGAGTTTGGGTTTTAATAGAAAATCATTTGATCTGATATGCCACCAGGAAATGTGTCTAGTGTAGAGGATAAGAATTTTCAGTTTCTGTCTGTGGCAGAGATACAGATTATTGATTCTGGGATGATGGGTATGTAATAAGGCAAAACTTGCTCTTACCTAGCTGATTCATGGAACATCATTACAGGAAAATATTTGTCCGTCCAACTAGGTGCTAAGTATAATAATATTGTATTCCTTAAAACAGCAAAAAGGTAAAGAAAAGAAAAGAAAAGAAATTTAAATAGGAAAAAGAAAAAAAGAAAATTAAAACATGAATCAAAATAAGGGAAAAACAAAATAATGAAAACTCAAAGAAAACGTACTGAATAATATTTTTTTATAAAAGATGATAGACATTATCGCAAGTCTTTGCATGGATTTTAAAAAAAGAATCCTAAGAAAACATACATAAGTCTTTCACTAGATTTTAGTCTGTGCATAAGAAAAATTGTATTTTGCATCAGGAGGTGGCACTGGACTGATATACAGATGATGAATTTAGATATGAATGATCCCATTCAATTATTGAAAGGCTGGGGTTTTTTTATTTGCTATTATGCTTTTATCAAATTTCAGTTTTTTATGTTCTATTATGTAGGCAAATGTCAGATGCTACTTTCACAGGTACCTTAAATTGCTTTTGCCTACTTACCAGGAAATAGCAAGAACCTGCAGGGAGGCAAAGATAAAGAATGGGCAATGGATGTTAAGGAAAACAAGAAAGCTTCTATAAGTATGTTGTCCGCAAAAGAAGAACAAAGTCGGGGGTCCTCATTTAACAAACTGGGGGAATTTCTATTGGAAGAGGCAAAGAAGGTAAAACTACTCATACTTTGAGGATACTTTGCCTCAGTCCTCATAAAAAAAATTAAGCTGAAGCCAAACACTCAATAAAGACTTTTTGGGCAAGGAAGGGGGAAAGCAAATGGAAAAACTAAGAAAAGAAACACCCTGAGAGCTTTTGTTGGGTCTGACTGAATTCAAGTCAGCAGGGCCAGATGATCTTCATCCCAGGGTCCTGAAAAAACTGGCAGAGGAGATCTCAGAGCCCTTGGCTTCTTCATGAAGCTGTGGGAGATAGGCCAAGTACCAGAGGACAGGAAAAAGGGCAAATGTAGTGCCCCTCTTTTAAAAAAGGCAAGAAGGAGGACTTGGGGAACTACAGACTAGTAAGCCTCACCTCAACATGAGAGAAGTTACTGGAGCATATCCATTTACAAGAAGCTGGAGAAGGAAAGGCTGATTTAAATCAGCCAGCATGGATTTATGAAAAGGAGATCATGCCAAACAAAACCTGACCCTATTCTTTGACCAGGTAACTACTTGGGTGTCCGAGGAAGGGAATGCTGGATATAGTGTATCTGGATATCAGCAAGGCTTTTGATAAGGTCCCACATGACCTTCTTATAAACTGGAGAAATATGGGCTGGATAAAAATACTATCACGTGGTTGGGTAACTGGCTTAATAGCCACAAGCAAAAGGCAATTATTAATGACTCCATGTCAAAATGGCAGGAGCTTTCAAGTGGAGTTCCACAGGGGTCTGTCCTAGGCCATGCTTTTCAACATATGTATGAACAATTTGGATGCTGGCATAGAAAATTTCTTGAGCGAGTTTGCAGATTACATAAAACTGGGAAGGATTATGAACACATTGAAGGATGTAAGCACAGTTCAGAAGGATTTTGAGAGATTGGAAAGTTGGGCTAGAGCTAACAGGGTGAAGTCCAATGTGGACAAATGCAAGGTGCTACACCTGGGGAGGAATACACACATACAAAATGGTTGGATGGCAGGACTATGAAATAGGACTTGAGAGTCTTCATAAACCACAGACTCATATTGAGTCTGCAGTGTGATCCAGCTGCACAAAAAGTGAATACAGTTTTGGGCTGCATCAATACAAGCATTCGGTGTAAGACACTGGAGTTGATAGTGCATCTGTACTTGGCACTGTTTAGCCCTTATCTGGGATACTGTGTGCAGCTTTGGGTTCCACATTTTGAAAAGGATGTGGAGAAGTTAGAGAGGGTCAAGAAGTGTGCAAAAAAGATGATCAAGGGCTTGGAAGGCAAGTCATACAAGGAGAAGCGGAAGGAGCCAGGCCTGTTCAGCTTGCAGAAAAGGTGCTTAAGAGTGGACATGATAGCAGTCTTCAAATACTTGAAGAGCTACCATAAAAAAGAAGAAAAGCATCTTTTCTCTCTTGCTGCAGAGAAGAGGATGTGGACCAACTGGTTCAGGTTGCAGCAACATAAGTCTAAATTGGATTTCCCGAAAAACTTCTTTACTGTTAGAATAGTGAGTCAGTAGAATAGACTGCTTAGGGAAGTAGTGAACTTTCGATCACTGAAGGTATTCAAGAAGAGACTGGACAGCCATTGGTCAGGATGATCTCGGCATAGCTATACCTATGTTCTACCATGGGTATTTCCCATGCTTCTGGACTTCGCTGATTGCCCTCACCACCCTTGCCCCAAATTTCTGCTACACATGTCTGAGTTTTCTTTAAGACTTTCCAGAGGCATTGGGTGTTGGCTACAACCAAGGCTGGAGACTTTGACTGGGGTGTACCAATGCTCCTTCTGGAAGCAAAGCCCGAGGCTTCTGCCTAGAGAGTATTGCCCTTCTGTTTCAGGGTCAGACCTACTGTCAAGAAGGAATTTTACCTCACACTCAGATTAGTATGGACAGCGGGGGTTTCTGCTTTCCTCTGTAGTGCGGCGGGGAGAGGGAAGAGGTGCAAGGAGGGGATGGCCCTCTACCAAGGATTCCTTGAGCATATCTTGACTACATTTTATAGAAGTAGGACATTGGGTGCCATGGTTCCCCTGCTTTTCCTATGGCAGGTTAGGATGTTGGGTCAAAATTAACAGTATTCTTAGGTAGAGTTAGATTACAGTTTGTATGGTATAGTTTGGATATGGATGAACCTGCCTCAGGTAGGGGGTTGAACTAGATTACCTTGGAGGTCCCATTCAGCCCTACCTCTCTATGATTCTATAATTTTTCTAGTTCTCTTTTTTAAAATCTTATTTTATTACTATACACTAATTAGGGCCTTCCTTGTCAAACACATTAATGAATATGTTGCATCTATCCCCTGTAACAAAACACCCTTCTGCCCACCTAATATATTGTTTTTATCAATATCTTTTCTTTACAAGATTTAAGCAAATTTTCACTCTATGAAAGCTTTGCTATCCAAACCATTTTAGATTCATTTCTCACTAAAAAATGAGCACGATTTACTGTCAAATGCTTTTCTAAGGGAAAGTAATGTATCTGTAGGAAAGAAGTTTAAGAAACTTAAACTTGAAATAATATCTTGACAACACATCTCTGTTTTCTTATTTTTACAATTGAACCATGGAACGTAAGGCCCTCAGGTAGAACAGAGCTTGACAGAACTAACAGTAAATTGTTTCATAAAAGAAATTTGCCAGATCTGACTGTTCCACTCCAGAATCCTGCTGTCACCATACTGTGCTCTTTGTTTAGCATGATGGGTAGTAGTATGCTGTACTTACCATAACTCCATACACCCAGTTATAAACCAAGTGACAATGTAGGCCCTAGCAGCAGAAATATCAAAATATCTTATGGAAGAATGAATCATTTCTCAGTTGGACAAATTGTCAAGAGATGGATAGTGGAGCTTGTAGGGCAGAATATGAGAAGAAATGGCATAGATGGGGACATTTCAAGCTCTCTCAATGCCCCTTAATGCCAGGAAAAGTAAGAAAGCTGGAAAAAGAAGTCACAGGTAACTTAAAGATCTTGAGAAAATATTCCACTGTTCCAGTACTCAACCATTTTCCTAACATCTAACTAAAAAAGTGGTTAAGCCCTGCTAGTATGTTGCTCATATTCAAAACATCAAGACAGCTTAAACTTACTTACTAATTGCCCTGCCCTTAGAAAAGATATTATATTTTCTTAAATATTTTACTATAATCAAGCAATGGAGACTCATAAGTGTCAAAGAAAAACAGCCGTTTCTAATACGTAGAAATCATAAATCTTTTTAAGTCACAGAATAACCTATACATCTGGGACATACGTCTGTGTCTAACTCATGTAGGTATCTATCCATATTGGTATGAATCTCTTTTCTTTGATAAGTCTGGTCTATCTCCTTGCTCTTCTTCAGGAACATTTAAGGTCAGATATTAACAAATTTGGTTTATTTTGTAGAAAATGTTTGATAATGGGAAGTCTGTATTCTGAAGGCTATTATATAGAAATTTTGCTCTTCACTTCATAAAACACTGAGGGGAAAGCAAATTAAGTAGTATCAGTCTGTAGAGAACATCGACTTTTTAATAGTAGTTTTATTAATTCCATCACTGACAAAAATGTAGATTCAGCTACATTTAAAAGGTTTTATTGTGCAAGTGTTTCTGGACGTACTGGAAGAAAAAGGTTATATATAAAAGGGGAAACTACAGTGCTGCTAGAAAAGCATCTAAACAACACTTAAGTTCCCAGAGGCACCCAATCTATTAGGCACCCTCAGTGCATACAAACATTCATACCAAGAGCACTGAGTACAGCACAAAGCAACCACAGTCATTGTCATTCAAGAAATGTAATCAATGGTAGTGCTACACTCATCTATTGCATAATAGCCTAGTAGTTTGTATTTTCATCCTGGTTTCCAGTCTCAGTCTCAAGGACATGGACTATTTAAGTATTTCACATTAGACATTCATATAATTGATCGACTAATTGATTGATTGAGTAATTAAATACATTAAATAAAAGTAAAAGTAAGCCTGGAACTCAGGGATACCTGGTTCCCATGGAAGTACCCATATCCTTGGGCTATACAGAGAGTTTTACTTCTTCAGGCTTGATGTCTCTCTGTCTCAAAGAATCTCCTATTTTGACTACCCCTTCCTATGCTATTTTAGTGTGATGGTTAAGCAATTCTCCTAGAAAACAAGAGGTATGGGTTTGAAATCCTCAGGCTTAAAGGTCACTGGGCACAAATTCTGGGCACAAATTCTAACTATTAGGCATTACGCACCACTATCCTTGCCTATCCTTAGAAGGGGGACTTAACAGTTTTCAACTCAAATGAACATGGGTGCCTAATGAACTGCCTGAAGTTAGGTGTTTAATCTCTAGAGAGGGGCAGATGTTCAGAAGCACCTCTGTGCTTAGCATTTTCTATTGGCTACAATTAGGGACCTCCAGGTCATTTGATTAATCAGTTGGAGGCATTATTTTTATAGAAAGCCCCAGTACCTATTTCTGAAACATTCTTAAAGGGGCAAAGTCTTAACATTGATCCAACAGGATCTTTGTTGTGTAACCCTGTTTTTCCTGAATGGATCTCCTGATGTGTTGCAGTGCCTAGGAGAAAAAAATATTCAAGTGACCAGACTAGAACTGGTTCTTTGTCATTTGTTTGTGTGAGAAAGCACCCAAAAATCACACAGCAAGTGTCACCACTGACTTAATGCCATACACCGCATGAAAAATACATTTTAATCAAACATTGTGTGATGAGTTGCATTTAATTAATGGATATTTATTTCTTTCCATTTCTAAATGCTGTTTAAATGTATATGATAAGGATTTTAATCAGTTCACATTCTAAATCACATTATGTAAACTGTCAGCTTATGCATTCACATAAATCTGACATAAGCGTTAGTTTACAAAACCCACATTTTACAAAAGCAATGATCTGCATTTGCAATGACATGTGCCCTTAAACTGTCATTTGGAAACATTTACACACCCACACATCAATGTTACCTCATATTGCCATCAGCATTTACTTTTACTTGTCTGAAAATCTGAGTTTCATGCAGTGATAAATTAAAGAAGTTATAAATAGAAGAGATTTGAATCATTTAGTCAATCCCTTTGCCAATACAGGGCTATTCTCTGAATTATACTCTCTAGCATTATGTCCAACTCAAGTTTAAATGAGTCAAGCCTCTAGGCTGTTCACATTCCCTTAGGTGGACTATTTTAGAGTCGCATCTTTTTAAGAACATCCTCCCCATCCTACCCAATATTATTCTAAATGTTTCCTTTGTATAATTAGATCTCTGTTGTAGAGCTTTGTGTTCTCTTCTCATTTGGATTCATGGCATACTACTGCTCATTTTTTTTACCTGGATTTTTCAATGAATCAATACAACGTTTTCATCGCATAGACAGTATAAAACAAAGTTCCCCGTCTTAGGTTCAACTCATCCCTTAGGAATCTGCAACTGAAAGTCAAAACAAACAAAAGGGTTAGGTGGTGAAAGAAAGGAAATATTACTTTATTTTCCTCATTTTGTAGATGAGGAACTGAAGCACAGAAAAAATAAAGGACATGCACAAAATTTGATATGAAGTTTGTGGTTGAAGCAAGAAATGAACCCAATTCTCCTGGGTACCAGACCAATACCTTAAGCACAGTATCATCTTTTTTCTTTTCTTTTCAATAGAAGACAGGCAAGAAAGTTAGTAAAGAGAAAGAAAGAACTCACTTTAGTTTTGATACTAATTTTGGGTTCAGACAGCAAGTTCATTCTGGTGCAACAAATAGAAAAGTCAATACAACTGCCAAAAGGATACACATAAAGTTGTCAGGCTCATAGGTTTTGCATTGTGAAACTCATGTTCTCCCTCATACACTTCTCAGCAGCCACAATCCTGATTTCACATCTCATTGGTTACTTTTCGAGCTTTCACTTTGTCACAAGTTCATCTTTCTTCTTAATAGCTGGGCTTTCTTGCAAAAGTGTTAAAATCAAAGAGAAATAAGAAAGAGAAACAACAAATATTGTTCCCAGTTTATATTTAACAAAAACCTTAAGATAAAATATAGGGGATGAATGAATGAGTTTTTTGTTAAATATATTAAACATAAGGAACTGACGTGTAGAAATGTATTGATTTTTTTTGTTTAAAGGAATAAGAGAATCCTGAAAATTGAATTTATTTAAATATTTGCAGTCCCACAACTGACAAATTTTACAGCTCTACCATATGACAACTTGAGGCTATGTGCCATGTTTCTTCTGTAGCAAGTAGAATTAAGTGGCTTGATGGGCAGAGAAATAATTAATATGGATTCTAAAAGTGCTTTTAACTTGTTAATTGATAGGCTTAAAGAAGAAATGGACTTCTAGAGATTGGACTGCTTCTGCATCCATGGCCTGTGCAGGAAAGCCAAATAAATAAATGCAAATTTACAAGAAGATATTAGGGAATAATACATTTAAGGTAGAAAGGCTCAAATAAAACTATAATAAATATTAGACATTGAGATGGTGGGATAATATTTTCAAAGCAATATACAAGGTTTGGCTACACAACATATAAGTTACCAGACTCACATATCACTTTGAAAAAATTCCTAAAGGTTTAAGCTGGTAGCTTCTTCTTCACTAGGAAATATTGAGATTCAATGCCACAAATAAAAGGAAAATGAGATAGTGAAAGACATGTGACCCTAAAAAAAATGAGACTAGAAACATAGTATAGTAACTATTCCTGGGCTAAGAGATCTGGAAAACGTATAACTGTATGAATGTCAGGCATGTCAGGTATGAATAACATCTGCCTATGCATTAAACCTTGAAAGAGTTAATGTCAGCTTAGTATTGATCTATTAAGGCTGCTCCACAAGATAGGCTCTCATGCCCAGAATAGAATTGTCCCCAAAGAAAAGGGAATTTTCTCTTATGCAGTCTTGTAAGACACTTACACAATTAAAGGGTAAAGAGAAAGTGAACTAGAAACTCCAGTACTACAGCCTGATATACAGTGTCATATAATTTAGTTGGTAGAGTTGAGCCTTCCGGCAATCACCCCAGAGAGATGCTGGTGACATTGAAGTTATTAAGTGGCTGACTGTTGAATGACAAAAACCTGTTCTTGAAAGAATTTGCAAGAACTGTAAGCTGTTTCTCTTCTTGTGAAAGGTAAAAGGCTCTTTTTGATTCCATGATGCCCCAGGCAGCAAATATTTTATTTATTGAAAGGAATGGTAGAGTATTAAATCCTTAAATTTGCAGATATAAAGGTGTAGAGATTATTTTGCGGCTAAATTTTACTCCTAAATTTAATTACAGAGGTAAAGATGTAATAAATCCTTTAAAATATTTGGTGGTATACTATCAGCATAAGACCTATGCAATATAAACCTGTTGCTCCGTATATACCATTTGCTAACTCAAATGAAAATTTTACACTTAATAACAAGTGTCAGCTAACCACATTTCAAAATATGATTTTGGGAGGAACAGTTTAATAACCAGCCAAACTGCAAGGCATATTTTGTATAGAAAACCTCAGTAGGCAGCAAATTAGGGTATAACAGGATGGTAATGCTCTTTGCAATTTTGCCCTTCATGGCTTCTAGACTGGGGGAAAAGTGTGTGCCCATGATAGAGTAACAATGCCTTGTTACTCAGCCAGTCCTTTTGGTTTTGGGGAAAGTGGAAGAAGGAACAGTACAGAGGCACAGGTACTGTATATAAATGCCCTGGAGGTTTCTGAGGACAGCTAAACACAGAGAAAAACTGATTGGCTGGATACCCAGAAAATGCTACCTGCCAGTGACTCCCCCTTGTGCTCAGTGTGCAGAGCCACAGCACATTTTTTCACAATTTCTACTGGCAAAATGGCATGTGAATTTCACTTACAGCCTCATAGTGTATTTCTGCTTGGCAATCAGCCATGGGGGGACTGCTGGTGCCCCTCCCCCCCGACCCAGGAGGTACCAGTTGCTGAGCCGGGGAGGCATGGGGGTGGGGGTCCCCAGGGCTCTCCCTGGTGGACCCAGAGGTGGACCAGAACCTGGTCCACTTCCATATCTGCTGCTGACAGTTCAGGGGACCCTCCCTCCACACTTCTATGGGATACTCCATCTGCCCCACCATCGCAGCATTCACAAGCTGCCTGGTACTGTGCAGTATGTACAAAAAACATTTAAAGCTGTTTCTATAGCTGAATCACCAAAACTTTTCAAATCTGTCTGAATTGATTCAGAGAGTTCTGATTCAATTAGGAAAAATTAAAGGGCCTTCTGATTTGATCTGGATTTAGAGGTTCGGCCACCAAATCGGGCTGAATCTCTGCTGAATTGAATCAAGAGCCAAAGGTTCACACAGCCCTAATAATTAAGTCTTATTTCCAAAGGACACAAATTAAGTAAACATTTGTCAAATTAAGTAAACTACTTAGTAAAGTCATGTAGATAGGAGTTCAGGGTAATGAATGCAGAGAAGACCTGAGATGTTTTCTAAGTTCAGAGCAACAGGTCCCGTGTATGTCATACTTTGTCAAAGCCTGCCAGTACTTCTTCACAGACCTCATTCAGCTCCTGTGTGGACTGGTGCACAGCATCATGCACAGCTATATGGACATGACAATGACTGTGGCCATGCAGTCTCTGTTTTGCCAACTAGTTCATTGCAGGAAAGTCTACAGCAAGAGATGAAGTGCCAAAAGCAGGAGATGTCCCTTGCTATGCAGGAGATGCTGGCACCATGATTCACCTGACTCATTAACCCTTGGAAACTCAACAATGAAGGAGGACTCCAGTGCTGGCCCCACTTCAGGAAAAAGCACTGCATCCCTTTGTCCTAGCCATGTTCTTTATGAACTACAGCAGCTGGTCTCTGCTTCAAGCACACATGAGTGTCCCAGTCATGTTAGCACCCTGCAGGGCTCCAATGATGCCTCAGCTTCAAGAAAGGTGCTAAGGCCCTTTGCTCTGGCCATGGCATTTGTTGTTTGTAGAAGCCAAAAGCTAACTTTTGAAGAATGTGGGTATGATTTCAAGCATACATTAGTTCCTCATAAGTGATCTTATTTTCAATAGTACCTTCACTTTCTGTAGTATAATGGCTATCATGTGTGCTTTACAAAGGCCCCCATTTGAAAATGGACCAGAACCAGCCCCTGCCCCTTCTTCCAGCCTAAATTGTTGATAATGATAGAAATATAGCTGTCCATGGCTTAAATACTCTTATATAAGACTGTCAGTGTTATTACCCTCCCCAATTCAAAGGAAGACTTTGGTTTTGTTAGTAAAATCAGCTGACTAGAAGATTACTTTTATAACTAAAACCCATAGTGCTACTAACATATCCTCTAATTTACCAACTAGCTGGAAACTTTTCTTAATGGTCTGTTTTTATGCTTATTCTCCTGATTTTAGTGGCCCCAATAGTAATGTAAAATTTTGATTTAAAAAATGCTATGCTTCACCACTGATGTATATAACTATAGTAAGAGAAAAGATGACTCACAGTTATTGCTTGCTGAAATCCCTATTTTTATTGCCACAATTTCATCATGAATTCATATTTCAATGAACGGCTGTACAAGATTATATTATAACATGCAACTAGTCAGTTTAAGAGCTATTTTCAATGCTTTAGCACATCAAAGAAGTTGTAAAATGATATGCTAATCTCACACTAAAGCGGTAAAATGGTAGGTCATCCCTATTTTAAGTATTCTACATTACTTAAAGGGGGCAAATAAGTCATGTCCTGATACACTGTAATGAATATTCAGAGACCTGCTGTGCTTCTTTGAACATGTACTTATTAGGTGAAAAAATGTATTGATGAAGGTATTATTTGGATTACTTCAAGAAAGGAGGGTCATTCTAATGATCATCACCATTTTGTTGCTGACATTTTGATACAGTATTTTTTATCTTTAAAAAAGAAAAAAACAAACCCTCCACTATAGTCATATCTTTAGCTGTGGAAAACTATCCTTGGCACTGTTCACAAAAATTTGGTTTTAGCAAAGTTAGTCTTTATGTTTAATTGATGAACTATACACCTGGCCTCCAAAACTACATAGCCAGTAGCACTGTGCAAAGTTTTGGTCCCTGATTCAATTCAGCATAGATTTGGCCCCATTTGGCAGCCATATCTTTGAATCTGAATTGAAATCAGGAGACCCTTTAATCTCTCCAAAATGATTAACATAGACACAGCTTTAAATGTTTTTTCTACCTACCTCAAGGTACCATGTGGTTGAGATGGCTGGGCAGATGGAGCATTCCATGGGAGCATGGGGGCTTTCCCAGTGTACTCAGCGGTGGACCTGGAAGTGGACCAGAAGCAGTTCTGGTCCGCTTCTGGGTCCACCACAAAGCACATTGGGGACCCCCCCCCCCCAATGCCTCCTGGCTTACTGACTGGTGCCTCCTGGGTCTGCGGGGGGGGGTGCAGCTGGGGTCCCCGTGCAGCTGATCACTGAGCTAGGGGAGTGTGGGGGCAGCCCCTGTGCACTCAGTGGCAAACCCAGAAGTGTACAGGAAGTACTTCTGATCTACTTTCAGGTCTACTGCCGAACACGAGGCTCCGACCCCCCGCTTGCTCTTGTGGGATGTTCCATCCACCCCACCATCTCAGTGTTCACAAGTGATGCCTGATACCTCGAGGTATGTAGAAAAAAACATTTAAAGCTGTCTCTATGGCTAAATTGCTGATTCTCTGAATCAGCATTGAATCTTCAGATTTGGATTCAACTGAATCAAGTCAAAACACTGATCTGAATCAACTAATCAAATCACTGTCCCTCAAAGTGGCCCAAATCCAAATTGAATACAGCTCGCTTTGTACACGCCTAGTAGCCAGTTCCAAAGAACCATAGGAAAAAGCAGAAAGATCATCGGATCATAGGAAAGTAAGACTGGAAGGGAGCTCTCAAGGTTGTCTAATGCAGACTTCTGCTCAAGGCAAGATTATTTTTGACTAAAACAGCCAAGCAAAGTGTCTGTACAAACTGCTCTTCAAAAATTCTAAGGTTGGAAATTCAACAATTTCTCTAGACAGCTTGTTCCAATGCTTGAATACCCTCCTAAACAAAAATTTCACTTCTTTCCTTCATCAAGCTGAAGCTTGAGGCCACTGCTCCTGCTCCTGTCCCCTATAGCCACAGAGAAAAGCTAAATTCTAATTGCCCTCCAGGGATTTTGATAACAGTCTTAAATCCCCCCACAGTTGTCTCTTCTCCAGATTATAACCCTAGCTCTTTCAGCCTTTCTTCATAAATCTTGCCTCCCAGAATGCTAATCATTTTTGTTACTCTGTGCTGGGCTTTTTCTAAACTGTCCAAATCCTTCTTGAAGTACAGGCCCCAAAACTGGACATAGTACCAGTGCTGAATAGAGTGGAACAGTCACTTCCCTTGAGTTGCAAATGACACTCCTGTTACTATAACCAAGTATTCTGTTGGCTTTTTTTGCATCAAGACCACACTGTTGGCCCATATTAATCTTATGGTTCACTGTGACCCCTGGGTTCTTCTCTGCAGTACTTCAGCCTAGATAGTCATTCCCCAGTCTATATTTATCCATGTAATTATTCCATCCCAAGTGTAGTACTTCACATTTTTTTGTTTGTTTGTTTAATCTCATCTGGTGGATTGTGGACCATTTCTCCAGCCTATTCAGGTCATTCTATATTTTAGACCTACATTCCAGAGTATCTGCAACACCACCGAACTTGGTATCATCCACAAAAGTGTGCACTCAGTCCTGTCAGCCAAATGATTAATAGCAATATTAAACAATATTGAACCCAGGACAGACCTCTGGGGAACCCCATTTGATACCCAACTAAAAACTGAACCATGAATGACTTGATGAGTTCAATGATTATATGAACTCTTATTTATAAACTTATATATCTACCTTCTAGTACTTTCATCTAGTCTGTGTTTCTTTAGCTTGCTAATGGAATGTTGTGAACAGTGTCAAAAGCCTTGCTAAAGTCAAGGTGTATCACATCCACTGCTCTACCCCTGTCCATAAAGCCTATTACTGTTTTATAAAAACAAATCAGGTCGGTAGGCTACAACTTGCTCTTGAATCCCTGGTGGCTGTTCTTGATCAACTTGTTCTCCTCTAGGTGCTTCATAATGGATTCCTTGAGGACCATGATCTTTCCAGGTATGGAGGTCAGATGAATGAATGGTCTGTGGTTCCTCAGATATTCCTTCTTCCTTTTCTTAAAGGTGGGTGCTATGCTTGCCCTTTTCCAGTCACTCAGGACTTCTTCTGACCCCCATGAATTCTCAGATAGGGTAGCCAATGTCTACAATTACTTCCACATTTTAGAGGGCATCCCTCCCTTTAGAGGGCATCTGGCCCTGCCAACTTGAAAGCATCTAGCTTATCTAGATAATCCCTAACCTGTTCTTCTACTACTTTAAATTGTTTGCCTCCTTCCCTATGTTTCCAGCCAGCTTCACTTATCACTTGGTATCTGCCCCTGTAGCCAACTCAGCATAGTAAAATAAATTGTTGTGGCTTCAAAACAACCTCCTAACCTTGCCAAACTCATCATCAGAAGCAAACTCCTGGCTGCCCAACAGTCATCAAGTGGGATATAGTCTTGCCTTAGCAAGAAATGTTTAACTGGTCAGCACATCTCCACTGCCACTACAATCAACACCCCACATAATGAAACCATCAGAATCCATAGTTCCAATATGTCTGATCCAATGCACCAAAGGCCCTCATGGAAACTATGTGGATGACACTAAATAACAACTAAACACCACAATGAACTCCCACTGAGAATATATAAAGGACAGAAGCACGCATACATTATTAGAAATATGTTTCTTGTAAAACAGCTACACCTTCTCTGACCTCACTATCCTTGTGCTCAAGAGAAATCTACCTCACATGTTTAGCAGGCAAACTAGGGAACACAAATGTGTAAGTTGCCTGGATGCTAAGAAATCAAAGACTTAGTACTGATATTAGTTTCATGGCTTATTATAACCCACCTGATCCATGAATTCTCCCCACACATGCAAGGTGAGAAGACCCTCCTCCCTGTTGATAGGCCTTGATCCCAGTAATCAGTTTCCTTTTTTCTGATAATTGTTTGTTTACTTCCCCTATGATTTTCTCTCCCTCCTCTTACAACATTTTTTTTACTAAGCTGTGTTGACTCTTACTGTTCAGATCTGATGAAGAATGCCTTGTTTCTGAAATATTGTCCAATTCTATCCAAAATACATAGTTGGTCCAGTAAAAAAATATCACCCTAAAAAATCTTTGCCTCTTATATAAAAGATCTTCATGTGCAAGAGTATACACATGTATAGCTCCTATGACTTTCTGAAATAACGTTTTATTTTTTATATGTTCACATATCCAAATACGACTGGGAATGTGTTAATTTTAGGAATTAGTCTGCAAACCTTTAGTCACATGGGTCACATTTGCTTAATTATTGCCATTGAAATTATGCATTTTCCATATCAAAACCATTAATCTTGGCACTCTTACACATGTAGGGAGTCTTATATCACATACATTTCCAATTTAAATTGATAAGACTTACTACTTACTTGACTACAACAACTCTGAATGTGAGCAAAAGATGCAGAATTAGACACACAGGTTCCTGATAACAGTAAGTGGGCTATATCAGCAATGACTTTACAAAGGATAAAATTTAGTATCATAAAGTTATTAATTGTAAACATGAAAAATGATTTCCCATTAAAAAGCTCAATTTAGAACTAAATGGAAAGAGATCATATGATGCAATAGACTTCAATCTTTCAAATAGACAGATGTCATGCTTAAACCTGCTCATATCTAATCAACAGCCAACACAGCTGTTGATTAGATATGAGCAGGTTTAAGTATGACATCTTCCATAGAGAAAGTATTAGGAAGTAACTATCCTTCAGAACATTATAAAAGCTAAAAGATGATTGCCACAGTAAATATGGTGTTGGGCACTGATATCATTTTAGGCCACTTAATTTTTTTTTCTGCTTTTGCCTGCAGCTTTCCCTCCAGCATAAAACTTAGCAGCAGAGCTAAAGCTTATGATATGTGCCATTTCTAAGTTTTTCATGCTGAATCTAGATCTGACCTGCCAGTTTAAAAGAGATTATTTTCATATATGAAAGAGATTATTGCGTTTATGAAGAGATGAGTCAAAAGTGGTCTAGTGAATGTAAGATTTTGGCCTATGTAAGTAATTATAGTTTAAATAATTAAATTTAAACTATGGTTAATAGATCACCTGTTTGACATGAGTGTTATTACAAAACACCCATTCAGGATTCAGATCGTTTTCGAATTAGAATTTACCTGGGTGGGAGGGGGATGTAGGGGAGGAGAGAGAAAATATTGGGAGACAGAAATTGCACCATTTCTTCAGCATTACATTTGACTAAGAACATGGATGGTCATTGTGGGCCCTTTAAGAGTTCTACAATCTCTGCAAGAGTTCTGCAAGATTTTTTTCATCCCAGTTTAGGGGTACTGTGAATAGGGAAGAGTGCAAAGGGCAGAAGAGATAATGTAGCTGAAGGGATAGAATAATCCAGCAGATGGATAAAAAAAGTCTTGGAAGAAACAACTACCAAGGGAATGGGAAGGCAATGAAGAGGAAGTCAAGAATACTGAAAGGGAACGCTACCCTAGGAAATAAGTTTTTACACAGGGTTTGTTTTATCTCTACTGAATTCTAAGATGCAAGGGCTCATCTGCTCTGAAACTGGAATGATTAATGTGAGTACCTTAGCTCAATTAAGAACTGTAAACTATTGGAAGAAAATTATATCTTTTGCACCTACCTGATATCTTAAAGTGTACATTTTAGACACCTCTCCTTTGCCAAAAAAACCCTTTGTTTGGATGGTTAAATAATATATATTTTTTCCTCCAGACAAATGGCCTGGGAAATGTACTGACAATCACTTACCCAATATTGCCCTATATTTTAAAAAAGAAATAATTTTAAGAATTAAAGGTATGGAGACAAATAGGCTAGTAATAAGACAGTTTCAAACTTCCATTTTTTAGGTTAATAAAGCACTCCTTCGAACTAGAAATGATATGACTGTGGTGCAAAACTACAAACAACTAGGGGTGCCTACAGGCATTTAGGGCCCATGCTCCAACTCACGATGCTTTGTATTATACAAAGTGCCATGAGTTACAGCCCCTTTCCATGACCCAGTAGACATTCACCTGTTGGGTGGGGGTAGATTAAACTTGCCTGCACCGGCTCTGGCCATAGGTGGGGCTGCTCCAGCAGCCTCTGAGAAAGCTGCCAAACTGCCCCTCCCCTGAGCCCCCCCCACTCACCCACTCAAGGTCAAGGGCTATCAGCAGGGGAGGGAGGGGAAGGGAGAGGGATCAGCACAGAGCTGCCAGTTGCTTTGCTTGGCCAGAGCTAAAGGTGGGGGAACAGGGTGAAACAGACTCTTCTTGCCTTGTGGCCCCCCCCAAGCTACTCTAGCTGGGGGACTGGTGGGGAGCTGGGCCAGGCCCATGAGGTGAGGGGACTCCATTCCACCCTGCCCTACTCCCAGCTCTGGCCAGGCAAAATAGCTGGCAGCTATAGCTGCAGCTGCAGCAGCTGCTGCTGTCAAGAAGCCTGGCTAGAGCTGGGTGAGCCCTCAACTCACAGGCCTGGCCCGGCTACCTCCAATACCCCACCTAGGGGGGAAGGGGGAGGTCTGGCTTCCCTCCCCCTTCCTCTCCTTCCCATAATGACAGCTCTACAAAGCCCAAAAATTACCCCTGGAGGGAACACAACAGTAAGGCACTCTGCTTTAGAGCACCTTTGTCTAATACCTCATTTGACCAGAGTTAATTTTTCATGTGATTGGCCATTTTTAAGTGCTCTGCAGACATGCATGTGTGTTATCACAACTGTAGAGTGCTTCCAGGGGCCCAATTATGCAAAAAATGTAACTTGTGTAAGCACTCTGGATTCACTCAATTTAATACGAGATTAGTAGAATGAGATCTGCAGTTGTCATAGGCAAGTGACCCCGTGTCTGAACAAAATATGTTCTTGTAAAAAGAATGGGATTTATGAGTTAAATCACTATCTGTGATCTTGTTTTCTCTTTGATGAAATAAGAGGAAAATGGAACTTGCCATAAATGGGAAATTTTAAATACCGAGCTAATAGAAAAAATCTGTCTTCTTTCTAACAATTTGGAGCTTGTCCTTTGGTGTGTTTACACTACTTACACAAAGAATAAGGGCCAAAATTAAATGTATTTCCTATTATGTTTTATTGCTGACTGCTTCATATATCATCATATACTGTTCTGTTTCAATTTATTGTAAACTGGTAGAATGGATAATTGTTTTGTATCTTTTTATAAAAACAATATAAATCATATAAATGCTGTTATATTATATATGATTTTTATTGTTCATTGTATTGTTTTGGCAAAAGCTATAAATAAACTACTACTAAAGTCAGTCTGCGAATCAATGATTGTTAAAACTTCATTAATTTTTTTAACGACCTGTAACATGATCTACAACAACTGATTTGGTTAGATTTATATATTAGATAAAAGAAAAATGTTGCTACTCTTTCTACTGAGTAGATTTTATAAAGATTATAACTAAATATGGAATTTGTCTGAAATAGAGTTATTTTGTAATTTAAGTGTAGGCCAAGGCATTTTCCAGTGCTGTTCAGTCTTCCTTCATAACTCTGACAAACTTAACAAAATATACACATGGACTCAGCACCAACTCAAATCTCAGTCTAAATTTTGAGTCTTCAGAGCTAAATCAGATTACATGCATCTGATCAGAAAGCAAGGAGTATTCCAAAATAAATGTCAGTAAGGAAGTTCTGTGTGGTTCTTATATTCAAAAGAACATGCTGAATGCAAAACCATATAAACCAAAACTGTCAAGTTTTAAGAAAGGGGATTTGCACAAGATGGTTCACGCAAATTGAGCATTTTTGTAATTTATGAATGTTTGGTGAG
The DNA here is from genome assembly GCF_001723895.1 of Crocodylus porosus. Lineage (NCBI taxonomy): Eukaryota > Metazoa > Chordata > Crocodylia > Crocodylidae > Crocodylus > Crocodylus porosus. The sequence goes on along the minus strand of NW_017728909.1, from coordinate 56,450,723 downwards.
TGTGACTCTCCATCCTCTATTTGTCAACTTTTGACTACAAATGTTTGCAAAATGTTTTGTAAAATTATCTACTAGGTTTAGATTCTATGGTCCCTCAACTTCATTCCAAAACACTTATGCAATGTAAAATGAACCCAAAGAAGTTACTGTAGAATCCATCCACTGTAAGATAATTTTTTATTATCATTAAACTGATAAACAGTCCTATATTTTCTTTACTGGAAACCACCCTCCCACATTAAAGGAAGGGAGGGAGGGAACATACCAGTAATGTGGTACAGGTGGCATTGTTGACTGAACCTATGCTACACCTAATCTTGAACTAAGACATTGGCCTTATCACAGCAGTGTAATAATACAGGAAGTCACCTAAGCTAATGCTTAAGAGAAAGGCTTTCTTCTACACAGAACTGAAAGTCTAAACAGATAATATCTGACAAAGATTGAGAGAGAAACTATAGACAAAGTGACTTATCAAGCTGACAAAGCTAGTTAATATTAGAGTCAGGTCTCTGAGCCTTTGCTATGGCCACTAATAATTCTACCTCTTTAATGTATTGAATAAATCACCAAACTGAACTGAACTTATTCACCAAAAAAGAAAAAAGAAGAAAAAAAAAAAAGAAGAGGATATACAGTGAGTTTTGAGAAACAGGCAACAAGCCTTAGGTTCCACAGCTGTGCACAAGATAATGGTCAGTATATGACAGTAATATTAATACTTTAGATAAAGGATTACTTTGTTTTCCTTTCTGAATGAATGATGGTTTGAGTAGATATCCAACATTGAAAGGCTACAGTGGAGCATTGTTACAATATTCAATCATTGGTAATGAAGGTGTAGCTCTTGGGTCAATTACAAAGACACAAAAGGACAATGTGCCCTTGCCTAAGCAGCTGCTTTATGGAGAATTGGAACACCACAGGCAAAGTCTGTCCAGAAAAGCATTTTGCAGAACCACTAACATTTTATCTTGTTCAGAGAAGGATAAATTGTTTGATAAACTCATTGGCTTTGAATAGAAACCAATAGCACATGAGGATTATGAAGGTGCAGACCTCTTAGATCAGCAAGAAAAATACACTCAGGATTAAGAAGCAATAGCAAAGGCAGAAGTCACCAACCATCAAACTGCTACAGCAGTATGGATAATATTTTAGGAAATGGTGTTGATGCTTTGCGTCTCAAATTGGCCTAGTGAGTCATTTGCATAATGCATGACTAGAAATTCTTCCATTCATATCTCCTCCAGCAGAGATTGTTAGATGCACTGGCTTTAAAGCCTTGGCTGTCATCCCTCAAACTGAGAGATTAATAATGAGAAAAGATTTCTCCAGAATTTGGGAGTACTCAGATTATAGCTTGATCCATGCCCACCCTCTACTTTTATAATGTGCATGTTGATGTATATATAAGGTAGGCATGGATCAAGTTATAATCCGTGTGTGTATGTATGTACAAACACACACACACACACACACACACACTGTGTGTATATGCTTGGGCTATGAAAAGCTTTGGTTATCGGTTCTATTCAAAGGAGATTCAGCCTGGTTCGGTGACCAAATCTCTGAATCTCAACTGAATCAGGAGACCCATTAATCTCTCCGAATCGAATCAGAACCCTTCAATTCAATTTGGACAGATTCAACAATTAGTACATAGACACAGCTTTATATGTTTTTTCTACACACCTCAAGGTACCAGGTGGCTCATGAACACTGAGATGGTGAAGCAGATAGAGCGTAACATGGGAGCATGGTAGGGAGGGGTCCTCCACATGATCAGCAGTGGACCCAGAAGTGGACCAGAAGCAGTTCTGGTCCACTTCCGGGTCCACCATGGAGAGTGTGGGGGACCCCACTCCCCGACCTCCCTACCCCCTGGCTCGGCAACTGGTGCCTCCTGGGTCTGGGCGGGAACCCGGGGCTCCCTATGGCCGATTGCTGAGCTGGGTGGGTGCAGGAGGGCATCCCCCGCTCACTCAGTGGCAGACCTGGAAGTGGACCCGAAGTACTTCCAGTCCACTTCTGGGTCAGCTACTCAGTGCATGGGGGACACACCCCCTCCCCACTCCCCATGGGACACTCCATCTGCCCCACCATCCCAGCATTCATGAGCCACCTGGTACCTCAAGGTATGCAGAAAAACCATAGACACAGCTTTATATGTCCAAATCACTGATTCTCTGAATCAGAATCGAATCTTCAGATACATATTTGGCTGAATCAAATTGAGACAGTGATCTGAATCAGTGAATCGAATCACTGTCCCTTGAATCAGGCCAAATCCGAATTGAATATGGCCCGTTTCACACACCCCTAATATATACTAATATACATGTGTGTTTGTGTGTCTGTGTGCATGTATGTACACACTTATTTTAAGTGCATTTCACCTCTAAGTTAACAGTAAGCTAGTCACCCATGAACTATGTCTGCATCCTGATTAAAAATATCTTAAATCAATAAACTTTTAAATCACTCCACAATCTAAAGAGCGCACATATTGATCACTTTAATGTGATCTTTTCCAAGCATTGCTGATTTTATAGATAGTTTTATAGATTTACCTTAAATCTTCTTCTTCCATTTTGTAAGTGATATATTTAAGAGCAGATGGAATCTACACTCAATGAGCTTTATGAAATGATGTTGTTTTTTCTTGTAATTTAAAGGCAGGGTCTTTAAGGCTATTATCTATTTTTCTTTTATGCGTATTTTAGAACAGCTACACTTATAATTTGTGAAACTCTTTTGAAATGATTGTCTAGTCCAAAGAGTTAAATTTATTAGATAAATGATCAGTGTGGGACCAAAAAGATGCTGTTTTACATTTTGACATTACATCTCCAAAACAAAATACCCACAAAGAGGAAATATTTTTCTTCACAATTTTACAGTAGTAGTCTTTCCTTTTTAATACTGACTTCTTCTCATTTCTGCATAAAGTATTTGGGACTAGAATATTCCTGCAGTTTAGAATAGAATTTATCTGCCATTATCACATGTTCAGTGAAAAGGCTGTAATTAGAAATGCACATTGCTACAGGAGACAAAAAACAAATCAGTGATGAAATCTGAATACATTATTTGTACACAGATTGAACTGACAGTTTGAAATTAAATAGATCTGAAGGATTAAGAAGACTGATACAGTGTAGATTACATCTCATTTCTGTACATTGTAAAACAAAAAATTAGGCTCAGATTATATGGCCTTTCCTGAACCTGAGCTCGGACTTATGCAAAATATGGTCATAAAGGTTTGTCTTAAGCTACAATGTACTGAAGTCAGTCTCTAGAACATGTTTCTTGAAGTAACAGAACCTCCTCTTAACATATAAATGAAGCCACTGGGTGAAACCACAGAGATTTTGATTGAGGTGTCATCAGTAGGCTGATAATACTCAGCTCCATGTCTCTGGCATAAAAGCTTCACATCTCTCTTCAGGATCATTTCCTGACTTTTAGCATAGCTTCTAGCATAGTACAACAGTCCCATTGTCCCAAATCTCCCACTGCAGTCAGCCTAGATTCACCTTTCAGATTTTTTTTTAAGTTGCCAGCTGTAGTGTCATTCACAATTATACCAGGCATCCTCACAAAGCTATTAATAGTGTCCCCTTGGAGGAACTATCACCATTTTTCATATACAATGTCCTTTGCATATATTCCAAAGTTATTCTCTGCCTTGTCCAAACTCTTACATTCCTGGTTTCTCATAATTCCTTGGCATCAGCAAATCTGGACTCTCTTTTCAATGCTAGTGTATTATGGCTTCTCTTTGGAATGGTCTGTCTCTCTCCTAATTATTGAGGTTGTAAGAGCACCCCAAATAGTCTTAGCGCTTCCTAAACACAGAAAAAAATACACAACTCTAAAATACATATTATACCATCTTCATCCTGAATACATTGCTGCTCATTCAATTGTAGGCAGAGACATGAATCTAAAGTTAAAAATCAATATCTTTAATCTGAATATAAAATTACAGAACTGAATTGTGCTGTACAGCTCCATTAGCTATTTTGTTCTATTAAAACCACTCTATTACAGTGGTTTTCAACCATTTTAGAATCAAGGCACCCCTGAATAGGCTCAATGAACACCTCAGAAAATGCTACCTCTTACTTTTCTCTCATTTTTTAACTATAGAGCAATAGAGCAATTATTCTGTTGCAAACACAGAAAGACCATAACTAGTCAGAATGTTTTTAATGTGTTGATTCTTATTTGAAATCTCAGAATTTATTCTTGTGAACCATTTTTGCACATCTAATAGTGGTAGCACTGTATGGCACCCTCCTCTCCCACACGCTTGAAAGGATTTCAAGGCACCCCAGGGTATTATGATGCTCTCCTTGAGAATCACTCTTCCATTATAGTCACCAGTGTAAATAGCTAGTTGTGTGCATTTGTTTTAAACGAATGAAAGTATTCACAGGGTTAGCATAGTTCCAGCTTCCTAACAGCTATTTATGTTAATGCAAATTGCCTGTAAAATTCTCTATACATCACAGAAAACTTTTATCCCCTTGTAGATATCTGTAAAGAACTCATCAATATTGGAAGCAAGCAGGCAGGAAAGCTCAGTTTAAAACAAATTGCTTCCAAGTTTTCCAGGTTCATGAGCCTCAGGCCAGCTTGAAGTCAATGGAGAATTTTAAAATGATAAAAAATGTAGGACAATAAGAGATATTACAAGTAAAATACTAGATGAGTTAGACCTAATGAGAGTCATTATTAATTCTACAGACAGGAATGTGTCAAGGCTGGAAAAAGTCTTCTGGGAACCGCACTGAAGGAAAATGAGAGAAGCAGGAGCACGTAGAGTCATTTTCTAAGATCAGCAGTTATAGAAAGTACATGTTGGGTCATTTGTTGCCTTTTAATATTACTGAGAGGAATAGCAAAATGTGCAGTTTCTTTCCTTCAGAAAGGTGTCAAGTTTCCCTTTCTATCCCCCACCCGCCACCTTTATTTTTTTCCTTCAGCCACATTCACTATCCCTTAAACTGTAAGAAACATACTGTATTGGAGAAAAAGTCATCTTTCAATTCAATCATGTGAGTCTTACTGTGACAAGATGTTTACTGATCTAAGGAAATGTATCTCCCTCTATCTGTGAAAAATATAGCTCAGAGGAGAGAATTCATACATAGGAGAGCTAAGTGGTATTTCTATGGTTGCTCTTTCTAAAGTGTTACACCAGAAAAAAGTAATCTTCCTAGTCCCTACAAGTATCCCAGGTCTGTATATTTTCCTGTAGTTCTTCATAGAAATGGCTGAAGACAGCAGAAGCCTCTTACAATATCCTGAAGCAGGGTCTGCACTACCATAGTCCAGTGCAAGTTTCATACCGAAAATGCCATACCAAATGAGTCCTCCCAGAATCCTCTTTCCAAAACTGGTTAGTACCAGGTGCTCCTGAAGAAGATTTAAAAGCCATAATTGTTCATTAATTTGCCCATGGGAGGTGAAGAGAATTTCTTCCTAATTCCATTCAAATGAAGTGGGTACTTCTGGAAACATAAGGTTTAATAGCCCTTCTAAATATCCTAGTTAGTGTGATATACTTTCTGGTTGGTTGTTTGCCTGCTTAATAGAAATGTGGATCTAACTGAGTCTATAAAGTATTGAAAACTGATTTCCTTGCATCTTTTTTCCCTGAAGGAAACAAAACAAAAACAAAACAGCAAAGTCCCAGTGAAACACTGACTGAGCATTGGGCAATGAGTTCTGTCACTGTACTTTCCCTGAACCAGCACAGAATACTTTTTAGCTTTTAAGAGATTGAGACTCTTCTTATCCTGGCACCAAAAACATCTGGAGTCTTTTAATTTGTGGAGTTCATTTGGGAAAGTTCCCTGTTTGCTGTCTCCATCTTTATCTGGTTGCCATTCTTAGTTACATGACTAATTCTTTGCTGTTGGAATTTCCTTGCCAACACTAATACACGTCCCTCCATTTCCGACTTGCCCTTACCTGTTGCCAGAGAGTAGATACAGTCTCAGACCTGGAATGAAGAAGGAAGCACTACTGTTGTGCATAGTTAATTTTAGGCAAACAATGATTAAGAGTTAATTACAATGCTCAATTGTTGACATTTTCTACTATGTTTGAATGGAATTAATTATTTTTCTAAGCTCACTTTCTGATTTAAATTTTATATTAATAAACACAAACTAAGGCACCGAACCAGAGAAGTTGATAGGACACAATATATGGTTCATTGCAAAAAGGCTATTTAAGTGGAAATTGCATAATATAAGTTACTTTATAAAGCAGCCTTTAAGGCATGCAGAGATATTCACACAGGCTAAGTGCAGACAATCAAAAAATTGAGGCTGAATGGATTAAGTCTTCACAGGTTAATCTAAACTGCATACATTGAACTGATAGACAAGTGAAGAGAGATTCATTTTTGATTCTGGAAATGTAGCTACACGCCTGCAGTGGTCCAGGCCAGAAGGTGGGGGGCATGAGAGCATGTGTCCCTGCTCAGCTGGAGCAGACAGTTTGGGACAAGTTTAACCTACCCATCCCAGTTTAGCCTACCCTGCCACTGGCCCTGCCCTGATCTGGGTGCACGCACCCACCCCCATACTCTGCCACTGCTTGCCCAGCCACGGTGGGGTGAGGTAAAAGCACGGCTTGTCCAGGAGGTGCAGGGAGGCTGGAGCAGCTTCTGCCACTGCACACCACTTGTCTGAGGCAGCGCAGCAGCACCATCCCACATCTCCCTGCCTCAGCTGGGCGAGCTGCAGGAGGGCATAGACTCTGCTCCCAGCACCTTCTACCACCCATCCGGAATGCAGCCCGGCCCAGCCCACCCCATGCAGATCCAGAGGCACATGCCTTCCTGGACCGGTGGCAAGAGCTGTGGGAGAAGACACTGGAACCAGAAAGAAGTAATCTTCCTAGTCCCTACAAGTATCCCAGGTCTGTATATTTTCCTGTAGTTCTTCATAGAAATGGCTGAAGACAGCAGAAGCCTCTTACAATATCCTGAAGCAGGGTCTGCACTACCATAGTCCAGTGCAAGTTTCATACCGAAAATGCCATACCAAATGAGTCCTCCCAGAATCCTCTTTCCAAAATTGGTTAGTACCAGGTGTTCCTGATGAAGATTTAAAAGCCATAACTGGCTGCATGCAGTGGCAAGAATCCTGCACCCCCCTGCCCGGCTGGGCAGCTTGTCCCAGCCCCAGGCCCAGCCCCAATTCCTCCCTCACTGTGGGGATGTTGATCTGCACACCCTCCCCTTCCCTCTTCCCTCCACCCACCACAACAGACTTACCAGCTGGAGGCAGCTGTGTCCAGCATCATTGAGGAATGCTGCCTGTATAGTCTATGGCCAAATCTCTGAATCAGTGCTGAATCTCTGGATCTGAATCAGCTGAATCAAATTGGGACAGTGATTCGAATCACTGAATCCAATCACTGTCCCTCCAAATTGGCCAAATCTGAATCTGAAACAAATACTTGCTGCTTTGCACAGGCCTAATTTGTATGACCCAAGGGCATGGAATTTAGTTAGAATAACATGCGTCTCTGCATAGATTCAAAATATATGGCAGGACCGATCTTCTGAATTATCCAGAAATAGGATGTCATAGGTTACCATGTAGCTTCAGAAACAGCTACTGAGAATGTAAGATACTCTAGTACAGTGCTGTGCCAGAGACAAAAATCTAATAGCATGACACACAAGATTAAAGGAGTGCAACCCTCACAGCAAATTGTAGAAAGGTAGATTTACTTGATATAGCTCTCAGAAAAAGAAGCCATCAAACAATCCAAACAAAATGAGACCAATTTTTATCATTTAAAAGCACCAAGTTCTCTCAAAGAACTGGAATCCACATTTGGGACTATGAACTACTAAATAAAATGTATACCACGATCATCAGGAATAGCAACACTTCAAAAGAATTGGAGGGCAGGTGGGGTGGGTGGTGGAGAGAGTATGGTTGGAGCATCATTGTAACCAGAGAGAATTTCAGTGACAGAGGGGTTATGTGCTGATGCCAACATAGCAAAACCATGTTCAAACAACCACCAAAATGGACGACATTAAAGTTGCCACTGTAAAGTTAAAAATGAACCCAGAGAAGGGATTCCAGTAGCAGATATCTCCCATGTAATTTCATAGATGAACAAGGTATAAAGCAGGGGGTCAGGTTGCTAGCCCAGGGCTGCTCCGACCTAGCTCAATGTGCTGCCAAGGGGCTGGCTGGCATACACTGGTACTTCACTATGGGACTAACCAATGGGCAGCCCCTGCACTGAAGCACTCTCATGCCAGGACAGTATTTACACGTGTGTTGTGGTGGAGTAAATAACTCAGCCATAGGATAGTACTGCCAGATACAAGTACATCTGGCAGTACTATCCTATAGTGGAGTTAGTTAGTGTACTCCATCCTAATAGCACCACACGTGTAGACAGCAACATTTTACCATGGAGCTAATTAGTCAGCTCTGCAGTAAATGTCTCATGTAGACATACCCAGTGTGTAATTACAGCATAGAACTCATTGCCACAAGACATTGTGGAAGCTAACAGTTTAGCCAAATCCAAGAAGGGATTGGAGAAATTTCTTGGAAGAAAGGTAGCTATTTACAGTGGGAGTCAGGGGTACAACCTCTGAATCAGAATTTCCTAAAGCCTAAATGCTGGAGGCTGCAAGTGACAGGAACAGTTGAAAAACCCTTGTCATATACTGCTCACTCTCCTTTTCAGCATCCACCCTCTGACACTGTGTTATACAGGCCTATTTGTTACTGTAGATGAATCATGAGCTATGTCCAACTAAGAAATGCTACAAGCCTCCCTTAGAAAGAGAGGCCATTAGGAAAGCAACAATTAATTGCTTGGAACAACTAAAAACAGAACAGGGATGGGAGTGGAGGTCAAAGGTTTATAACTAGTGCTCCAAGGGGGTATGACACTGAGCAGAACACACCGGACAGTGCCTACTGACCTTTGAATGAGTCCAAAGAGCCAGTGGACACTGCCTAGTGAAACTCTGCCCAGAGACAGGATCAGGCCAGGGACAGGAAAGCAGCTCTGTAGTCCTGGTGATCCTCCAGGCACAGCTTTCTTCCTGGTGAGATGGACTGATGGTCTGACCCAATAAATGGCAGCTCTTGTGTTCTTCTGAGTGTGGCATGCTTCTTGGACCAACTCTATCAGCACATGGGGCTGATCTAATGCACGCTGCCTGCAGCATCTGGATTCACTCTGAGACTCATAGGTAGCACTGCAGGTTGGATAATAGGACTCCACAAGCTGGATACAGCCTATGGACCATCTCTTTGACACCCCTGGGCTGTACAAAAATAAGTTCTCCTTGGTGTCAGAGTCGAACGAAAAGAAGACAGTCAAATCCAGAGAACTGAATGATCTGTAAAGTATCCAGAGGGTCAATTGATAGGCAAAAGACCCAATTTATTGGCTTACAATGAATTTCACAAATTGAAGACATGGTCAGAGATTACAAATCTACCAAACGCTTACTAGTACTTTTCTATTGGAGTACAAGGGAGATTATTATGGGTGCATCCAGATGAGTATGCACATGCATTTTCCTGAAAACAAACAGCAGAGACACATACTTGTGTTACTGCTACTTGTCCCTGAGGAACGTCCTACACGCATGCTCTGATGTGCGGCTAATTGCCGCAGTAGGGGAAGCCAAGGCCAAAAGCCTTACCTGAGATCCTGGGGGCATCCCAGGGCTGCAGGAGCAGTGATCTGGGTGCACAGAGCCTGGCCTGTAGCAGGAGTGTGGCAGGAGCTAGGCTCCGCTTCAGGGCAATGCAGATTGCACCCACATGCACTGCTCCCCCCCCACTTTTTTTTAAGATACTAGCTTTTGCCAATATCTAGTTTTGGTTTTGTCCTGCAAATATGCACAGAGGACCTTTTTGCGTGCTCTGTGTGTGTTTTGTGGGGCCTCAAAAGCCTTTGAACTGCTGTAAGCCACTGCATGCACTACTGATAGTTGGTTACCACTGTTGGTTTTTTAAGCAATTCAGCCAAGGAATACATCCACTATCATTTTAGTGGGTCATGCCAAGCCAATATTGGTATTTGTAATGAGTTAATTTCAGGTAAGAGACCACAGTATAGATGTGAGGAATTCAGGAGAGTGGAAATGAGTTTGAGTTTTGTACACATGGGGCACGTCCCCGTGAGTAGGAGAGTGCATTTCTCCAGGTTTAAATAGCAGTAGTGCACTGTGTTCCACTGCTACTTGTTCCTGGGGAATGCCACGCACACTCTGGTGCATGGCATGTTGCCTTGAGTGGGGTAAGGGAGGCTGGGGCCTGCAACTGTGCTGGCTTTTGCTATCTTACCTGGGGCCGCAGGGCCCTTCAAGAGTCATAGCTACAGCGATCCTGCAGCAGGCAGTAAGAGTGTGGCTCCAGCCGGCCAGGCTTTGGTTTTGGGTAGCGCACACTTCCTCCATGTGCTCCACCCTACTTTTTTAGGTGTAGGTTTTTTTAACCTGGGATCTTCCTGCAGTCAAAAACTGTCCTGCACTGCAAATTAGCAGCATGGGGAAGGCCTGCATGTGTGGTGTGTGGTGTGCAATGCTTTAGATGGGGTTTGTGGTACCACATACCACACATCTGCACTTGCCTGGACATACCATGAAGAGTATTCCATGTAATCTACAGACCAGTGAATTATCTGAGAAAGATATATGAATAGTTAAGTGGATGCTAATTAGGCAAAAGAAGATGGTTAACATCTTTACATCTGTTTCTAAACCACCAAATCACATATATAGAATTATGGGCTCCACACACACACAGATTTTAATAATCAAAAAGTTCAGGTCTGTCATACCTGCAAAAAAGTTTTTAAGACTCAAAGTGACAAATCATGATCAAATAAAAAACAGAGCTGGATGGATAGAAAACATCAGCTGAAATCACAGTATGAAATAATACTATAAAACTGAAACCATTCATAAGAAATTATAGTATAACAACAAGAAGGCCAATCAAGGTATGGTAAGTGAACCATGGATACAACCCAGGCCTTATGTAATGCACAGAAAAAATTGACAGTTGTTTAGATAAAATTGCAGATGCCTGAGGACTCAAACAGCACCTGATGATAGAAAGACAGACTGTAATGCTAAAGACCCAAGCAAAGATAAAAAATTTCAACTAGCAATAATCGCGCCTTGGATTAACCTCATTGGCTATAATACTGCCACCGCACCAATACGTTCTTAAAAATAACCACAAAGTAGAAAGAAAAAAAAATCCTTTACAAATAACAAAAGCACAAACATCAGATATACTATGGTAGGATCACCATAGTTGTAAGTACAAGATGTAAAACTCATATAGAGAATTCCATACTGTTTTTGTTCCCACACTTCAAAATGCTGCAGTTCAGTAAGTACATTGATTAAAAGAACAATAAAGAACTACAAATCAGCTATATAGGGGTTTGATATTTGTGTAAAATACCAATTAAAATTGCCAGCATATACAAGTGTGAGCTGGAGTGTTATGGGTACTATATTGCACAGTTAGCGATCCAGAGGTTGCAAGTTTGAGGCCATAGAAAAAGCACTTATGGTGCAGCCCTGTCAGATTCCAACAAATCTGCAAGTTCTCCTATAGTACAAGATGTAGCACTCATATGGTTTTGTGAGAAGTTTTGAACCCAAGGACTCAATGGATTAACCTTTCACTGTTATTTATTAGGATGAGCAGAGATACCCAATGTATTTTGAAACTTTTGTTTACATCAGAGGTATGTTCATACACAGTAACAAATCACAAATCATGTAGAAACTACACAAATCATGTAGAAAGGCATAGGATGTCATGTTAAGATTCAAAATAATCTTGATACACTGGAAAAATGGTTGAAAAATCCATTGAATCAAATTCAGTAAGGACAAGTGCAAAGTCCTGCATTTGGGACAGAATAACTGCATGCACAAATATAGATCAAAGAATGACTAGCTAGGCTGCAGTACTGGAGAGGAGGACCTTGGGCTTATAGTTGGCTGAATATAAGCCAGTGTGTGTTTGTTGCAAAAGGTGCAAATAGCATACTGAACTTTATTAATAACAGTGGCACTCACACGTCAAATGTAGTGATTCTTCTGCTCTTATTCAACAGTGATAAGGCCTCATCTGGGTTATTAAAACCAGTTTTGGGTCACCTTGAAGAGAGGTGTGGACAAATTGGAAAGACCCCAGTCAAAAACGACCAAAATGATCAGATGCCAGGGAAGCATGACCTGGAGCAAAGTCTAAAAAAACTAGAATTATTTAATCTCAACAAGAGAAGACAGAAGAGGGATTTGGTAATAGTCTGCAAATACCTGAAGGGCTGTTATATAGAGGATGTAGAGATATACTATTCTTTGTTGCTGCTGGGGACAGAACAAGTAGTAACTGTTTTAAATAGCAGCAAAGGAAATTTAGGTTAGGTATTAGAAAGAACTCTCTCACTATGATGGGGCCTAAGCACTGAAACAGGCTACCCAGAGAAGTTGTGGAACCCCCATTCTTGGAAATTTTTAAGAGCAGGATTGTTACCAGATTTGCCCGCTACTTTGGGGTGTGCTCATTTATCAGGGCTAGGGTCTTGGTAATTCTATCAGTGTGCTGCTTGTGTTACTTGTGTTCCTATACAGAGCTGTATCTCCCCTTCTGCAAGCCCTCACCCACAGTGGAGCTATCTTGCAGGACTCAGTATCACTGGGGCTGGGTTCCTCCAGTCCCCAAATCAGTCATACACACAAACACACGCAGATTAACGTGACACGCCTGACCTGGCCGGGTTGATCAGCATGGACAGGCTGACACCCTCATATGCCCAGAATCAGTTCATCAGAGAAACAATAACCACAGTCAGACACAAACACGCAATTAAACAGAATACCTCTGAATCTAGCTGGGTGTCCAGATGACACCCTCCTGGGCCAGTATTCAGTACATTACGGCACGTCTGAGCCAAACTGGGTCAATCAGCCTGTACAAGCTGATCCCCTTATGTGTTTCAAACTCAGCACATCCCAATCTTTTAGCTTCTTGATGAGCACAGTATTTTTGGGCCTCGTAGGGATCTTTGGCTTAGGTAAAAGAAGCATTCCTGCAGAGCAAGTGGGGAAGGAGAAGTAAAGAAGGAAAAATATACCCAGTTACCACCAGTTTGACTATAAATGTTATTTATTGCTAAGTAAATGAAATATATATTGACACTAGTAGTGATAGACATGCAAAGGAAAAACAAACACAGTTACAGGATTACCCTGGTTTCACTAAGTATTTGGGGAAACTTAGCTCAAGCTTAACTAATACAGCTCAGGTTCAGAAATCTATGCTTAGAGAGAGAATGGAAGAGAGAGAGAGAGCAGGAATCTCACCAGTCCATGGCACTGGGATTGCAAAGCTGGCAGATTAAATTTGCAAAGCTGGCAGGTTAAAGTTCTCAGCACGATCCTTGAAGGGAGATGATCTGCCTCCTTCAGCCTCTTGAGAAGAAAGTGGGTGGTGTCAGCACACACCCTGATGCTTCTTTTACAGATTTTTATACCCTCAGTTCAGCTTCTGTCAAGCATTTTCAATAGTGTAAATCAAATTGTCTTTTCTATTGACAAGAGATTATTTGGTTGGAACATCTCAGGAAACTGACTGATACTCAGGAAACACATACTTAGGAGCCAGCTTGACATTCCTATGAATAGCAGATATACTGATGGGATATCTCCTGGTTTCTTCAAAAACAATAGATAGCTTACAGCATCAGGGTTTTGGATTTTTACTTGCTGTGAACAAGCCTCAGCTTAGCATTTGGAGCACAGACTGGAGCAGCCCCATGCTGACAGGCTGACCCCCAAACCTCTCCTGCCAGCTAGTGCTGCTCCACCCCAGCTCACCATACTGCGGTCCTTGGCATATGTGCAAACAGCACACTCAGGAGCAATAAATTTCAGTGTGAACTGTGCTGGAGTTTATTCAGTTGTTTTAATAGCACATGTAGAGATGTGCCCTGTGTATGCTGAACTGAGCTGCTGAGAATTAGGCATATCAATGTTATCAGAAACCCTGTTCACCATGTTAGATGTGGATCTGCATTCCTGTGGCCAATTTAAACAAATCTTACACATCCATAAGGCATAAATGTATTAGTACATTCCTTCAGCTGACCATAGCAATGGACTAAGCAACTTTGTGTATTAGTATGCCTACATGACTGGGGCAGGTCTACACTGTAAATGTATCATACCAGGCAGCTATTCCCTCAACCTTTCTGTGTGGGTTGTTTTCATGAGTGGCAGAGGTAATGAGCTCATCTGAAGCATTATGCAAATATGGCAACTTTGCTTTTGAGTAAGAGGGAGGCCATGCTACATAGTACATCATATTCTACGGTACAGATTCCTAGCAAAGTAATTTTGTGACTTTCCTTTCCTTTCTTCTCCTAGATATACAACCTACAGTACTAATATCCATATAAGTTAAAAAAGATGTGTTTAAATGACATTATGTACCCGACTAGATGATCCCCAGAATCCCCTTCAGCCATACTTTTCTATGATTCTATTACATTAAAGGAAAAAGTATGTTGCTATGGAGTTGTAGCATTCTAACAACAGGAAAATTGTCAATACAGGGTTGAATAGTTAAGTCTAGCAGACCTCCACTTACAGATAGAGAAATAATCTTGAACACAAAAAAACAAAAACAAATTAAAAGAAGTTATGTAAAGAGATTGTACATAAATGTGTGTTTTGTCTGAAAAGAGATTATTTGGTATAATTAAACATCAATTCTCATTAATAAATAAAATCAGTGAAACTCAGAAGCCTAGATGACTTTTGAAAGTATGTCTCACTGGCCTAGCATTATATCCATAGCCATAGATCAGACCCTTAACTATTAAGATATTATAGCTTCCTTATAATACCACAAACACATGGTGGACATTTTACAGAGAATTCCATACTATTTTTGTTCCCAGACTTCAGAATGCTACAGTTGAATACACTGATTAAAGGAGCAATCAAGAAATACAGAACAGTTTTATAGGGGTTTGGTATTTGTTTAAAAATGCTAATTAAAACTGCCAGCATATGGAAGTGTGAGCTGGAGTGGTATGAGCACTAAAGGTTCACAGTTAACAGCTCAGAGGTTGCAAGTTTGAGGCCATAGAAAAAGCACTTATGGTGCAGCCCTGTCAGATTCCAACAAGTCTGAAAATTCTGCTAGATACCTTGTAACAAGACCATAAGAAAGGAAAAGTATATAGAAGTAAATGTTTTAATAGGAAACACAAGCATTAATATCAAAGAAAAGGGAAAGTGAAAACAAGAGAACAGAAAAAGTAGATAAGTATTCAGTCCTATGAAGAAGAAATTACATGTGAAAGAATTAAAGAAAGAGGAGAGAAAAATAAGTCAAAATGAATCCAAGGAATCATTCTAATTGCTTATAGAACCATATTTCTGCCATATATTTAAGATCCTGCAAAATACATCACAGGGGCCTAATGGAACCAAAATGTTTTGAATTACACAAGAAATAAGTTTCAAAATCTTTCCATTAAAATGAAAATACCTATTTTCATATAATTGTTTACAATGGGTCCCTAAAGATTTTGCCTAGTTGTGATGACCAAAAATGGCCTTAGTATCATGAGCTGTAAATTACATTGCAAATTACTCTACTGGGCATATCAGTTTCTCTTGGTGTTCTGCCAGTCTATTTAAGGAGAATCAGTTCACCATCATGTTGGTCAACTGAGCCCCCATTTTCTATAATTAAAAAGCTCTGCCAGCAATCCCATCAATTCAGACAGATTGTAAATGAGCCCTCTGGTTTGTTGAGCACATCTGTTGCCTTTACCATATTAAAGCGAGCCTAGTTCACATGTGCTTTTAAATTAGCTGAAATAACAATCATGGTTTCCAACCCAAGCACAGCAGAACTGCCAAATCTTATCAGTACGACCTGACAGCAATGCTAGTAGGTTTATTTTGTATAGAGCATAGATCTCAGACAGTAACTGGTAACTTAATCAACAAAAATTAACTGAATCTTGAAAAATCTTGTGTCTCCTAGATTTTTCATGATTTGTGTCAAAAGATATTAATTACAAGTGCAATCTTCAAGAGCAGTTTTCCCCTGAAGTCTTTTCCAGTTTTCAGGTTAGCTGAACCACTGACCCTTCTAGATGTCTTCAGGACCATGGGTACAGAGAGGAGCATAGCTCCCAGCTGTAACTCAGAACGTGTTCTGCAAAGCATTCCAGGTTACAGCGTTACCTCAGACCAGACAGAAGTTCACTGTTGATTCCAGGGGCAAGAGGAAATCGGGCCGCTGGCTGGTTTGGGCACTGAATTCACAACCCATCCCTGATACCTTTTCTCTGGACAAGCACAACCTCCAGATCAACCACAACTCCTGATGGTTGATAATAAGCAAATTTATTGACACACAGTGATAGGAAATGAAATCAATGCAGGCAAAGCAAGTACAGCATACATAGCCCACATTTCCCAGCCCCAGAATATACACAAGAAAAGCTGTCCATCCAGCTGGTATGTAAATGCCACCTTGAGGTTCTTTGCTTGAGTGTCCGACATCAGCAACCTTGGAGGTTGGAACCTGATGCCAACTGCCCCTTACTGCTTTGAAAAACCTCTTCCTTTTGTATTCTTTCTTCTCCGATGACTCTTCATCTTTGGGCATTGTTAACTGGTCTTTCTGTGGTGGTCATACTGTCTACATCCTGTGTTGTCAGCCAAAATCCTGTTTTCATAAACTTATCACATGCCCATGTCCTAATCTGGGTCTTTGCCACAATCCTTCTAATTTAGTCTGTCCCCCTGAAAAGCTTAAGGCTTTTTGCAAGCAGGCACTGCAGCTCTGAAGCCAGGCCTCTCTCTATCATGAAAATAAAGTTTTGATGTTTTCAGTTACCCAGGATGTGTGGCCTTGCTGTTTTCCTGCCTGGGTTAGACACCCTGTCTGTTTCTGAAGGCTGAAAAACCTGTATGAGACCCAGTCTTTTAAAAATCAACTAACCCTTGCTGCTATAACCATTATTCTAATGCATATAGGGTTTTTTTATATATATAAAACCTATAAGCCAATTCCCAAAAAGCAAACCTTTAAATACCATTCTTAAGCCAACATCTGGGAGCTTGCAGCCACATCTGCATAGCAATGGCCACGGCTCTGCCAGTGATCTCCATTTTCAGATGGGTGGGGGGAAGGCAGTGAAGGGAGCTTGTTCTTGGGACTCCCAGACTGGTACTGAAGAGTGGGGTAGGTGAATTGGAGCCTCCTGCCACCGCTTTGGGAGGGCTCCAATACACCCACTCCACCTTCCTACAGGGCTGAAAATCTCCCAGACTGAACTCCTGCCACTCTCTTTCCCCCCTCCCATTCGGAAAGCACTGACAGGCTGGGAGCTCCACAGGCAAATTGCAAAAGATGATACACTTCCAAACATCTTAATCCAATACCTCATGCAATGTGTGGTCATAATTTCACCTGATCACCCATTTTTAAGCTGTCTGCAGTTGGGCACATGTGTTTGGTCATGGCTATAGACCATTTCTGTGGCCAGATAAGGCAAAAATTGTCACTTCCGTCTGCACCCTATTTTATTAGCCTTATATATTATGGTAATCATAGAATCATGAAAAATAAGGGTTGAAAAGGACCTCAGGAGGTCACCTAGTCCAACCCCCTCCTCAGAGCAGGACCATCATCAACAAGACCTTCCCAGCCAAGGCTTTGTCTAGCTGTATCTTAAAAGACTCCAAAGATGGAAATTCTACAACCTCTGTGGGTGCTCTGTTCTAGTGTTTTACTACCCTCTTAGTGAAAAAGTGTTTCCCAATATCTAACCTAAACTTCCCTTGCTGCAACTTGAAACTATTGCTGCTTGTTCTGTCATCTGCCACCATCAAGAACAGTCTAGCTCCATCCTCTTTTGAATTCCCTTCAAGGTAGTTGAAGGCTGTTATTAAATCCATGCTCAGACCTCTCTTCTCTAGACTAAGTAAACCCAGCTCTCCTAATAAATCATGTGCCACATTTTCATCGTCCTCCATTAGACTTTCTCCAATTTGTCCATACCCTTTCTGTAGTGGGGTGGGGTGGGGGTGAAAAACTGGACACAGTACTCCATATGACCTCACCAGTGAGGAATAGAGGGTAATAATCACTTCCTCATGGAATCTAGCCATCACCAATTCCTCTCCTTCCAGACTAGGGACTTAGCCAGCTCTGTCCTTGTGATTCATTGGGTTCATCTTAGTAAGACTGATATTTAACGTTCCGTCTACCATCTTACTCTCTCTTAGTGATTCTTCAGTTTTCATAAAAATAAATTAATGGAAATTTAGAACTAAAGCATCAAAAAGAAAACTACCATAAAAGCTACAGCTTAAATGTGGCCAGATATGGGGGGAAAGTTGCATGTGAAATGCAAATAAATACTGTAATTTATCCAATAGCTATTTCATACAAAATACCTAGATAAGCCCTTTCCAGGTAAGTGCCCTCATCATCAGGCTAAAAAGGGAAACTCATTGTGGCTTGCTCTCTTTCTGTTCCATGGATTTTTTTAATTTCTTTCTTCCCAGGGGCAAGCTTCAAAAACAGCCAGGCTTGGGCACCCTCCTGGGAAATGAGGGATGAATCTATGAACCCCTTCGGACTAAAGAGGACTTGTACATTTAAGCACTACTGATATTATATTATATAATAATTTGAGAAACAGCATTACTACCATTACTTCCTTCAGCATCTGCATTTTTAAATAAAAGTAATCATGACATGACTGCTGTTTTTTGCCAAACTCAGCATTATCAGGCATGGTCTGACAACATCTACTGGACTGTGTCCTGCAGGGGATTCAGAGACAGCAAGGACAAGTTTGTGGATTCCAAACAGACAAAAGATGCTGAGCCCGGTTAATATGGCAGGGACTCTAGGCATGTACAAAAGCTGCACTTTTAAACATCTAGTGAATTATAAAGAGGATGATAATAGACTACATTCAGCGGCTGCATGAGACAGGACAAGAAAAAATGGTCTTAAATTGGATTTAGTTTGGATATTAGGAAGACTTTCAAAATTGGAGCAAAATCCATCTGCCTTGCCCTCATGGAAAGGCATTAACAGAATGTGTTAATTTCTTCAGGCAAAGTGTAAAAAGAGGTACAAGTGCTAGAGCTCTGCACCCTACCCCAGCTGGTAACGCCATAGGGCTGAGAGGACAGAGCTTTCCCCCTCTGCCCTCTCCTCACTTCCCCCCCCACACCCTGCAAAGGGCAAATGTCAGGTATCCAGGTAGTTCACTCCCAATCTGAACTAGGTCACTTAAATAAACCATGTTTTTGAACATCTCAGTGTCACTCTTTGCAGAACTAGCCAACTCAGATTTCTTCTTCATCTGCCACCTACCAATTCCTCTCCCATCATCATTGACACCTCCATTATACTCCCCAGGTCTGCAAGCTTTGTGCTCTTCTGGCTTCTTTTGAGCTCTAAAGGATTAAACATAATTAGTAAGATTAAGTCGCCAGATATCCTAAATTATGTCATATCAGTCTGATATTGAAAACCGATTGAAAAGACTGAAAAATAAAATACAGCCATGACAGAGCAGGCATCATTAGTAATATGTTTTCTATTAATGATATTTCTGGTTTTAGTTAAGTAAGATAAAGTTTCCTCATTCAATCATTTTGGTAGCTATACAATGTCTCAATATATCTTACTCATTTTTCAAGGTTAATATCTCCAAAATAAAGACTTCCTTACCATGGCTATATTTTAACCATATCTCATATGAATTATTTTAACTTTCTTGTTCTTCTCACACCCCAGAACTTCTAAAATATCACTGCTAAAGTTATCTTCCTCTTTTAGTGATGTGAATGAAATCACACATAATTCTTGAATCCTTAGACCACCAGTTATACTTTTTTTTACCTTCAAAGCTTATAGAATCTCATTTCTATCTACACTTCTGATCTCATTTCTTTCCACACTCTCCCACCCTGCCTTTTCACTCTCACCTGATATTCTTCCAAGCCATCTTATCTTACTATTCTCTTTATATTTACTTGGCGTACATGGCTTTTTATCTTCTACATCTTAAACAACTGTGTGCTTCTTTTAGAGACATCACACTGTTCTCTCTGTCAGATTCTTTCTTAAACCTCACTCCTAAGTATTATTTTTTTTATTTGGATATTGTGATAACTGACACTGAGATAAATAGTATAATAAAGACAGTGCTACATCCTGCTTAGAGGGACTAAAAAATAACCATGCTG
Source organism: Crocodylus porosus (assembly GCF_001723895.1). Lineage (NCBI taxonomy): Eukaryota > Metazoa > Chordata > Crocodylia > Crocodylidae > Crocodylus > Crocodylus porosus. The sequence continues at coordinate 56,430,373 of NW_017728909.1, read as the reverse complement.
ATTTAGGGCATAAGCATCGCTCTGTTTGCCACATTAGCACGCTTGCTTATTTTAATCTAGAAACTCATTTTCTCTGGATCTGTGGAAGAATATTTCCTACCTTTTCTTGATCCCCAGTAATATTTTCACAACATTGTCTTCCATGATTATTGTTCAAGATCATATCTTGTGTTTTGTTTGTTATTGTTGTTGTGTCCAAGATAGGGCCAAAACTTACACATTTAACGGGAGCGCCTACATGGCGGGGCAAATGTGGGACAATGCGCTACTTCACTGTATGGCGGGCTACAATGACGCAGCAGTCACATGATTCTACACGTGATCACTAGCTACACTGCTGTAGTGGTATATTGCCTGCATATAGCATGCTGCTACAGAGGCATAACAAGGAAATCTAAGCATGTGCCGCCCATACAGCTCAGTACAGGCAGTTACTATGCTGTGGTTTAGTACTTCCAAAAGGAAGTGCCCACCCAGTACTACTCCATTCCATGAGTTGTCCCACTGAAACAAACAGGCAAAGAAACAAAAACTACCTACTTGCCAAATTTGCTATCCTTAAGATTACTTTGCCCTTTATAATCTCAATTTTGGGGACCAAATCTAAACAAATCTAAAAAATTCTTAATTTGCTGTGTTGTATAAGCTTACTGTGTTTCATAACTACAGTATAAAATATTATGTGCAATATATTAATATTTCATAATAAATACAATATACACAAAATAATATAAATAAAATTCAGTATAATACCATCTACAACTACATCTGTACAAGTCCAGGTTTTCACACAAACTCTCAGTAACCTCTTTACTCACCCTCAGAAATTGTTAATAAAACAGAATCTAACCACTGCCTGACCAGGATAATCAACTCTGATGTCTATTATTCAACATGGTAAATGTCAGAGACATTCAAAATACAACACTATAGTGTTATCCTGTACTTGGTTCCATAAAGATTAATTTTACATAGACACAGAATTTACTTCAGATGCATTTAGCTGTCATGTCTCATTTCTGAGGATGATAAACCTACAATTTAAAGTTCAGCTATTGACAGCAAAAGGAAAAGTAGTTTTGGAAACTATTATCTACTTAAAAAATCCACAATATGGCATTCTTCACAATCACCACTTTCTGTGAAACCTGCTGTGGAAATATGAATGTATACAAAAGATTTCTTCTTTACCCCTCCTCCTTCGGAAGTGAAATTGTTGACACAATTTATTCATTTTTACCTGCTCTTTCTACCTCCTGCAGAGTAGAGAATAAAAAAAGATTGTCTGTGGCTTATTTTACATAGCAGAAACGTGGATTTCTTTGGAATAAGTTGTCTGAAAATCGGTTTATCTAATCATTCTATTTTCCATTCACTGCAGTGTTTACAGGCAAATAAAGTGAGCCATGGTGAAATGATTATATCACTTTATGAAGAAATGTGGGACAATAATAAAATATATGGAAAATCTAAAATGAGATGCCATGTTGTTTCCATCTAATATGTTAAAGAAAACTAATCCCTTACTGTAAATAGTATGTTGCGCCTCTGCTACATAAAAAATAATGAAAATATGTGAAAGATTTTCAGGTCTTTTAAAATAAAATTCTATTTATCGTTTTCATCCATGTCTATGTAACACATACAGCTATATTATAAATTACCATTAGATGCCATTCTGTATTCTCTTTTACAGCTTTGAGTTTTTTCCAGAAGACTAGGCCATTACATTTTGCGTATATTCCCTTAAATACTGATCCTGTGAAGATGTACACATAGGGTTAAGTTTAAGTGTCAGAGTATTCTTACTGAAGTCAATGAACACACTTAAAGCAAATGTTAAAAGTCTTTGAATGAGCAATGTCCTTTCAGTTAAACTGGAGTTCTGAAAATAAGTCTTTACAAACACATTGACATCAATAACTCTACAGGTGAACGTGGTGAAATATTTACATTGTTACAGCACAATATAATAGATGCTTACCTGAATCTGTGACATACATTGTCAGCACGAGTCTGGGGTTTAGTATTTTGACATTTTCAGAGAGGAAAAGTTTCCTTTGAATGTAACAGGTGCCTTCCTTCAGTCACAATTGCAGGATTGGTGGGGAAGGAGGGGAGAAGATATTTTAAAATGATTTACTTTAATTTAAAAACAGATATTTGGCTTAGAACAGTGGCTCACAACCTTTTTAGCCTTGAGGTACTCATCAGAAAATGCCAGCTCCACTATTTTTTCTTTTAATACAGAAAGCTAGTAAAGCAATTCTGTTGCAAAGAACTCAGAAAAATCACAACAGGTCACAATTTTCAAATAGGAATCCACTGTGGTAAAAACACTCTGGGTTTATATTGCAAATCACGTTTGCACACCAAATAGTGGTAACATTGTGTGGCATCTCATGGCAACCTTGCAAGGATACCAAAGCTGAGAATTACTGGTTTAGAAGATGCTATGTAAGGTGTAGGAACAAAAAAAAAATTCAATATCTGTTTCTCTCAAAAGTTATATGAATAACCTCAAATCCCTATCAGAGCTTTTTCACAATAAAAACTAAACTACACTAATGGATACTTATAAAACAGAATAATGAGATCTTGTGTTATTCACTAATAGAAATGTTAGGTAGCATGTAGGGCTGAAGTCAATTGGTGAGCAACTTTTGACTTCAAAGGGAAAACAATAAACTACAGGGTAAATTTTGTTAAGCTAAGGTTTGCAATTACTGTGCTGTTTTCTTGAGATGAGGTGGAAAACATTGACATATGAATGAATAAAGAGGTAATCGGAACAAATTAGTGTTTGTCTGGAGAGGAACTGCTAAATCTGATAAGTACCTTCAAAATCTCCTCTTAATAAGCTTTATCCCTTTTCATGTTTATCCTTCCACTACCATCAATATCATAGAAAAATAAAGTTGAGCTCTAGAATTGACCTAGTTCAACTATAGGCTTGTTATGACCCATCTTATTGTCTGGGTAGACACCATTCTATCATGACTGCATCTAGCTCTCGAGTCCCATACCTCTGGATCTGGATAGTAGCTGACCTCTGACCACTGTTCAGGTAAACTCCCAGACAGATAAAAAAAATCCATAATGAAAATGTACAAGAAATAATTTGAAACTGCAATTCAGCTGCCAAAAATCACAGACCAGTGCCACAGCCTTCCTAAGCTCCCAATTGCATATCTGTATACATCTGTCAAAATCTAACTGGCTGTGGAATCTCTGGTTTTCTAGCAACCCTCTAGAGACAACATGATAGTAAAGCATGACAACACAGGAACTTCATAACTACATGCATTTAATCTTAACACCATCAGAGCCAAATCATAGGAGAGCAACAAACCTGAACTTGGGTTTAGTTCAAGTCTATGTCAGACAACCTATTTATAGATTATAGGACTATAAAGGCTACTGTAGGATCATTTAGTCCGATGTCTTTATAATGTAGAACATAGTACTTCCCTGAATTAATCTAAATTAGAGAATACGTTTTAGGGTGGTGATAGACATTAAGATGGGAATGTCCATGAATTATGCAGGAAACAATGAACTACATGCCATTTGAGCATCTCTAATTTATACCTCTTTGGGCAAGGATTATCTCCAGCTGGTGTTAAACAGCTTGCATTGCAGTAACATCAGTCAGCTCCACAGGGCTAATACCAGCCATTTGCAGTCCTCCAGTATCCCAGGATGCACCACTCCCAGCCCATGTAAACAATGTATCATCCAGAGCACTACTGCTCTGGATTTACAGAGACATAGGGATACCAGACAGCTTTGTGCAAGTGGGGAAAGGGGCAAGTGAGCAGGGAACTGTAGGGGAGCTATGGGGTGTTGGAGGCCCAGGTTGGTGGGGTGCTGCTGGAGAACCTGAAACCATTGGGAAGACTTGGCAGCTCTTAATCAGTCCCATATTCACCAGCCCTCTAGCAGCAAGTCACGGCTGTACACATTAGAGATGGTATTAAATCATTAAATTAAATGTAGTGTGCAACTACAAATAGCACAAGCTAAGTCCTAACATTCCTTAGGGTTAGCATGTGCTAACTGTAACACAGTAATGCCAACTGTTGAGAAAAAATTGTAAGACTTGGAATTTCTTAGTCAAAATAACTCCGACTCATGATCACCTGATCAAACCCTCAAATCTCCAGATTTTCCCAACTGGTAAGTTTGTGTAGGGGAAGGGGTGGTGGAAGGGAGGGATTCAGGCACCCACAGTGAGGGAAGGAGTGGGGCAGGAGCAGGGTCTGGGGTGAATGGGGTCCCAGGACCCGGATGAGTCATCCAGAGGTGCTGGGTAGGGGTGCAGCTTCCCACAGCTGTGCACACCCCTGGGGGAGGCATGGGGGTCGGATACCTCCTACAGGCCAGAGGCAGGCTTCCCACTGTGGGCTCTGTGCCCTGCTGCCTTTGTCCTGAGAGTTTAGCCACACAATGCCAGTATGCTTCCTGCAGCTGGGTGGGCAGGGGATATGCTGTGTGGACAGTGCACCTGACATTTCCTGCCTGCCTGGGGAGAAGCAATGGTCATGCAGCTGAACTCCTGGAGAAAAGGCAGAAGAGTGCAGAGTGCAAAACCTGCAGTGGGAAGCCCACCTCTGCCCCAAACCACCCCTGGGGGTGCACACAGCTGCAGGGAGCCACACCCTCCCCATGCCTCTGGATGATTTGCCCCAACCCCTGCTTCTGCCCCACTCTCTTCCTCACTATAGGGAGCCTTGATGTCCCCCCCACTTACCAGCTGGGTGTGTGTGTTTGTCTCTGTATGCCTGCTCCTCACTCCCAAACCACATCCCCCCCTGCAGCCCTGATGCTACCTCTCACTCCTGACCCACAGTACCCCATAACCTGCCAGGGTGTTCAGAGGACACACACCCACTGCTCCCCACACATTCACAAACAACCTCCCACCCCCCAAAGAACCCCCCACATACTTCAAAAATAGCATCTCATGATTTATATGTCAATCTATTGATTTATTTTGCATGTCTAATTATTTTGTACAATTAACCAGTTAATGGCACAATACATGTTGTGTCAGAGGGCTTAGAAAGAGAAAAGCTTGTCATGTGTTTTTTAAAGAAAGATGGTGGAAAATGCATTCTAACACCAATCCCTTGGATTTCCCAAGGGTTAACTGTGGTTAACTTCCCTTTTTGTTAACAAATTAACTGCCCAGTCCTGCTTGCTTAGCCTAATCTTTTGCATAGACTACTGCTCATGTTTCTCAAAGGATCAAATCTCTAATATAAATCCTCTGCCCTTGCAGGCTTGTCTTAATATAGGGTTACCATATGTCTGGGTTTTCCAAGCCATGTCATCTTTTTTGGCCCCTGGTCCTCCATCTGGGTGGGATTTTTAAAATGCAAGCAAATGTCCAGGTTTTTCTTTTGCATCTGCTTTTGCTTGGGGCTGGGGACAATGAGGCAAGCTGATTGGCTGTAGGGAGATCATGTCCTGTGCTTGCAAGGCCCCAGAAGCTGCTGGCAGGTGAGTGTGCATGTGTGCATGCCCAGGCAGCCTGAATGGACAGCAGGGCTGGGAAGGAGCAAGGGACTGTAGGTCAAGAATGAGGTGTACTGGCAAGGCTGGGAAGTACTGAGAGGACTGCAGGTCAGGAGTGCAGGGCACCATCAGGGCTGGGAGGGCAGGGGGCATATCACTACCCCTCCCACACAACCATATACCCCTTTCCCTGCTCTCACACAGGTGTCTTTTTTGAAATTGAAAATATGGCAATTTCAAGACAATCTGAATTGATACAGAGTTTATATTTAAAGCACAAGAGATACAATTTGAATGGTGAACATAAGGAGCAGGAAGCCTACTATCATGCATGTTAATAGATAAAACTAAAAGAAGTATCATACTGGGTCAGACCAGTGATCCATCTAGTTCTATATCCTTTCTCAGCAAGTGGCAAGTAGACGGGAGTGTATGAATGAGGAATATCTAGAATGATCAAACTCATTTTTTTCATCAAAACATTTGGAAATTCCCATTGTTTCTAGATTCAGCATGAAACCCTACTGAGCTTCCTCACACATACAATATATATTCCTGGGTATGTTTTTCAAGGGTGAGACATTGCATTCGAAATGTTTTATTTTCTCAATATTTCAAAAATAAAACTCTATCCAAGTAGTAAAAAATGAAAATAAAACCAAAATGATACTCTAGAAGAAACCTTACAGTGAGGGAAACTAAATTATCCTATGGTGGTGACATACAAGCATATATACAAGTTACAATCTTATTATTTATGTGCCTTAGCATAGAGAGGACAGATTTCTGCTTAACTGCCCATTATGGATAGAGAACATCATGCCTGAACAATAGGTATGCTATCAGTGCAAGCAGCAGTACTGATCTGTTAGTGATAGTTAAAGAAACAAGTGCTATCTGTTCCTATTTCACAGCTGAGATTAGTTAAAGCTGAGAACAGATTAAATAACTACTCATCACTGCATGAATCCAAGCTGCAGAATAATTAAAAACTAGCAATTATACTTGCAGTTGATTATGAACGAGATGAGACAGAAAAGATCAGTCTGAGATAAAGCTTTAGTAACTGCTCTGAGATTAAACAACTGACTTTCCCTTTAAAATACTTAGTGTGTGTGGACACAGGAAGACTTAGAGCCCTTCTGAAAGGGAAACAAAGGGCAAAAGCTGGTTCATTCAAATTGTTATGCATGAATATGCTGAGAATATGCTTATATGCTCCAACTTTATCACTATTACATCCAGGTTTACAGTTGGAGCAGGTTTGCTGCATTTGAATCATTATCAGCTTGTTTACACATAACAATTAAAAGGTATTAGCTGCTGCCTTTTTCAAACATTCCCCTTCCTCCAGTATTTTCAAAGAAAGAACATTTTCCTCAGTTCCTCCTTCCAGAAACAAGGTGCATATCTTATTTGGGGGGAAGTGGTAAGCAAAAAAATATGGTAATTTAGACTGTTAATGAAAACGTAGAGGCAAATTCTAAATTGTGTATATATAGTAGGACAGCCTATTTATGAAGAGGTAATTTTAAAAAAAATAGTTGCTAAGAATGCTTTTGTAGTAGGGTTTTTGTTTGTTATGTTTTGTTTTGTTTTGTTTTGTTTATAAAAGGAGGAACCTATTCATTTTATGCAAAATTCAAACAAACTTTTTCTCCAACCTCCAAGGTAGATCTGATCTATTTTATTGTAGTTTAATAGCATTTAAATACTTTGCTAACAGTAAAAGGGAAGAGGTTAGGCTATAATTACCTTTTCTGTGTGGGTTTCATATTAGCTTTGTAATTATGATACATTATTGCACACATTATATCACCAAACTCAAGCACAAATATAGTTCAGAAAAGTCATGTTGATTTAAACATGTTGATGCCATTTTCCCTTTTGATATTAGATTACTTTACTTCTATATAGAACTTATACAGAATTTTGTTGAGCATTTCCTGTATCTCAGAAGCCATCTCTCACAGAAGGTTTTCGTTGACAAAAAAAAATCCAACATTGCCTCAAATCTGCAAATGCAGCCTGAGGAAGTGAGTGTTTGAAGATTGCAACATTAGATCTGAAACCAAGATCATGGTTTATCAGGCAATCATGATCCCCATGCAGCTGCGACATGGACAGTGTATAGGAGACGCATCCAGTCACTGGAAAAGTATTATCAGCATTGCCTGTGCAAGATCCTTTGAATCCAGTGGGTAGACAGATGGATCAACATTAGTGTCCTCTCACAAGCAAACACCATGAGCATTGAAGTGACGATCATCCTACATCAACTTTGTTGGGTTAGCCATGCAAGTTTTATTCTTTCAGCTCAGTCAAGGTATATGCTCAAGAGGAGGGCAGAGAAAGCACTTCAAGGATGTCCTCAAGGCCAGCTTGAAAAAATGCAACATTGATATCAACTCATGGGAGACTATTGTCCAGGACTGCCACAAATGGAGGATGTCTGCTGCAAGCATCTTCATACTTTGAAACCTTATAATGACAACAGGAGATTGACATATGGGAGCAGCACAAACATCATGTCCTGGACTCAGCCAAGAACCTAGAGCCACCCACCCCACATAGAAACATATACCCAAGCTGCAACAGAGTCTGTCAATCCCAGATAGACCTCATCAGCCATTTTCAGACCCGCCAATAAGACAATTATGGAAGACAATCAACCTCAATTGCAAGGGATTGCCAATAATGATACACATTATTTGTAAATCTGGACATTTTTCTTTTTAGTGTTTGCTATTTTGCAGGAATACTTTTTTTAGCCTGTCTAAAGAACCTGAAAAAAATCAAGTTCTTTATGTTTCAGAACTGTGGTAATAACAAAGCATTATAGTCATCTTCAAATCCTAAAAGTACTTATGTGCATGTGACAATTGATTCAGCAGAACCACTCCCATGCAAAGTTCCTCATTTGTCTAAGTTAATAGGATAGAATCAAGAAGACTAAAGTTCTTAAGTGTGGAAAACAGAGATAAGGAAACTCCAGGAAAAGTAAGAATTTCAGGGCTCTAATCTTTAATAATATTGTTTTGTTTTGTCTTTATGGAAGGAAGGAAGGAAAGAAGAAAGGTAGGTTTTTCTTTAGGTTTAAATTTTTTATTTCTGTTTTTGAAATACTTTTCAGGTCATGAGCATGAATTATTATTGGTAACAGTTATTAAAAGAAAAGAAGAAATAAACTGCAGTCTTCATTAATCATAGCTAATCAAATAGAAGAAAAAGACGTTGGCACCTATCTATCCACCCAGAATTTTAAGTTTCATAGATAAGATGTAAAGAAAATGACCGTTGTCAGAGAATGGACATTTACTAGCTAGTGAAAGGGCAAAAGGACAAGAAATGCTGCAATGCAAAGGAGGTATATTTTGTACCGGTGTGAGACTCTAACATGGGACTTCCATTAACCCAAAACAGAACATTGTTCTTCCAAACTATTTAAAATTGTATGTGTGTGTCTCATTTTATAGACATGTATATGGGGCCATAATTTTCAAACCCTCAAATATATATGTGTGTGTAGATGTGTGTATTTGCATGTTTGAGTCAGGATTTTCAAACCCTTTGCAAAATAAATCATCAGTTTTGCTTCTTTACTTGTGATTGTTTTTTAAAAGTCCCAACGTAATCTCCCCCACAAAAACCCCTTTAATTTTTTTTCCATAATAAAACCTAAATATTGCTATTGATGAAAGTATAAGTTTAAATACAGATGGGATAACTGAAGTTACTCAGATGCCCCATGACCATGAACCTAAAACATGCTTGTGAATCTTGCCAGCCTACCAGTTCATTAATTTTGGCTGTATCACTGAACATATTTTCAGTTGATTTGTCCATTGATAGGAAAAACTGAGTCATATTGTTTCCCTTATGTCAAATGCTTTAACATTAAAATGCACTATGCAACACTCCCTTTCCGGACACTTCATTTATGCTATCGCCTACAGCACTGCAGTTGCATTCATGTTCTGGGAAGAATTGCTTATTTACCCTTCTGACTTGATATAAAAAGAAAGATTCTAATCTGAAATTCAAGACATACATCATTGCATACCTTGAAAAATCCACCACTGCAAATCGGTACCCAAGAATAGGTGCTATTTTTGAAATGTACAGATTTGTGTATTATAAGAGTTATGAGATTAGAATCTCATTCTGAGAAATACTGAGAAATAAGAGTAGGTCAAAAAGAAGAGGAAGGAGAAAACCAGGAACAATAAATAGGTGATAAAGTTAAAGATAGATTTTGTTGATTTCTGCCAAGTAAATTAGACATCCTGCAGTTTTTCTTGTCCAAGTCATGGCTTTTCCAAACAAATGGTCTAAATATTAAAAACAAATACATCACATATAAAATTAAAGTGAAAGTTAAACCAAGAAATCAATGTCATGTTTGCCGTTTACAAGGATAAACTTTCTCCTCAGTCAGAAGAACTGGAATTAATGAACAGACTTTTAAAATTCTCTCAAGATCCTTGGGAAATGGGGCTTTCTAACAGTAGGGTTTTTTCTCCAAATATTTCTCTGATATGTGGTAGAATATGTACTTTCTTACACAGTTATAAATGACTACAATAATTTTATTTTTGAATATATAAAATATGAGGGAGGAGGGAGAGAGAGAGAATGCAAAAGAAGTAATTTAAAGTTTCACTATTCCAGGCAATTAAGCTGTTTTCAATAATCTGTACAGTAGTCTAGCAAATGTTTCATTCAATATAATTTGGATAAAAAAGGGGAGAGTTGTTTAGTTACATCTTTAATAAATGATGTCTGGATGAATCTACTCAAGTGTCACTGTCAACTGAGTTTCACATTTCCCATCATCCTAATAACCAGCTAGCAACTGGAGATCATATATAAAATTGGTTTGCCATTTGCAAAGCTTCAATGAAATGACTGATGCCCTCTGTGACATAATTGTAACCACAATTTTGAAACACCAAGATTTATAAGAAATATGTGCTGAGATCACATTTCTACATTTAACTATAGAACTAAAATTTATGCCACTTATTACCATGTGAAATGAAGCAAAAATTAAGGACCAATAAAGGATGCCATTAAGCTTATAAGAAGGTTGAAAACATGAACTTAAATTAAAACTTATAGTAAATTTGGTATCTATTACTTTTCAGCAAACCTTCATTATCATCACGCTATGGTAGCAGGGCACTAAGATGTGCCTGCTCCTTTAAGGCTGAAGCAGCCTAGCCAGCAGAGCTTCCCAGCTGCAGGTATACTGTGGTAACAGCATAAAGAGGTAATTGGGTAGCACCTGCAGGAGTCATATGACCAGAAGGAAGCAGGGTTGTGGGACATATAAGAACTCAGGGCTGGAGATAGCAAGGCACCCTCACTCTGTCAACCATCAGAGATACTGCTCCTACATGTGAAAACTGCCTGAGAACCAGTGCTGCCTGCTTTGCTACTTAAGTGCTGCAAGAATCCAGAAGCCTCTCAGGTACCTAGGGCTATGAACATGCTGCCTAAAGGTTGGAAGTTTGTTCCTTTATCAGTAACAACAGTGCTATGTTTCTTTAATGTTTAAGTTATAGCCTAGGGGCTTATGCTTGTGTTTTCTTTACACTAGAAGACCAGAAGGAGACAATAAGGGGAGGTTTGGAGGCCTCATCAGTGCCTGGAGAAAAGGTCCCAGAAGGTTGGTAGAGTTAGTGACAGGCACACAAAAAGTGAGATGCCCTAGTGCCAGAGGGGCACAGATACAGGGATGTAGAAAGCCAAGCACCGGAGGGGCTCAGAAGTGATAGATGGTAGTAACACCTGCACGGCTTGGGACACGATAAAGGGGAGGCTGGAGTTGTTTGTAAAACCTAGACAGCAGGATATTAAATGGGTAGCCTATTACCTAGAAATAACTTATTCATTACATCAAAGACATGGCAGGAAAGATAGGTAGGCAGACTGCCCAGACAGGTGAGTGGGCCATTGTGACAACCGGCCTTGAGAAACCCACTTGTTACAACTATCAAAGAACAAAAGTAGAAAATAACGACTTGATTCAAGGGTACTGCAACAGGTCTGGGTACATACACAAGTTACATTTAGATTGACTTAACTCCTTGTGTACAGATCCTGCTTGTATGGAGTAAAGGTAAGTGGGGGAGGGAGAGGAGCGTGCAGGGGACCAGAAGGCATGAGGGGAGATAGCAGCAGCTGCTTGCCTTCCCTCTCCTTCCCCCACTGCTTCTGAACCCTGCTATCACCTTGTCCCCAGGTAGGGGCTACATTCACCCACTTCTGCATCCTCATGCTATTTTAAGATAAGGAACCCTCCTTCCACCCCTGCCCCCAAGTTTAATGTGAGGAGGCATCTCGTCTTAGAATCAAGTGAATACATTATTTTCATTAATAAGGAAGACCCTATCTAAGTTTGTTCACCTGTGGGGGTGAATAAACTTAGATTGGGACCAGGTTGGCCCAATCTATTGAACACTTGTACCATTCAGAGTGGAGCCCTAGGACTAAGAAAGCCCAGCCACTCATTCCAGCTCTTCCTACTTTCTCCTGACCTTATCAGGCTATTTTTAATTTCCCACCACTCTACTTTTGGACAGAACCACCCCACGGACACACCAAACCCTGATGCTGGTCCCCTAGCTCTCCTGGTCCCACTTGCCCCTACCTCCACCTTGAGCTACTTAATCTGGTTTCCCCATGCAGCTCCCATGACTGGGGAATGTCTGTGCATACCATCCATGGCCTACATTCATGAGATTTAAAGTGGAAATTGGTAAGCAGAAGCACAAGAATAATTTTAACCCTTCAACTCTTATGCCAGAGTAATTTAGGTATTCATCAGAATATATTTTGGACTCTTCACCTCAGTTTCCTTTGTAAGGAAATCTGTGCTCCTTTGATAATTGGAAGAATTTGACCATCAACTTCCCAGCCAAATACTTCCTTTCACAGGCTAATAAAGGGATTTATTTTACCCTCTGACCTATGAAAAAATAACTCTTTTGGGGTCAATCAAAAATAGAAAGCAACAACCCCAAACAATGTTTAACAAAACAAGTCCTTCAGCCCTCATTGCATCAGAGACTGACCACTTTCAGACTCAGGTCAAGGAGTTAAATAGCCCGGTTGTCCTATGTGAAGAGTTTTTACTCCGTTTCACAAATTTCACCATGACTGTCCATTGCAACAGCAAGCATCGTTAGGACATAACCATGGCACAGCTGCCTTTAGTAAATCCAGGACTGCCCTATTCCATTTTTTCCTTAATCCTTACCCTAACTACCCCTTCACAGAAAAACCAAAACAATATTTTGCTTGCTTGCTCATTTAGTAGACCATGAGCAGATTGCTACTTTTACTGGGTAAGCTCTCTTACTGAAAAGAACCAGCTTATATGTTTCCATAGCATGTATGTCTAGCTTCCTAAGAAAACAGTTCCATCTGAGAATTACAATGCTCAAGAAGTGTTAGTCTCAAAGAGGCATATATTAAGAATGCCAATAAAAGTGTTGGTGAGTCTAAGCCTTTGCATCTCATGAGAACTATTTGTTCATGATACCTATTTACATATTAACCTAGAAAAGTTCCTGAACTAGACCTCTGATGAAGCATTACTGATTTGAATGGGTTCATAGTGTTTCTCCTAAATAGGGGTAATTGTGTCCATAGTTTAATAAATAGATTTAATAAGAAATCTGTTTTAATATAGGCATGTATGTTAAAGGAAGAACTTCACTGTACTTCAACAACAATATGTTTTATTTTTGTGTCCATGCGTGTTTATGGACCTTGTATACCAAGTGCTTTCTTTTATTTGTTAAGCCATAATAAGTTTAAAAATTGTCATTGGTTTAATAACTCCTTCCCTGTACACTTTTGCTTCTATTAAACTGAATAAAAGCTCTGTATTGCAGCTGTGAAATGCTCTTCTGACTTCATAAAGAAAAAGGTGAAAAATGTATGTCTGACACAGGCCAGTTTTTGTTGAGTGTTTGTGAGCCTTCAGCAATGGTTGGGAAGTTTATTGTTAGGGAATAAAAAGAGAATAAAGCCATTGTAGCTATTAGCATTCTATACTGGCATTTGAGACTTGAGATGCATATACACCGGCATAGGCGAAGAATTTATTCAAATCAATCAAAAAAGCAAATGATATATAGATAGATGGAACTAAGTCCCATAGTCTTTCATACAATTATCTTGCATTGGTGCTAACAGAACAGTATGTCTTACTGCAGATCATGGGCAGAATCCAGTTTAAAATTTAATGTAATGTCAATTTTTAATCTGAAGTTATTTTTACCATCTCTATTATTTATGTATATACATATATCTGTATGTGTACTCTCCCTGTCATTTTTGGATTTACTTGCTTATTAGTAATCTTGTTTCTTTTTAATAACCCCAACATTTTCATAACTTTTTAGTTGCATCTCTGTGGAAAACAAAAATTTCATTCCAAATCCACATAAATTTCAAAATGGCATAGATTCCAAGTCAAATAACATGTCATAAATATTTCTACCTGGGGGGAAAAAAAAGCATTTTCTGGGTAATGAAAATAATTTTTTCTGGGTGTAAAATTAAATTACAAATAACAGTTCATGTAAAATGTTACTTTTTCACACAGTTATTTTGAGGTGTGGGGTTTTTTTGTTTTTTTTACAATTTAGTATAATGTCATATGAACACAAGCTATTTGATCAGTCAAATATAGTTTTAAAAGAATAAATCTAATGAAAATATACTTGGGAGAGAAGCCCTGAATAAAATTAAGAAAAGATTTTATACTTGAAAGTCATGATGATATTTACTCAGATCTAAGATGACTCAAATTTAAGACACCCCCACCTTCCAATACTTTAGATTCTGTATATGGGAAAAATTCTAAGTTTTTGATATAATCTTGCATGTATAGAACCTAATTATTGGACGGTCATCTTCAATTCATCCCTCACACTGCTATAGGGGGATAGACAGTGGTGATGGTGGTAGTGGGGAAGATAGTGTGAAGAGATCAAGCAGATGCTTCAGCCTGCCCCTTGCCACCTCTGTCATCCACTTACCATCAGTTCACAATTTTGGGTCCCATCCAGCTTCTGCTCCTTGCTTCCCCCCATCCTGTACTTCCACCTCTTCCACCCCCACCCTCTGCTTCATGCTGGCATGCATTATCCCTGTTCTAGCCTGGAGCACTGAGCACAGAGCTCAGGCCCTGTAGAAGCTGTGTGGGCCTTCTGCTGCTACAGCAGGGCTAGGCTTGAGCTGTGGTCAGTGCCCCAGGCTGCAGTGTGTACAGATCCTGCTGGTATGGAGTAAACATAAGTTGGGGAGGGAGAGGAGTGGACAAGGGAGCAGAGGGGTCATGGGGGGTTTGGGGGGGAAGCAGCAGCAGGGAGGAAATAGTGTGCAGAAGCAGTGGGGGAAGGGGAGGAAAGGCAAGCTGCAGCTATAGCCCTGTCCCCAGGTAGGGGCTACAGTCACCCACTTCCCCATCCTCATACGCTATTTTAAGATGAAGAACCCTCACCCATCCCCACATCACCCAAGTTAAATGTGGGGAGGTA
The DNA here is from genome assembly GCF_001723895.1 of Crocodylus porosus. NCBI lineage: Eukaryota > Metazoa > Chordata > Crocodylia > Crocodylidae > Crocodylus > Crocodylus porosus. The sequence continues at coordinate 56,415,296 of NW_017728909.1, read as the reverse complement.
TTCCCATTAATCAGATGGGAAGAAAATTTTATAGAACTACGTTAGACTAAATATTGCTTAAAACTCTTAATGTTTTAGCTGTGCCACAAGTTATGAATCCACATATATATTCAGCAAGCTGAAGAAAATGTCAGTGAGCATTATTTAGTTAACATTTTTATTTTGTTCAGCAGTGCAAACTACAAACAACTTCCTAAAGGAAGACAAGGTTCTTTGGGTAAATCTGATATCTTTTATTAGACCAACTCAAATATTTGGAAAAATTATTCTTGGCAAGCTTTCCGGTATAAATACCAGTAGTCAGGCCAAGGAAGCATCTGCAGTTGGTATGTGCTCTTCCCAGATGGAATGAATAGTATAGAGGCCAGAGGCTGGTATGCATACAGGATAGGCAGTCAGTGAAGATGTAAAATGAGGAGTCAATGGGTGAGAGACAGGCTGAGAAGGTGAGAAGGGAAATGAATGTAGTGGAGAGGTACCTGGGGACCTGATGTTAGGCAGGTTGTAATGTGTCATAAATCCAATGTCTATATTTAGTCCATGATTTTTTTTGTATCCAGGAGGTTGATGAAGTGAAGCTCATAGGCTTGTCTGTGAAAAGTATTCTGTAAATTCCCTTTGATTAGAACTAAGAGTTTGGAGATGGAGTGGCTTTCTTGTGAGAGATATGCCCCTACCGGTAACTGGGTATTCTGGTGCACATTCATTCTGGTGCACAGTTGTTTGGATGAGAGAGGTTCTATTTCTGGAGGTGCAGCTGTAAGATCCAGGAATGCTGATGGTTCCATTGCTGAGGCAAAAATCCCTGGCATAAATTTGTGCCACTCTTATTTGAGCTGCTGCAAGCGCACGTGCTTGCATGTGTGGGTGCATCCACAAAGTTCAAGAATTAAAAGCAAAGGCTGGTCACATTTCTGTTTCTATAGCAGGTTTTTTCATTTACAATTCAAAGAGATTTTGAAGAGAAATCACTGTAATTATAGTAAAACCATTCAGAAATGACAGCTTCCTGAAAATGTTCTCCTTTTAAGAAGTGTCTCTCTCTCTCAGAGTACATGATCTGTGTTTTACTAACAATCAATTTCCAGGTATAGATGTAAGGTGATGGTACTGATCTTTCAAGCCTTAAACAGTTTGGCTTCTAGCTAGTGTTACCAGATTTGCCCGCTACTTTGGGGTGTGCTCATTTATTAGGGCTAGGGTCTTGGTAATTGTATCAATGTGCTGCTTGTGTTACTTGTGTTTCTATTATGGAGCTGTACCTCTCCCTTCTGCAAGCCCTCACCCACAGTGGAGCTATCTTGCAGGACTCAGTTCAGGGCTGGGTTCCTCCAGTCCCCAAATCAGAAACACACACACACATACACACACACAGATTAACATGACATGCCTGACCTGGCTGGGTTGATCAGCATGGACAGGCTGACACCCTCATTATGCCCAGAATCAGTTCATCAGAGCAACAATAACCACAGTCAGACACAAGCACACAATTAAACAGAATACCTCTGAATCTGGCTGGGTGTCCAGTTGACACCCTCCTGGGCCAGCATTCAGTTCATTAGGGCACATCTGAGCCAAACTGGGTCAATCAGCCTGTACAAGCTGATCCCCTTATGTGTTTCGAACTCAG
>NW_017728909.1:56411391-56413563 GCF_001723895.1 Crocodylus porosus | reverse complement strand
GGGGTGATTCTTTGTGAGTCAGACAGTCTGTGTCCTGTGTCAGGGTTCCCCAAGAACATGGAGCAGACAGGTAACACTAGTTCTGAAATTATCTGTATCCTCATTTGATTCTGTGGTAGGTTGCGACCATCTAAAGCATGAGGGAATCAATAACAAAACATTCTTGGAGTGATCTGTAGCTGTGAAGTTCATTTCTCCCTTCTGGTAGAACTCATTTGTGATGTCCATCAGGAGATGCTGAAAAAACAACTTATCACTTAAAAAATTTAAGCCATGTTTAGACAACACAAGCAAACGAATATACATGAATATGAATGAATAAACCAAATAATGTTTCAAACCAATAGCTCAATATTGACATTCATCCCTTCTATGAACTTTGGAGGTCTAAAACCTTAACCCTGAGCTGGCTTAAAGGTTTTACCTCCATGTTCTTCTATTCTATAAGTTTGATGTGTTTTATTGTGATCAAATAAGAATACTTTCTGGGAGTCCTTATTACCGGCTATAAATACATTGAGGTTTGAGCCCTCTATTTTAGTGTTGGGTATGGTATGCTGCATTACAATATGAAGGGAGATGAAATACAATAACTTAAGAATGAGCGCGTGACCTGTTTTGTACTTTGGGGGAAAGACAGCTTTTAAATTATTTTAAATTAATCCTTTCTAAGAAAACATTTTGTTACCATAATGTAGAAAATAATATTCCCCTTCTAGCTATTTTAGACTACTGTGCATTTTACTTGTCTTTTTTTTTTTCCCATCCTGGTGACAGGTTCACACTATTTTGCAGAAGATTCACTATTGGTATGTCTTGAAAAACTTGAAGAAGTTTTCTGAATGTATAAAGCAGAGACATGCTATGCTATGGAATGGTAGGTTGGACAAAAGTGTTGAGTTAAATCAGATGTAATAAAGTGCTAAATTCTGCTCCACTTAAGGGTATATCCATAGTTACTCCAGTGGAAAGAATAAGAAACTGATTTGAACTTAACTAAGCACTTTCTCCTTGGAATACAAAGATAACCATTTGTTAGAAATTTGTGGCTAAAATGTGCTCTTTCTTTTCTCCCCAAACTGTATATTATATAAGCCACTTATATTAAACATTGTGGTAATAATGTGCAGTTTTAAAACTATGATTAAATAAAAAATTTTATATTCCTGGTGAAGTAAGGTCAAAATCAAAGTGAAAACTCTTTAACTTGTATATGTAAATTAATATGAAAATGAAATTTGTGCGCATTAAATATGATATCATTATCAGGTGCTGAACATCTTTGAACTTAACCTACTTTAACACAAGATTTTTCATACAAAACATTTTTCATGCTTTTACAATATATTAACATAAATAGTAAAATGATACGTTCTGACTATGATCATGATTCTTACTGTTTTTTCCCCATTGGGACAGGCATATATTTTTAAAGGCAAGAGGACAGAAAAACTGTCACTAATTCTAGCAGTTTTTGAGCCTTGCTATTTGCAGTATTAATGCATTCTTGCTGAGAGAAGCAATTTTTACATTGAGCATCTTTATGAACTGAAGGTGAATTAAGCCTAAAATCGTATCATCTCTGGTTAATCAAAGAGTATTCATAGTTTCTAGGGTTGGAAGGGACCTGAGCAGATCATTGAGTCTGACCCCCTGCTATGGCAAGAAAGAGTACTGGGTTCAAATGACCCCAGCAAAGTGTACATCTAGCTTCCTCTTAAAGAACCCCAGGGTAGGAGGCAGCACCACATCACTTGGAAGCTGATTCCAAATCCTAGCAGCCCTGACTGTGAAGTAGCGCCTCCTGATATCTAGCCTAAATCTACCCACTGCCAGATATCCACATCCCTCTTGAAGCACAGTGCCCAAAACTGGATACAGTACTCCAGCTGTGGCCTGACCAGCGCTGCATAGAGGGGGAAGATCACCTCCTTGGACGTGCTTGAGATGCATCTGTGGATGCATGACAAGTTATGGTTGGCCTTCCTGACTGCATCCCCACACTGCCGGCCCATGTTCATCTTGGCATCAATGATTTCATAGATTTCATAGACATTAGGGCTGGAAGGGACCTCGGGAAATCATCGAGTCCAGCCCCCTGCCCAAAGGGCAGGAAGTCAGCTGGGGTCATAGGATCCCAGCAAGATAAGCATCCAATTTACTCTTGAAGGT
>NW_017728909.1:56404747-56409754 GCF_001723895.1 Crocodylus porosus | reverse complement strand
TCATCTGCCCACCCCTGTAACCTGTCTAGGTCTGATTGCAGCCTATTCCTCCCTTCTAGCGTGCCCACATCCCCCCACATCTTAGTGTCATCAACAAATTTGAACAGGGTGCTACTTACCCCTCATCCAAGTCACTGATGAAGATGTTGAACAGCGCGGGCCCAAGGACTGAGCCCTGCGGAAACCCACTGCCCACGTCCCTCCAGGATGAAAAAGACCCATCAACCACCACTCCCTGGGTGTGGCCCTCCAGCTAGTTGACGACCCATTTGACTGTGTGGGTGTCAACACCACAGTCCCCCAGTTTCTTAATGAGAAAGGGGTGAGCAACAGTGTTGAAGGCCTTCCGAAATACCAGGAAGACTATGTCCACTCCTACCCCTGCATCTAAGGATTTGGTGATCTGGTCATAGAAGCCACTAGGTTGGTTTGACAGGACCTGCCTGTAATGAACCCATGTTGATTGCCCCTAAGCATAATCTCCCCTGCTGTTCCCTCATGGACGTGTGCCAGAATAATTTTCTCAAAAAGCGTGCCCAGGATTGAGGTAAGACTAACTGGCCTATAGTTTTCCGGGTCCTCCTTCCTCCCCTTTTTGAAGATGGGAACCACATTTGTCCTCTTCCAGTCCTCTGGCACCACATCAAAGCACCACGAGTGCTTTTAAAGCCGTCCCACAATGACCTCAGCCAATTCCCTCAGTACTCTAGGATGGAGATCGTCCGGACCAACTGATTTGAATACATATTGATAGCTCCACTTTTTTCTTTTAAATGTTGAATATTTAAAAAAAAAGGAAAGGGTTTTTTTTTATTATTCATTTATAGAAGACATTAAAAAGAGTCAGATCTAAACAGGTAAACTAGATGCCTATTGCCTAAAGAGGATTTAGGCACAATTTAGATATTTATGGTACAAAAGATGTAGAATACCTCTGTTTCACTGGCCATGGACTGGTAGGTGCCAAATTTAAGGACCTTCATTTTGGACTTCAAAGATCTTTACCTAGGTGATTAAAGCTAGGTTTTAATGCATATGCAAAATCTCTTAGTTCCTACCCAAGCTTGACTGTGATCCAAATTAAAGGTAGGAAAGTGCTTATCCTTTGCCTAAGTCCCCAAAGAGACCTAATTAATGAGGTATGTTCAAAGCATGCCTAACACACATAGCAGAGTTAAATTCATGACAAAGCACAGTAAGTGAGGAGAAGAGAGAAGCCTGACTGTAGCTTGTGGAAGCTGGGAAGGATGACTTCTGAATTCCAATCCCTGATCTAAAGTTTATTTGTTTTGTATCCGACAGCTGCCTAATGTAACATGTGGGAATAAGTTAAGAGCAAACAAAAAAAAAATCTCCAAATATGTTTTTTTTTGTTTTTGTTTTGTTTTTTTGGTCAGGAAATAAGCAAACTGGGTACAGAAAGAACAATAGCCCTAAACACATGAGGAGGTGTTCTCAGCTTACACTGAAGTCAGCAGAAGTTCAGAGTTCCTGACAATTCACAGAAGGTTGACACCACTCAGAAACAGGTTTAATGGGAGAGTGGTATATCTTCACTTAGGAAATGCTCCCATTGATGCCTGACCTATATAAAAAAAAGTCTTGCATTCTATTAATGCTGAAGTGATGGCTCTTTATAAATATATATAATAATTTAAAAAGTAAATGGAGAAAAATAATTACTAACTGATTAACAAAATAGTCATTAGTTTAAGCATAAGTGCCTCCTATATTCTGGAAAAATGTCTAATGAGTAATGAGATTCAGGTGACTGGCAGTCACTTAAACATAAAAACATAGGAAATTAGGGCTAGAAAGGAACTCAGGGGGTCATCTAGTCTAACAGCTTGTTTAAAGCAGGACCATCCCAAACTATATTATACCAGCCAAGTCTTAACCTTCAAGGATAGAGATTCCCCAACCTCTGTGGGTAGCCTGTTCCAATGTTTTACTAAAACCTCCTTGAAAGTTTTTCCTTATATCTAACTTCAACTTCCCTTGAGATATTGAGTCCACTGCTCCTTGTTGTATCATCTAGCACCACTGACAACAGTCTAGCCCCATAGTCTTTGTAACCACCCTCCAGATAGTTGAAGGCTGTTATTAAATTCTCCCTCAGTCTTCTCTTTTCCAGACTGAATTAGCCCACTTCCATCATACTCTCCTCAAGTCATGTACCCCAGCATATACCTCTAACCACTTTCTTTGCCCTCCACTGGATTCTTTTCAGTTTGTCTACATCCTTTCTGCGGGGGGGGGGGGCAGAAACTGGACACAATACTCCAGATGTGGACTCACTAGTGCTGAATTGAAGGGAATTATCACTTCCCTCGATCTGCTGGGAATACTCCTACTAATGTAGCCCAATATGATGCTCAGGCTTCTTCACAACAAGGACATACTGTTCATGTTCATCTTATTGTCACTCTAACCCTCAGGTCATTTTCTGCAGAGCTGCTGCTTAGCCAGTCAGTCCCTAGCCTGTACCAGTGCATGGGATTGTTCTGTCCACACGTGCTGAGGGTGCATTCCACCACATCTTCCAAGTCCCTGATGAAGAGATTGAACACAACTGACCTCTGACTCCCCTTGATACCAGCTGCCAACTAGACATTGATCCATTGATTACTACCCTTTGAGCCCAATGATCCAGCCAGTTTTTACCCACCTTACACTCCATTCTTCCAACCTATACTTCATTAATTCACTTGTGAGAACACTGTGGGAGACTGTATCAAAAACCTGGTTACAAGTCAGCCTTGCTAATGGTACAATAAAATCTGATTCCTGATCCCAACCATTATGCCTCCTGCCATTTCACATGGGCATTTCAAGAAGTGTGATTCAGGATCAGGTATCAGATCCAAATTATACCATTACTACTATCCAATGTAGGGAAAGCCTGGGATTATAATCCTGGACTCCCCCTGCATCAGCAAGTTGAATCGGGGACAATAATCAATTGATTGTCAGCTCCAACCCAGGACTGTATTGTGACCAGTTTGAGTCTCAGGTGTGGTCTTTGGGTTGGTGCTGACAATCAGCTGATTGTCAAACTCCTAGGCCCATCATCTCTGGCTGGGTTGCCAGGTGTGGGGGATCAGGGACTCCCCATAAGGGGAGGAGCCAAATGGCTTCCTCCCTTAGGGAATTTAAACCCCAGTGGAACTCTCTGATCCCCTGTGCTCAACAGTCTTGCCAGAGGTGTAAGAGACAACATTTAAAGTTCCTAGCAGGAGAAGCCATTCACTCCTCTCCACCCTTCTCCTGCCTGGCCAGTTTTGGAACCTTGATGCAGTCCTGGCCCTGGGACTGACAATCAGCTGACAGTCAGCCCTGGATACACATTAAAATTTAACGTACCATAAAAAACAGCCATTAAAATAGTCTACATTGTATTTGGACTACTTTTATAGCAATTCCATTTAATTATGGCATAAGTGTAACATGTAGAGAGGGCCTGAAAAAACTGTCTGTTCTGGAAAAACTCAAAAGTAGAGGTGATTGGTAATTTCTGACAAAAGCTGGAATTTTGTGAAAATTACTGGCTTCAATAAATCTTTAGTGACACACAGACAGAGATCTAATGTTCTACTAGGAAGGCGAGGCTTTGATGTAGTCTGCCCTGAGTTCATGAACTAAAGGCCTTGCAACACTTGGGCAGGCTTCTGGGCAGGTTTGCTCAAGGAAAGGGAACTGTTGCTCTGCTCCTGTGCTTGGCAAGTAAAGAGACCAGTGTTGTCAGCTTCGTTTTTAATTATAAATCTATTTCATTTGTTTTAGACACATTAATTGGATTAGGATTATATTTTATCTTTTACATTTTATGATCATGATATTGATTTCGATATTTTTGCCAGTGTCAAGCATAGAACCACCTTTTTGTGAAAAGAAGAAAGGGCCTTAGGGCAGTATTTCCTAAAATTTTGAGTTTGTAAGACACAACAGTGAAGTTCTACTTTATCTACCACATTTTATTTAATATTTTGGTGCTTATGCAGAAATTTGTTGGATAATACTTTGTACTAAGTTGTGCCATCCCTAGGAACCTATTTTTATCCCCCTTCCTTCCTATTCCAAGGACTCCCTATGGGTTTGGAAACATTGCCTTAAAACTGGTGTCAGCAACATATAGTCTGTGGGCTGGAACTAACCCTCAGTCACTGCATCCAGCCCATGGAGCTGCAGGGGTCCTCAATGGTGCTTCAGTAGCAGAGGATCTGGTAGCATTCTAGTTAACCTGCCTCTGTGCCAAAACTGGGTAGTGATGATCTGCATCCATGCCACAGATGGGGACTGGGGAGAATTGGCAGCTGGGTCAGAACAAAGGCTCACCCCAAACCTGAGCTAAATTGTTCTGCTCAGCTCTGAAAGGCTCTGAAAAGTTGCTGGCTATTGTAATAAAGGATAGGTCACCATCTTTTTTGTACCATGGAAATGGTGGGAAAAAAAAAAAAAAAATCCATACCAGATGGGAATCTATCCATGGAAATATGCTTTATTCCTGTTGTTTATTCTCTCAGATCAAATAAGACATGGACAATGTGGCAAAGTGGGGCTGCCCACCTAGCCACGGTGCTAGATTTCCCACTTGACTTTGGGCATGCCACCCACCTGACTCTTCTGCCATGCCTTGTTCTTAAATCATGAGGGTGTTAATTAAGCAGTAGGCTGCCCATTCATGCCCTGATGCCAGAGGGCTTTATCTGTGGCTCCGTACCTTCCCCAGGACCTTTGGCCACACAGGCCCTGGCCTCACCAAGGCCAGTTGGGACCCCAGGCCCTGGGTGTCCCTCATAGTGGGCCCCTGGCCCTTTTGACTGGTCAGGTCCTGGTCCCATCATAGACCAGTTGAGGGTACTCTACAATCAGGCCCCTGCCACTCTAGCCCCACTCTCTGGGGTCTGCCTTCTGGCCCTTACTAGGGGGTTATCCACCCAGTTGTGGGAGCTGGGGTAAGTTACAGGTGTGACTGGTGTGAGTTACAGGACTCTCACTCTCCCCCCC
>NW_017728909.1:56394348-56404647 GCF_001723895.1 Crocodylus porosus | reverse complement strand
CCAGAGCAGCATGTCATTGTGCTCACTATAGATCTTGTTTTTGACCCACACTTGGCCTCCCAGCAGTGGAGAACTTACCAGGGTCAAGACTCACCCTGTCTCTCAGGCTGAGCCCCCCTTACTCAGCCTCTGGCCCAAATTACAGTCTCAGGTGTGTAGAAACATACCTGGGCCTACTCCCCTTCACTCAGGGCTATTCATCTCTACTCACTCAGGGCCACAGGGCTTCCTTCCACAGTGGTCATAGCTGTGCCTGGCCCCCAACTTCTTTTCCACAGGGTCTTGCACCCCACAGGGCTCAGGTGGCCGCAGCCATACCTGGCCCCCAACTACCTCCAGTGTTACTTAACCCACCTGAAGGTGAGGGCTAGGGTTAAGGTGCCCCTACCCACCTTTCACCGGGTTGATAACTGGCCTGGCGTTTCCTGTGCCATTGAGAGCCCTACCAGGCCACCCACAACTAGCATAGTGCAGTTTTAGGTCATGCCCAGGACCAGGAACCTCCTATCCATCCCCTACAGCTCCTCCCTTACCTCCAGGATGATACATGAAGCCTTACAGCCAGGCAATGTTGCTGCCCCTCTGCCAGCAGGGAACTGATCTGTTTATATGGGCAGCCAGAGATCTAAAATGGCTGCCACAATCAAGCACCTGCTGGCTGCTTGGCTCAGGTCTTAAAGTGGCAGGCACCAACAGTGCCCTACCACACACCTTACCCCTTAAAATGGTACCTGGGGAAGATTTCCCCTGCTGCTCCTCCAAAGCAGGGTCTCCTCAGAGCCTGTGAGAGCGCTCAAGTGGCAAGCACCCCTAAAGGTGCTCCACCACACACCTCCCCCCTTAGAATGAGATCTGGGGGGCTTCACTTGGCTGCCTTCCCTGCTGGGCTCTGCCCCAGCCTAATGCAGCCTCTGCCACAGACAAACTTGTGGGGAGACAGCACAATGGTAAAAGTATTAGGTCATATGGAAGATGGACTGTCTAGGGCACAAAGAACCACCCAGATTACCTCAATAGACTGTAGAAGAAAACAAGTTTATTTCAAATCTAGACCAGATGAACTAGGCATACAACACTAATCTTATTCCACTTGGTTGGATTTATACACACGTAAACATATGGACTAGTACTTCAAAGATGTGGCATTTTGAGGTTTAATTAATTTACTTAGAAAGAAATTGAGGAAGTTGAATTTGAAGTACTTGGGGGAAAAAATATACCAACCATATATTCTGACTCATGATGATTAAGTTAATAAAAAAATCTAGTCTCAAATTGTCTTTCCAAATCTCACAAAATCAGATGCATTGGTTAATATTTTAAATATAAAATTCCTTTACTGGTGTCCTTAAAGAAGGCAGCAGGTTTTGGGGCACTTAACAGTATTTTCTTATTTTTCAGACCATAGCTTCATATTTATTTTTATTTTGGTCTTAACTTTTTCCAATGTCTTTACTTGTTTCTTGAAACACAGTGCGTAAACCTGGACACAATGCCCCAGGTGAAATCTCTCTATGATGGATAGAGGAAAATAATCGAATGGAAGCTACCCCCCAGGATTTGTATACAGTACTTGTCTTAGTACTTCCCTGTATGCTTTTAGCTCTATTTATATTATATTGCTGATCCACTTCAAGGGTGTGATCTGCCACAATTTCTAGGTTATAGTGTTCATAGTCATTCCTCAGTTTATAATTTTGCAATTTGTTATGTAGTTCTTTGTGCTTGTCTGATTAATTTCATCCCATTTATTTTAGGACATGTTCCAGTTTATCCAGGCAATTTTCCTAAATTGGTGCTCTAGAGTCTTTTAAATTACGCAGCTTGATGCCATTCTCATAATTTAATAAGTGTGCAAAAATTCCATTCTCCAAACATTAATGAGGCTATTGAACAGTACCATGCCTAAAACAGACCCTTGAAAACCCCACTTGATACCTACTTCTAATTTCCTATTCAGCCATTGATTACTCTGAGTACAATTATCCAACCAATTATACCTGCTTTTATATTAGTTCCATCTAGACCAAATTTCTTTAGCTTATTTATGACAATGCTGTGGGAGGCAGTTTCAAAAGCCCTACTACATTTGAAATATTACATCCAGGGAAGGTCCCACTCATTCACAAAACTTGTGGTCCTGTCATAGAAGGCAGACAGTTGAGTTAAGTGTTATTTGTCTTTGAAAAATACATGTTGGCTATTACTTACCTTATCTTGTTACCTTCTAGGTGCTTACAAATTGATTGTTTGGTAATAAGTTTTTGGATTTCAAAGTTAGACTCACTGATCTGTAACTCCCCAGATCTTTTTTCACTACCTTCTGTAGCCGGACCACTCCCCAGGTGTGGTGATGATGCTTCTTGATGGCTACACAACTTTTGTCCCCACTCTTGCTTCTCAGGTTACCCTCCCTTTTCATTAAATGCCACGCCTTGATGGAATTGTGTTGAGGGAGGATTCTCCATGGTCCCAGAGTAAGCCCTTGTTCACTTTAGCTGGCTGGTACCTTTCATGCCTAGCTGGGCCCCAGTCTTGCCCCTCAGGAACAAAGTTGTGGCCCTATCAATGCCAGCAGCCCTTCTTTCCTGGGAGCTTCTCCCACTTCCTGCTAGGCCTTAAGCACTGGGTTTATGTGTTGGGAAGCTGCACCCCTTCCTGTCTTGTGGCTCCCCAGCTACTCACACAGCAGTTTCCACTTGGGGTTGATGGCCAGCCTGTCATCCTCTAATGTGGCAGCTAGCTGCTTGATGCAGCAATCAGCTGCTCTCCCTTCTTAAAGTTACAAGGATCTTGGCCCCTGTTTAAACCTCCCCCTTTATTTTATTTGAAATGAAAGCTATATTTACTGTTTTCCAATCAGTATACACATTATTATACATACATCAATATTCCATGCATATAAACTATACATTATTTTGGGCTAAGAAAGGCAGTAAGAAAAGTAAATCAAATTTTGTCTCACATACAAGCCTATTAAATCATTTTAGACATAGTAATTAATATCCAGGTAGTCTGTGAATAATGAGGATAAAGTCACCTCATCTGCTTCCATCACCGTCTCAGAAACATCACCTACTTCTGTGGACAAAGCAGCTTGAAATAATAAAACTGAAAATAATTAAAGAAGCTAGGTCAACTTAATGCCATTTCTACAAAGAATAACATAAAACCAAAGCAAAAAAGAATTTCTCAGGAAAGGTGCAGAAGATAACCAACTTAAACCATTCATAAAAGAAATATGAGAAGACATTGTGTAAATCTCAGAAAATTAAATACTATGATCCAAAAATTTAAGGCACAAACAAAAGAAATTGTTCAATTACAAAGTAGATTATTGGAAATGTTCTGGAAAGTTAGAAGAAGCAGGCCCATAGTTCTAGACCTGGAAAGGTCCATCCAGTTCTTAAATTCTGGGACAGCTTCATTAACCAAAACAACAATGTTGCATGGAATGAAGAAGTAATTCAATTATAGAATAATCTAAGCATAACACAAGTCAAGATAGACCTTAAGAAAATGAGGTGTAGAATGGCACCAATGAGATCAAGAAAGTTGCTGAAATGAGGGAAAAAATATGATGGGATAGTGCTAATTATGAAAAACAGTCACTACCTAATAAAGTCTAGATAGTGCATATGAGAAAATTGTCATGTAAAAGAAAACCAAAAGGTATAAGGAGTCAACAACAGATGGAGAGGCCGATTTATGGAGGTTGCCAAAATGTAAAGAGAAACATTAGGGAAGTGCAAAGGATTTTTATAGGAAGGATTTTGAGTCACTCCTGTATTCATAGAGATGGATATGTCATCTTCTTATGTGGAAGGCAGGATTTACTATTCAAGGTAAAGGTCATAAACAAGATACTATTTGCCAGGTAACTTTTAAATTTTCTTTGTTCTCCTGCTTTTTATTATTTTCATCTTTTAATTATTTAGCTCTTTAAGGAAAAGTCAGACTTGCTTTGAGATACAAATTCTCAGTATGGATGATATTCTCCTCTACATGGATGATCTTAAGATGTATGCAAAGTCAGATTTAACTCAGATTAAGATTGATCAAGTTAGATCTGTGTACAGTTTGGAACAGAGAAAAATATCTAGCAACAAAGATCACGTTTTAAGAGGGAACAGTCTGAGTTTAATACCAGAGGGGACTCTGGGACTCATGCTCTTAATAGCACAATGTAATCTGTTCAGCGATTCCCAGCCATTTTGCTTCCTGCCACAGCACATGTGTAAGGGAGCAAGCTCAATTTTGGGATTGGGAATCAGATCCCAATTGCACCTTTATAGTTTACCAGCCTGGGATCATGATTATGATCCCAGGCACTGCCTGCACCATCATATAAAAAGCCAGATGCCTGGTCAACCAGTATGGTTCCATGGTAGAGACCAACAGTAGTCCTGGAACCACTCTGAAGCCAGTTGAAGACTAATGTTGCCCCAGGTTGGATATCAACAATTAGCTGGACTTGAACCAATCCCAGAACCCTGCTATGCAGCCCGAATCAGGCTGCTACCTGTGATGGAAGCCAGTCACCAAATTATTACACATTTTGTGTAATAATTTTGTTGCTTATTTCCTGTTTTATTGTATAATTAATTGCTTGAACATGTGGCCAGGTTACTGCTTAAAACATGATTAACTAGTTAATCATGTTTTAAGTGTAACATCTTCCATTGGCCAGGAATCATACTCATTTTAGAAGACTTTAGGACCATACCAATTAAAAAAAAAATCTATTTTAGAACCTGTTTATTCCTGGGATAAATATCTAAAAGAGAGAGAGAAAGAAGAAGAAAGAAATATCTAAGTATCAAATCCCAAGAATGGAATTAGAAAAAAACATGGAAAGAAAATTCTAATATAATAACAGCCTTAGTCTGTCTGTCTGTGACGCTTTATTCGCACTCCAATTTGTTTTTGCGGCAGCCAATCAAGAGTGCTCCAAGAACATTCTGGACCAGATGCAGTGGCAACAGAGAGGATGGAGTCCTCCTTCCCCCCACCCAGCCCTGCTCCCTGGAGGCAGTGGGAACAGAGCAGTCCTAGCCCTCCCAGCCCTGCTCCCTGGAGGTGGCAGTGGCACAGGGTGCTGGCCAAGGGGGATGAGGGGTTGGGGGGCAAGCTACTCCCCCACCCCCGCTCCTGGGTGGTGGTGGTGGCCCGGGGTGGTGGGTGGTGAAGCTCTGTCCCCACCTACCCCCCTCCTGTCATTCCTGATGGGCAATTGGCAGTCTAACATAATTCTGATTGGCAAAGGTGCTCAGAAACTTTATTGAAGGTCTTTCAAGATCACTTCAGTGGTCTGGGTATTTCCATCAGTGTCCAAAATTTCTAAAAATCATTTATTCCAGACACCTTCCATATGCACAGATTTGGTGTACCATCTTAGTTAAGTCAAGTAGAAGATGGGGTTGCCACCTTAGAATTGTAGTGTTTTTGCCTGTGTGAACCACTGTCTAGCATCTATTTTTAGCATTTGATGGAGTAGGTTACTGCCCAGAAAAGCTTATGCCTCTTGGGAACCAGTAAGACATTAATATGAGACCCTGCCTTATCTTCTGCATGTTTTACATACTGTAACAACACTTTGAGTTCTCAGAATATGGTTGATCCCAGGAAGAAGATGAAAGATTGTCAAATTATGGATGGACACCAGTCCATGAAATTGTAGCAGTTCTCTTAGCAATATCAACAGCAAAATAATATATAGAGAGGAAGATTTTGCTTTTTTTATTTCAGGATTTTTTTTTTTTTTGTCTCAAGAGTAAATTCAGCTAAAGTGTTCTAATGGAGTACACTGTTCCACTTCAGAATAATGGCCTGTGCTTTTAAGTCTGCTTATAAAGTGTTTAGGGATCCTAGTGAAGGAAAGGCATAATTTATAAAGGTCATTAACATTTTTTCTCTGGGTAAACAGACGTGTGACAATCTAAACATTTTATATATGCCCTGGATTCAAGCACACAAGCTATAATAAATGAATCTAACATTCTAGTAATGTTTATTCCCCATGATACTTGTCATAACTGAAAAGCTTTTGATGTATTTTTCTTCCTCCAAAGCTTATTGCCTTGGAATTTTCTCATGAATCAGTATTGTAGTACATTAAGCCCAAGAGCTTCAAGGAAACTGAAATGTATGCCATCCCTCTTTGTCTGCTTTTACTATCATTCCAAATGCATTTTCCACCCATGTGTGTAAAAACAGATGAATTGGAATTACTAAGTGGGTGTGTGATTTTGTTGGGGGAATTTTTGTCACTCTGGTGTTGCATTCAAATTTTAAAATAAAATGTAGTGCTTTAAGATCTAAAAGAGGGCTGGTAAAAAAAATAGTGGTCTAAAATTCTAAGACCACTCTAGAGAGCAAGATTGCCATTCATACTATGTACTCAAGCCTGAAATGGAATTGAGAATTCCCTTACAATTTCTAAATTATTCAGTTAGAAGTTTCACCATTCTCTGCCAGGAAGTATAAGGGATGTTATACTTCTTTTTTTGAGAAAACAAAGAATAGAATATTTTACTTATAATTGGCCATCTACATGAGATGTACAATAACTCTGGAATGGTGCAGAGTTACTGCATAGTCATTTGGTACTTGTGTATGCTGGTACTAAATGACCATTCAGTAATAACTGTAATCAGTGTCTTGTGTAGTCACAGCCATTAAGTATAAGATTGAAAAAGGAATACCCATAATAAAGCCCACAGTGCCCAGACAATGGTTACCCAACAACATTAATATTAGATAAACAAATTAGCTCACTAGTCAGATGTATTAAAAATTAAAGAAATGTAGCACATTAGCTTAACTAGAAGACAACACAAATGAAAGAACAAAACAAATAAAAATTTGGCATTTTTCTTAACCCTATACTCATATTTTCTTGCATCTGTCTTATAATACTGAAATTCTACCCCACCATTCCTAACCCTACTTTATAGAAAGAAACATCACAGGGGACACTAAAAGAAACAAAAACAAAAACAATTTTCTGGTTTTAATTGGGTGACTTCAGTTTCTTCCTTTATTTTGTGTTAAGTGGTAACTGTGGGCCAGTAGGGGGTGGTCCTGTGTTGAGCCACCCATCTCACTGTGCTTGACCAACTTCCAGGCTCCCAGTGCCTCTTTGGAGGTGCCTTGCATCCAGCCAACCCCCTTCCCAGAGCACAGCCGCCAGCCTGGGGGTATTGCCGCCACCACCCAGAGTCTGGACTGATTGGGAACCTGTGCCCTCTGGGAAATGTAGGCCTAGTAGTCCTCGAGGGTACCTAACCCAATGCAAGAACATGGGGTGCTTCCCTCAGATGGAAGCACAAATAGTGGGTTCCCTTAGTCAGCTGAACCAAGGGGACCCCAAGGCATAATTTAGACCATCCCAACAAGTCTCCCACATTAGGTACAAAGGAAAACTTTATTGGTTACAAGGAGTAGGTTTGGAATATGGTACAGGGTAGAGCAATATCAGAGAAAACCCTTAGAGCAAAGTGTCATGGTAGCCTCTGATCATGCATGTGACTTACTAGAGCTATCCATCTAGTTAGATCTTAGGTGGCTTACTCATACTTATCACCCAGAGGCAGGTAGAGATTCCCTCTGGAGGCAAACAGTTAATTGAACATGAGTTGAGAGACAGAGAGAGTTTCAGATAGTTCAGCTTCTCTCTGAGTTTTCATCATGGCTACTGCCCCTCTTGCTGGGCAGTCCTTAAATTATATAACCCTTATGACCTCATTTACCTGATCCAATGAAGGCCAGCAACTGTTGGCTGCCAGCCAACCAATTTGAAATGCATCACTGGTTACCAGGTAGACTGGCTGGGTCTTTAGCCCCCTCCCAGTCATGTTGGCATTGCTTAGAACAATAGAGAGCTTAAGCCCTGCCACCCAGGTACGTAATGCCAGTCATGTAGGCAGAGGAAGCAGGCTTCCTCCTTCCCTCAGGAATGTATTCAGCTCGAGTTACAACTCAGGGTTACCTGAAGAGATGGGAAGAGGAGTATGCCCTCTGCAGTGAGCAGGGTAACCAAAGTGTCAGCTAGCAGAGTTTGGGGAGAGAGAGAGAGATGGTATTCTGCTACAGTAACCACCTTGGTTTGGTCTAGAAATCACAGGAAGAAAAGGCAAAGGATCAGTAGTGTGGTGTAAATAAGCCAATTTTTATTAAGTAATGTTTAAGAATTATCCACCAATAACTGCTAAGTGTAGTCATCCTTCTTTCAGTAATCATCCAGCAAAGAGCTGCCATCAGTACAGTTGGTTGGACTTCAACATTAGCCTCTCTTCCAAGTGTTAAAGGGCTCAGGAAGGAGTTTTCTTTTTCAGCTGTCAGATGTTAAGGGCTTAGTATTTTTGTTAGAGGTGTAACTGTAACATTATATACTTCAGATGAAATTATATTTCTGGGAGGAAAACACTAAATTCTCTGTCATATTTGTATGACTGCCCTAAAAAGCATGTTGCTGTGTCAACTTACACCAGAAAGGAATTTAGCCATTGTGCTTGGTGTCTATCAAAGTTGGTGAAAAGTAGGATAGAAATAAAAACTTATTTTTTAAAAATAGTGTACATACATTTATTATAATTACTGACACATCTGCATTAGTGATGCAACATGATGCATCAAGCCAGACAAGATACTGAGTTTCCTTGAAAATTAAGAAAAATGTATTTCACTGATGTTACTAAATCACTATTGATTTTTTAAAAATATTATACTTAAGGATATATTACCAAACTGATAAGAAAAGGTAGGTATCTTTAAATAGTAAGAGAAAAGTTTATTAGTTACCAATACACTTTAAAGAAGAAAAATCAGCTTATTTGGAAAACAAAATCTCTGAAATGTTGGCTAAATAATTAAAGGCTTTCGTTTTTTGGAGAATAAATATCCTCAAGATGATAAATAACCTTTGCTGAAATACCATCTCAGTTTAATCAAACTTTTAAAAGATCAGGCATCAGATCCAATAACAAATCCTTAAACAAGGACAGGACAACTGTGTTGCATGTTTTCAAAGTTGTTACATAGAATAAATATATTCTTTTTTTTCCCTTTTTTTTTTTTTTGGCTCCAAGGAACCAGCTTTGCAAAAATGCCATCTTATTCAGAAAGCAACATTCTGAAAGAGCTAAAAATTCTCACTTCGTAAAATGAAAAAGACATGCTAAACTGGCAAAGGCATTTTTTCAGTTTCCATTAGGAGAACCTCTTACTTGATTTTAGAGAACAGCAGCAAAAACAAAAACAAATAAAAAAAGAGCTAGACACTCCAAATGTATCCCAAGCCATGCAAGTGCAATACAATAACAAATAAATAAATATCCCAAATTTTACTCCCAAGTAATATTGTGAAAATAATTGAATTGCATGGATATACTTAAAGAAAAGAGAAAGTAAATTAAACTAATTCTCTATCCTGGTAGTTAGGACACTTATCTTAGTGACAAGACTGAGTCCTGTTCAATTTACATTTTATCCATTGGCTAGATAGCTATTAAAATCTAATACAAATCTTGGTCCTGATCAAACCATATTTAAAATTTGCTTTTCCTCAGTGAAATAAAAAAAAAGAGAAAGAAAAATATATTTTATGAAAACTGTCCCATTTAACGTGAAAAGATTATTTCAGTCACTTTTAAGAAAACCAACCAAATAAAATAAAGGGCATACTATGTTATTAACTTTTTACGTACTAGACAAGGGATTAGACTACTCAGTCATGAGATGGGAGTCATTCACTCCCTTTTGCCTAAGGCTGGACACACATTTAAATAATCTGGGAGATCCTCTGAGGTGTGTTCTTCTGACAGAGTTACATACCTAGAACTGTGTATACAGACATTCAAATGCTGAGCCCTGAAAAGTGAAGAGCTTGCAATGCTGACACTGTGCATTTGGGGGGATGGAGGTAGAAAAGGAGCGGCTGTGCACACATCTCAGCATACTCAACAGGCTCTCCCAGCCTGCTTGGCTGCAAATGGAAGCGGTGCACAGGGAAGCCCTAATTAGATGACCCAGACTAGCCATGGCCAGCCTGTGTTTCCTTGCAGCACAATGTGGAGATTGTGAAGGAGTGTGTTCTGACCCAGTGAGCAACATGCTTTCTTCCTAGAGAGTCAGAGGGGAGAAGCTGGAGGGATATTGTGGCGAAATGCTGGGCTAGCGGCTCCGGCACCGCTTAGGGGAGCCGCGGGCTTTGCGGAGTTGTGCGAGCGCGCGGCTTGTGGGGCGGGATTGAGGTAGCTCTCAGCCGCCCTCGAGGTTCACCAAGTTGGCACAAGTAGA
>NW_017728909.1:56385590-56393448 GCF_001723895.1 Crocodylus porosus | reverse complement strand
AGTACAAAGCGTTCATTTTGATTAACAGTCGACTTCAAGGTTACATAAATGTGAGAGTGCCACGCGGCAGTTATACAGAAAAGGGAAAATAATATAAAGTCTTTGCTAAAAACTATAAGATAGTTAGAGATATGTTTTCTTCTTAGAGAAGCCACAGCATGTACAGACAACATTCACTCTCCCAGGATAAATTCTCCTGGGATTTATTTAACCTGATTATTCCCATGTTATTTTTCTCCTGGATCTCCTAAGAGTGTTCTTAACAAAAGACCATAAGGTTTTTGGAAAGAAGGGAGCAACTTTATTTCCCCCCTTGGATGTCAGGTAGGTTTTCTTAGGTTAAACAAAATTGCACTGGGCCAAAGAGAGAGAGAAAATATAAGCACTATTCTCTTTTAGTTACTAGGAAAAATGAAGTTTATTTTCTACCTCTGGGGACTTTTTACCATCTTTAAATTTTTCCTGAGCCTGAGGAAGGATGTGTGTGCCTGAAAGCTTGCAAAAAAAGATAATGTTTTTGTGATTGCTTAGTTGGTCTAATAAAGGGAACCATCTCTGAACCAACAGTTCTAGAATTTTGCATTTATTCTTGTCTCAGACCAACACAGCTACCAAATACACCCTTCTATACTTACACAAGTGTTATGGAAGAAGAGTACATGTTCTGAAAAACTTGATGCACATTCTAAAACATTTCTAACAATTTACACTTTTAATATTAAAATATCAAGGAAACATTAGCTTGCACAATACAAGCCTCGAGCAGAACCATACCTGGAAGTGGGGAAATATTTCATTTTAGCAGCTACACACTAATCTGAAAAGTGAAGAGATGATGTTTTGAAATGAGGTCAAACTTCAGCTGCAATTTATGAAATATTTGTTTCTATTGCAATTCAACGTCTGTGTAAGTGATATTTTTTCTTGAAAACTCCAATGAAGAGGAATGTGTCAATGTTCTTGTTTTCATAATATATCAGCTTTTCAGCCATTTACTGGTAATTCTCTGTTCTACCAATATGAAAAATTAAGATACTGTTCAAACGTCACTATGATTTTTGTTACAAAATAAAGCAGTTTTCCAAAAATGTATGCTTCACCTTTGCTATTCTTCTATAAAATTTATTAAATATTTGTTTCTTATATTTTCTGTCAAAATCATAAAAATAAATTCGTAAATGTAAAATACATTCAAATATATATAAAATACATTCACAATAAATTAATTCCTCCCCAACTCATGACCCAATGCATAAGGGGAAGGAAAATTAAAGAATATTTTGCTACTCTGTAAAGTTTCTCATAGAGGATGAAAATAGACACGATCCTAGTGGTTGCTCTGCTCAAGTACAAAGCAGAAAAGATGGTAGAGGTGTAGTACCTTCTGCATGCCATAAAAATAAGGTCAAAGACCTGGCTTTAGACATGGGTTTATCAGGTTGAACTGTATTTTATCATTCATTATCAGGTGCATGACAAACAGGTCTAGGGAGGTGATACTCCCCCTCTATGCGGCACTGGTCAGGCCGCAGTTGGAGTACTGTGACCAGTTTTGGGCACCACACTTCAAGAGGGATGTGAACAACTTTGAGAGTGTTCAAGGGAGGGCCACTCGTATGGTTAGGGGCCTGCCGGCAAAGCAGATTAAGGGCCCTGGATCTCTTCAGCCTCTGCAAAGGAAGGCTGAAAGGTGATCTTGTGGCCACCTACAAATGCATTGGGGGGGACAGCAAGGAATAGGAGATGCTGTTTACTAGGACATTCCCTGGGGTAACTAGGAACAATGGCCACAAACTGATGGAGAGCAGATTTAGGTTAGATATAAGGAAGAACTTCTTTACAGTAAGAGTTGCCAAAATCTGAAGTGGCATTCCAAGGGGGGTGGTTCTCTCCCCTACCTTGTGGGTCTTTAAGAGGAGGCAGGACATACACCTGGCTGGGACTGTCTGACCCCAGTGATCTTTCCTGCCCAGGACAGAGGGTCAGACTTGATCTACTAAGGTCCCTTCAAACCCAAATATGCTTTCATAGTTAGTAGGGTCGGAAGGGACCTGAGCAGATCATCAAGTCTGACCCCCTGCCATGGCAGAAAGGAGTACAGGGGTCAAATGACCCCAGCAAGGTGATTGTCAAGCCCTGTCTTAAAGACCCCCAGGGTAGGAGCCAGCACCACTTGACGTGGAAGTTGGTTCCAGATCCTAGCCACCCTGACAGTGAAGTAGTGCCTCCTGATGTCTAATATGAATTTACCCTTTGCCAGCTTGTGACTGTTATTTCTAGTCACTCCTGGTAGTGCATGGAGGAACAGGGACTCCCCCAATGCATGGTGGTCCCCTCTGACTAGTTTGTAACAGGCCACTAGATCCCTCCTCAGCCTTCTCTTGTGGAGGCTGAATAGGTTCAGATCCTGTAGCCTCTCCTCGTAGGGCCTGCCCTGCTGCCCCCTAATCATGCGAGTGGCCCTCCTCTGGACCCTCTCCACATCCCTCTTGAAGTGCAGCACCCAGAACTAGAGGCAGTATTCCAGCTGCAGCCTGATCAATACCACATAGAGGGGGAGTATCACTTTCTTGTACCTGCTTGAGATGCATCTGTGGATGCATGACAAGGTGCAGTTGGCCCTTCTGACTGCATCCCCACACTGACGGCCCATGTTCATCTTGGCATCAATGATGACTCCAAGATCCTTTTCTGCCTCTGCCCTGACGAGAAGGGAGTTCCCCAGCCTGTAGGTATGCTGCTGGTTCTTCCTCCCCAGGTGCATCACCTTGCACTTGTCAGTGTTGAATCCCATCCCATTCTCATCCGCCCACCCCTATAACCTGTCAAGGTCCAATTGTAGCCTATTCCTTCCTTCTAGCATGCCCACATCCCCCCACATCTTAGTGTCATCAGCAAATTTGAACAAAGTGCTTTTTACCCCCTCGTCCAAGTCACTGATGAAGATATAAGTTATAAGGTAGCTTGAATAGGAGGCGTAGGATATCAGGGCACATGATAAATATTTAAAAGAATGAAGCAGCTCAGAATTTGGTATCCTATTCCCAAAGCTAGGAGAGTGATTATATCTAAACTGTTCAGAAGATCTGAGTTCTCATAATTCTTAGCCTCTACCACCCTATCACAAAATAAGCTGGCCAAAAGAAAAAAAAAAAAAAGGAAAGGTTCACCTATATGTAAATGGCCTACTGGGACAGTGCAATTAAAAACAGCCTACAACTATAACCAGGGTTAGCATTATATCTTTAACACTCAAGCCTAAATGAAGGTACATATTTATTAACAGATGGCAGGGGCAGATCCAGTGCAGGTGTAATGGTGTGTCTGCAACAAGCTTTTGGCCCGTACTGTGGGAGCAGCAGATAGGGACTTCAGTATCCAAAGCAGCTATTTCTCCCTCCCTTCCTTTCTGTGCTCAGCAACACCTTCCCTCCCCTGCTATTCTTTCCCTTCCCTTCACTGCCTCCAATGGAAGTGGGTGTGGGGGAGCTCAGAACCACTTCAGCTGGGGACAGCAGCAGCAGATGGGTTCCCCCTTCCCTGCCTGGGAGCTCCTCACCAGCCTGGCAGCAGATGCAGAGACAGGGAACCTGCACACTGCCACTGCTGCTGTCCACAGCCAAGTCTAGATCCACATTTAGCCTGGCTGGAGGAGGGCAGGAACAACTCTGGAGCTCTCCCCATTCCCAGATTAGTGAAAGGCCATGGTGGGTAAGGGAGGGGGATAGTGGAGGGGAGGAAAGCCTGGAGGAAGAGAAATTTGTTTTAATTTTATTTTCTTGATGCTTTTCTCAGTATGTCTGGGCTGCTACTGCCCCATATCAGAGCTGTTGCTAGATGACTACATGTATTCATTTTCTCTAAAACCTGTTATAAAGATTATGAATTTGTATCTCTCCCTGAAAAATACATGGATTTTCACATAAAGATTTAGCATTATCTTTCCAGTTTCATGCAAAACTAGAATTTCACACAAAATATAAATCATCATTTTGTAAGATGAACTCAGCTTATTCAAATATATTTTCTATCAAGTGTATTCACCCAGAGTTCACGTCATCCTCAATCCCTGAAGAGCTATTTCTGGGCAGCCACTGGATCTGGCCTACACTTGGAACAGTTTATCCCCTCACAAATTAAGAATTTCTGGTCAGTTGACAGGAATTTTGCTCCATTTGAAGCTAGCTGCATATTATGTACAAGCAACACTGGGTTAAGAAAAGTCTTTGCCAAGAGTCATGAGAGAAATCACCTCCAAATGTGATTATAAATGATTCTTAAATGCCAACTTTACTGAACATAATCAGCTTATAAGAGTAAGGATGCTTTTTTAAAATTCTTACATCCTCATAGGGCCTGCCAAGGTCAAAAATGCTAAAGCTGTACATTTGAGATATTTTCTTCAGAACACTGTACTCTTGAAGAAAACAAGTAAGAAAAAAATATTGTTAGTGGGGTTTATAATTAATTTTGAAGTACCCTCTGAATCACAAATACTTTGAACAAGTTGATGAATATATTGCGATAACATGTTGTTTATGGGATGCTATCACTAAAGATAGTCCAAAATAATGTACAAAGCTAGGTTTGTAATACACACATACTTGTATTCACTGCAGTCTGCTGCCTTCAATCTCTCATGGGCTCTACCCACTACAACTACTGCTGTTATTAACAGTAAAAAAGCAAAATAAAGCCTTGTAAAAATAGATTTATCAGCATCACCAGCTCCCTAACTGGTAGAAAAGAAGAGTCTAAAAAATGACTAATGGAACAACATAACCTAACATGCACTTGTAAATGCAGATAGGTCAGGTACTATAGAACTGGTGCTGATCACTAAGAAACAGCTTCTGCTGATGTTTTTTGTGCATGCTCATCACTGCAACCCATTGGGAGCCCACCAATATGTTGCATTTCACTCATAGTCAAACAATAAAAGCTGTGGACACCAGCCAGTTTCTTGCCAGCATAGCCAAGGTGTTTACTTCATTCCAACCACAGAGAATACAATAATAAGGATACAATACATCACCAGTTTGAATGGCAACTTCACAGATGCAAAATGCTCAAGCAAAGGCCCTAAAGTAAAACAGACAACCCCCAAAATGACCAATGACAGTATGCAGTATATTTAGAATGCAGCATTCTTTGCAGAACAGATAATTTCCAGATGGTTTAGAATAGAGTGTAAGGAAATAGAATGATCTTAGTGTCCCACAATTCATGTGGTAGAGCTTCTCCAGAACTGCAGATCTTGGAAGTTATATGAATTCCAAACCTGAGGATGGCAGTATGACAGTGCTACCCTGGAACCATGATCTCTAAGACAGGGGTCCCAGAAGCCTGCCATGGGAGCTGGCAGGAAGCCAAATGGATTTCCATCAGAGCAATGCTGTTTTCTTGGAAGTTAATCAAAACTAATTGGTCAGAAAATTCCTAAACAGCTCTAATGCAGAAATTGGTGAAAAAGAAGTTGATTTCTGTTCAAGTTCTGTTTCAGTAAAAGACAATCCATGAAAGAATACTTCACATCTGACTATATAACACAATGGAGAAAACTATAGAAGTTCTTTCCCTAAAAGTGCTGTCCATAAATTAGAAAATGTTATCCCCATTTTCCAATAATGGTACTGTTGTACTGCTCTTCTACTCTAACCCTTACACACTGCTAAAACTGAAACAGCTGTAGTGCTCATGGAAAACAAACAAAAATATTTTGTTGTAGACAAATCTAAATTGTGTTTGTACACTTGCCCAGAGAGCGTTCAAGCATTGTATGAATCTGTAAGACCCAAAGCCTGAGAAAAAGAGTGATACACCATATTTGTTACTCCTCCACTATTTAATCTACTGGACAGTAGGGCTGCACAAAGCTTTGGTCACTGATTCAATTTGGTGGAGATTCAGCCCAATTTGGCAGCCAAATCTCTGAATCTGAATCAAGTCAGGAGACCCTTTAATCTCCCTGAATTGAATAGCAATACTCTGAATTGATTCAGAGAGATTTAGAAAGACTTGATGATTTGGACTTAGACACAGTTTTAAATGTTTTTTCTAAATACCTCAAGGTACCAGGTGGCTCGTGAATGCTGAGATGCTGGGGCAGATGGAGCATCCCACGGGAGTGCGGGGGGATGCCCAGCACACTTGGCAGACCCAGAATTGGACCAGAAACATTTCTGGGTCCACCATGGAACATGAGGGGACTTTGCCCCTGCTCCCCAGCTCAGAGACTGGTGCCTTCCGAGTCTGGGGGGCACCCAGGTCCCCCTGCAGCCAATTGCTGACCAGAAGTATTTCCGGTCCACTTCTGGGTTCACCACCAAGCATGCAGGGAACCCCTGCCCCGCACTCCTGTAGGATGCTCCATCTGCCTCACCATTGCAGCATTCATGAACTGCACCTGGTATCTCAAAGTATGTAGAAAAAACATCTGAAGCTGCGTCTATGACCAAAGGGCTCATTTTCTGAATCAACATTGAATCTTCAGATTTGGCTGAATTGAATCGGGACAGTGATCCAAATCAACTAATCAAATCACTGTCCCTGATTCAGGCTGAATCTGAATTGAATAAGGCCCATTTCACACACCCCTACTGGACAGGTCTGAAGTCCATGCTAGGGCTGGGCAACACAGCATTCCTTCTTTGAGACTGATTTACTGTAGTCTCTTTGGCACAATTTTTTATAATGGCTTTTATTTTAGGATTAGGCTTATTAATTTCCAAGGAAATTATAATAACTTAGTAGACTGCCTCTTTTTCTCAATCATTTTTTTCTTTCAGATCAAAGCCATGGCTAGATAGCTAAGCCTTCTTCTTTTACAATTAGAGCAAGAAAGAAAAGTAATCCTAAAAAGAAACATCAGATGCATTAACAATTTTCTATTGTTGCAATAGTCTGGACATATGAGGAGCAGAAGAAACCAAATATCTATAAAATCAGTGAACAAAATTAAATAAGATGGTTATACTGAACTAGACAGTAGCTTTAAACACAGCATTGCCTTTAAACACAGCATCTAGCAAGTGTTTGGAAGTTTTGGAGCTTTGAGATCTATTTCTGAATCACAAAGGGAAGCTGGGGAGGAATTAACTTCTGGAGCAGTGATTTAATGCAGACTTTAGGACAATGAAATTGTTTCCCTCGGCACTTACCGGTGAAAATATGAGGGGCAGAGACAAAGGCATGCTTCTTCCTACCCGACATTTCTGGAGACAATAAATAGTAGGGCTGTGTGAAATTTTGCCAGCAGTTTCATTCCAACACTGTTTTGACTTGAATCAAAAATGAAATGGAGAGCTTCAAAATAACCTTGAAACAAAATGAGGCAAGACAAAACATTTCAAATTTTTTTAACATTTTGAGTTTCGAAGCTCAAGCTGGGCTTGCCTGCAGAGAAACAGAAAATAAAAGTAAGGAGAGGGAGGGGGAAGAAGTGCTCTCATTATTGACTGTGTAACTGGCCAGTGACTGTCATCCTTCTAATCCAAGCTCCCTTCTAATCCAAGTGCTCTGGAGGAGGAATGGAAAAACTGCATACAAGACAGCATTGTTTGAACTGACCTGCTTTCTGCCTTGGTGTCAGTTACTGAGCTGTGTGTTCCAGTTTTGCCTGTGAACAGCTACAGGTGCAGGGCCCCCAAACCCAGACTCCCCATCCACCTATCTCCCTGACAGCTGGAAGGCTTTGTTAGAAATGGATTATTGTTAGAAATGGAGTATTGTTAGAAATGCACAGCTTGCATCTTGCGCCTGATAAGAAAGAAACACTGCCAAGGACTTTTCTCCTTGCCCAGCCTTGCCACAGCTCTTCTTATACTAAATCACAGACTCTCCTCCAGCTTCTCCTAGC
>NW_017728909.1:56321473-56385490 GCF_001723895.1 Crocodylus porosus | reverse complement strand
CCTCTGAAGTCCAGCCCTTCCCAGGGCGTTGTATCCCCTCCTTGCGTTCTCTGCTTTCCTTTTTGCCTCAATGCACATGCTTGGGCATGCACTTGGTTGTGGAGCAAATTGTGCCACTTGAGGCAAAATAACCCTGCCTGCCTCCTCCCAGATCTGCAACTAGGGTGAGCTAGAGCCTGGAGCCAGCACCTGTGCTGTCCCCAGCAGTATGAAGAGCTGCCTTCTCCTGGCCTCATCAGTACAAAAAGTTGCCCTGGCAAGTAGCTCAGGGCTACTAGCTCTCAGGAGCTTCTGGGTCCCAGCCAATTGGTACCTGGGACACTACCCCTTGTGCCAGCTGGATGGCTTAAACAGCCCTGAGAGTTTCCTGCACCCTCTACCCACTGCAGCCATCTGGAAGTGGAGGCTTCTGTCTGGCTGTGACCTGCTGCACACCTCCCAGACCTGCATGGGGATTGCACAGCCAGTAGAGGCATCTGCCCCTCTGGGCCAGCTGCCAGTGGGCTGTAGCTGCAGGGTTGGCCTTTGTGTAGCGTTACTGCCATATGTGCCTGGTCACCTGGCCCAGAAGATATGCTGGGTGTAGTGGCTTGCATTGCACTGTCAAAGCATATTCTCCTGGCACCAACTGGCCAGGTGATCAGCCACCTCCAGCTCGGTGGCAAGGTGCCAGCTCTGAGCAGGCCAGGGCCTGCCACTGACCTCCCTTGCAGGAATTCTGGTGTTCCCTATTGGAAAACTGAAAAATCCCTGATAAAAAAAATCCCAAAGTCACTCTGTAAAATACCCCCAAATCTATGTTCCTCCACAGTTAATACAAAAGATCATTATATACATACATACATACATACATACATACATACATACATACATACATACATACAGAGAGAGCTCAATTGGGCAATGTATAATTGATATATCTACAGTGTTAAAGCAGTCTGGAAGGCTACTAGTGTCTCTATCATAATAATAAAGTGAATTCTAAATACACATTTCATGGATACATGAATATATCTTTTGCTGCCCCCCCCACGGGGATTACAGCCCACCCACAGGAGCTACCTCCCTTGCAGGGCCCACATGCCCTACCCCTCTGGATTCCTGCCCAACCTGGCCCCATCCATTGCTGGCTCTTGCAGCACCCCCCACCAGACCCTCCAATGGCTGCCCCATCCAGCCCCCACTTGCATCTCTACCCCCCTGATGGCTGCCCCATCCATCCTAGCCTCCGGCCCTTAAAAAATACAACAAAAACCCTCTAGTCACCTCAGCAGCAGAGGCTGGGGGGCTCTGGGGCCTCCTGGAAGAGCACCCCCCCATGCAGCACAGGGCAGTGGGGGCTGGGAGGCAGCAGGGCCCAGGCAGAGGCTACTGGGGCTGTCACCCAGCCCCACTGTGCAGGGAGAATCCCAGTGACCCAGATGGCAGCTGTACTGCCAGTAAGCAAGTGTCACAGTTTTGTTTTTTTCTTTAATTGCCAGGATGCTGGGGCAAGCAAGGGATGGCGTCTGGTGGGGAAGGGATTAGGGGGGCTGGAGGGGCAGGCAGTGGGTGGTGCTGGGGACAGGCTAATGGATTAGGGGGTTCAGGGGCAGGTAGGGGTGGGGCTGAGTGGGACAGTGATTAGGGGAGCTGTGGAAATGGGCAGGGCCCCCACTATCCCCACCCCCCTCCTCCAGCCCCCACTACCCCTTACTTACCAGCACTGCAGCCTGGGTCCAGGTCACTGCTGCTGGCACGCTGCCTGCCCTGCATGGGCAGGCATCATGGTTGAGTCCCAGGGTGAGGGCTAATTTTTGGAAGTCAGAGCTATGGAGGACCCAGCCTCTGGTTGCCTGCCCCACTTTTTTGTCTGTGGGGTTTTTTGACCTCTGGATATCCATGGGTCTAATTTTGTCCCCATGCTGCAAATTTGTTCCACAGGGAACATTTTGTCATTCCTGCACATGCCTTCTGCAGCATCTCAAAGGAGTCTGAGATGCTGCAAGAGGCACATGCAAGTTCATCTGGACACACCCTGTGAGTTCTCCGAAACAAATATTTCTCTATATTTTTTTCTGTAATCAAGAGATGAGTGAAAGTTAAGAGCTAAGAGCTGGCATTTTGTGAGGGCTGCACAGAGTCTAAAAGGTGGAAAACCACTGTTCTAAACAGATTTATGTAAGGAAATCATAAAGCCATAGTCCAAGTCATAATCTAAAAGAAACATAGATACACAATCTGTTCTTACCATGATTATTTAATTTGGGGGAAGGTGTTTCAGCAAGGGTAGTATTGGTATTTAGGCTAATATAGCAAATAGCTAATGTTAATATTTTAAGAATCATATTTGTTTCTGCATTTCAAAGCAATTTTAATTAATATGGATGTCAGCACATTTCACTTTACTGTCAACACAATAATTAATTAGTATTTACTTCTATAGGAGTAAATTTAGTTGGGCTTCTGGCCTACTTGACTAGAAAAACAGACAGAGCCCAGAAGTGCTGGTACTGCTTATTTCAGTTAAATGTTCTGAGATAAGGAATCCTGCATGCCTTGTTTTTGTCTTGATATATTACCCTGCGTACAGATGTTAAGTTTATTTTTCTCTCTGAGAAACCAGAAACTGATAACTATTTCTATAAGCAAAATGTTTCACTCTTCTTTAAGTAAACAGTCTGTATGTCTGTGTGTGTGTCAGATCAGTGATTTACTGTCTAAGGTAGTATTTTTTTTCCCCTCTTTCTCTGTCTTAAGTATAAATATGCTTGTAAACTTAGTCCGAGAAATCCTTTCAAACAGACAAGTGGGTGATTCCCCTTGCTGTATGGAATTCTCCCTGTGATCACAGTATAGTCCTAAATAAAGAAAAGCTGGCTGTCAGTTCTGATTCAACCACAATGCGAAGTTTGATTTCTTCCACACTTTCAACACAATACCAGTCATCAGAAGTTATAAATGTAGTATGAACTGAACTAATGTAGCTGATGTTAACATAAAATGTAATAGTACTGAAATTTAACCATGTTAGTTTTGTCCTGTGAGTAACTTGAAAACTCCATTTTGTATTGTTTGCTTGTCATAAGTGAATGAACTCTGTATGCCCTTTTTTGAATGAGTGAAATGGGGAAATGGTGAGGGAATGGCATAGAGATGGGAGAAGAAGATTTAACTGTTTATGTAAGCAACAAGCGCCAACTGTAAGTTATCAGTCAGTAAACTAATTAATGAATGGCTGAAGAATCCCTTTTAGGCCTACGGCACAAAGAAGATAATGAGGAGGAATGGACCTATCCTGCCAAATGGGCTGCAAGGACACTCCAAGGCTGATATGAACTTTGATGACCAAACTGACCTTGGGCTGAGATAGGCTGAAGACAAATGAGGAACAACCACAAAAAAAAGAAGCTGGGTATGGAAAAACCGCAATGTGCTGAAACAAAGGATGCCAATCCCTATAAAAGAAGATTTCAAAAATACAAAGTTGGGTGAGTCTGTCTGTCAGACATGCCTGTTCTACCCTTTTCCAAGCTGTTATCTATAGGATCTCTCTCTCATAATAACCACCCTACTGGCTATCTGCATCTTCTCTCAATAAGGCCTGGGCTGCCCACCCAGTGCTATTATTGAACAACTGCTGCTGGTAACTATAATGTCTGAATGGAATGGTTATTTTGTGTGTGTGTAATGATGTACATGATAATTTGTGTACGTCTATGAGTGGTGCATCCAAACCTCTGTCTAATTCATGTATTCAATACATGCGGCATTTTGCCTTATCCCCCTTTATAAGGTCTCGCTCTTGATTCGAGCAATTGGTAAATGTTTGTAACAAAGTTGTACTATAATAGGAACTAGGTCCACAGAGGAACTGTCCTGCTAAACTCTTGTAGTAGTTTTAGGATTGGGAAGCCTGACAGGGAACCCAGAGTCAGGAACATAAGTCCCAGGGAAGAGTTTATTTCAAGACACCCCCTTCTCCTCAGCATTTCCTGTCCACTAACTTAGATAGCTCATAGCTCAGAATATTTGCATTTGCAAACCCAGTTCTTAAGCATTCATCTCTTCCTATATGCCTCTTCCTATACATAGGAAACTTAAGTATCTAACATAAGTTAATGGCAGGATGACTATATGTCTCAGTTTGACTGGGACACTCCTGGATTCTGTAGGCTGGCTCAAGCCAGTTGGTCAGAAGTCCTAGGCAAGATTCCAGCAGGGAGGTGGAGCAGGAGGAAGGACAGCTTGTGGGAGGGGTGGCGCCTTGCAGCCTGCCTTGCTTCTGCACAGCAGCAGTGGTGCCTGCCCAGCTGCATTGCACCACTCCACCTGCCAGCTAATGGATTCCACTTGGTTGTAAGATCTATGAATATTAACAGATGCTCATTTCTAGTGATGAACATTCTGAGAAATTTGCATTCCTAAAATCTTTCTGGGAGAAGGATAGGTACAGGTATTCAGCCTGTGACTTCTCCTTTTTCTCCACTCCCCATGCCTTCCTCAGACTGGAGTGATCCTGAGTTGGGTGGAAGGAGGGGAGGAACAGTAGGGAATGACTACACACAATTCTCTATCCCAGGGATGCTTCTGTCTGGAGAAGGTGTGGGGAGTCTTCTCTATTGCTCCATTCCCCTTGTATAGAGCAGACCATAGCATGGAGCAGAGTGGGGCAACACACCCCACTGAGCATTGTACAGGTTTCATCGTTTCATAGTTTCTAGGGTCGGAAGGGACCTGAGTAGACCATCTAGTCTGATCCCCTGCCATAGCAGGTAAGATTACTGGGGTCAAACAACCCCAGCAAGGTGTCCCTTCCTCGTAAAGACCCCAGGGTAGGAGCCAGTACCACTTCTCTTGGAAGTTGGTTCCAGATCCTAGCCACCCTGACCGTAAAGTAGCACCTCCTGATATCTAGCCAGGTGTTCACTCTTGCAAGAAAAACCCTCTTGTAAGGGAGATCAGGTAGAAACATAATGCCTGTATATGGCCTATGAAAAGTGAAGATATAAGGCATACAGAACATAAGGATACTTAGGCAACCCCCCCCCAAAAAACAAACAAACAAACAAAAGATTGATACCATATATATGGAAACCTAAACTAATGTTAAAAAGCCTGGTCATTGAAGATAGGGAAGTTTAAATTTTTGCAGAAAAAAGAACAGAAGTTAATGCATGTAACATAAAGCAAAGGAATATGGAGGTGATCATCCTATTAAATGTGTTATATATCTTAAAAGAAACAAATTCCCATGTCACCTACTCATATAATGAGTAGTCACATTTCAGAATATCAACTGTTTAATTGAAAAACAATAAGAAAGAGATCCATGACCCAACAGACAGATTAACAGACTCAGCATTCTTTATGGCTTGCACTGGAGCATGCTAAATAGGAAAGAAAATAATACAAAATACAAAAAGAGAAAGATAGTATCTGTATGTGTCCTAACAGCTTAATATGCACTTTGGGTATTATGTTAAGTTGCTAATTGTTAAAAAGTAAACAGAAAAATTAGGTTAGACAAATGTGCTGATGAGAAGAAGGGGCAAGAAGCAACTTTGGCAAATCATTACAACACTTCATCTGAGCAAGATGCAGTCTGATAATTAGATTATAATTTCATATAAAAGTGTTTAATGATAAAGAGCGAGCTACAAATTACTAAATTCTGAGCATTTCCCACAAAATACTCAGGCCCTGACACAGAGTTGAAGTTGCTGACAATCAACATTTTGTAAGTTAGTATTTTTCCCTCATATACAGGTACAGTGAAAAATAGATAAATTATGAAAAAAAATTCTGATAACTTTATTGATTCATCGTGCCCTTATGTATAAAAGTTTCCTGAAGTTAATAATTAAACATGTTCTTTCATTGTATCTGTTTTTTAAGGTTTTAAATTTCAGAAGTTTCATTGGCTGGTAGCAGATAGTTTTGTAATGAGAGATGGATCAAAATGACAACTGATTTTAATCCAAGTGCATCTTTCCTGACTTCCATATACATTGCTTCAGATGACTAAAAGGAGTTATCTGAACACAGATTCTAACCTAGCAAGCATGAAGGAAAAATAGAGCATTTTCAATTTGCATAAAAGAACCAGAGTGAGCATCACTACACCAAACACTAGAGAAGCACACTTCGGATTCAATCATTCCTTTAGTTTACAGCTACGAAGAATTCTCTCAGAGAGGCAGCTGTCAGTGAGAAGAGGAATGTATGGGTCTAAAAATGAAAAAGACACACCTCAGTCAAGAACAAGTGATATGTACAATTTTGTATTTTATCTAATATTATAATTGTTATATTCTATTGTAATCAATTGACAGTTTAATTACCAGCAGTTTAACTCAGGGTGGGCAAGAGGGGAACCCTTCCTGGGCACCAAGTTGGGAAGCATGCCAGAATTGCACCCCACCCTGGCATGGCAATGCAGCAAGTGTGCAGACTCCACCTCCTGCACCTCCCTAACTCCCAGAACTTGCACCCTTCTCACCTGCCCCCCCAATTTCAGAACCACATGTGCCCCACCGCACCACAGTCTCCCACAGGGTTTGCCCCAGATGCCAAACTGGCTTGTTATAGAACCTTAAAATACATATCACATGACTTAATTAGAGCTTTAAATGAACCTTTAGGATAAAAAGTGATCTCCCTCATGAGATTAATGACAGACTAAGGTTTGCTTAAATTTAAAGCACTTTAGAGGGAATTTGACAGTGTCACTTGTGTGATTAAATTTGTTATCCTGTTCATCATCATTATTGATTAGATTACAAAAATGTAGTTCAAAATAGATACATTTTCCTAATTTGGATATAAAGATTCAGTCTGAAGTCAGGGAATTATACATTATATTCAAGCTAGAACAGGTGTGTCAAACTCACTCTGACCCCTCCAAACCCCAAGCCGGATGCAGATTGTGGGACTCCTTGGGCGCATCCACACATGCAAGCACATGTGCTCACAGCAGCTCAAATAGAAGCAGTGCAAATTTGAACTGGGGCTTTTTGCCTCAGCACACATGCCCAGACCAGCACTTTGGTGTGAGGCAAATTGTGACACTTGGGGCAAAATAACCCTGCCTCACTCCTCCTGGATCTGCAGCCAGGGGGAGCTAGAGTCTAGAGCCAGCACCTGTGCTGTCCCCAGCAGTATGAAAAGCTGCCCTGTCCTGGCCCCATTGGTATAAAAACCTGCCCTAGCAAGCAATCCTTTCTCTCAGGATCTCCTGGGGACTATGGGGCCACTTTCCTCTCACTTGTCCGTGCATGTTTCTGGGCATAGCACCAGTAGGCAGCATCCACAGGCTCCTTGGATGCCTTTGAGGCAGATGGGTGCAGCCTGGGGGGCTCTGCTCAGTGTCCCCCTCCAGCAAACTTCTTTTCACATTTTGAACCTATAGCCCCACATCACTCTTACCCTTTTCTTCCTTAGTTGTCCCAAAAAAACAAAAATTAGTTGTATCTTTCAAACTTTGGCCCTGAAATTTTGGGGACTGCTCAGATGGGGTGGCTCCCCTGGCCCCCACAGGGTGAAGTCCCCCCACACAGCACATGGACTTCCCCACCCCTTGCAGGGCCCCAGCTCCCCCCTGGAGGACCACAGCCTCCCTCCTGCACAGGGTCCCAGGCACCCTACAGGGCCACAGTCCCCCCTCCCCACACAGGGTCCCAGGCACCATGCAGGGCCACAGTCCCCCCATACAGGGCCCATAACTTACCTCCTGCAGAAGCAGTGGGAGTGGTGATTTCTGAGCCTGCTGCTGCCAGCTCTCAGGGGCAGCATGCCCAACCAAGCCAGGTCTTGCAGCACTGGGATCACTTTTGCTGTCAGGGTGGGCCAGTTCCATGGTGGCAGGACCTGGCATGGTGCACAGGGACAGTGCTCCAAGCCAACCTGGGTCCTGCTGGCATTGGGGCTGCTCATGCTGCCAGGCTGGGCTGGTCCTATGGCGGCAGGTCTTGGCACACTGTGCAGGGACTGCATGCTGTGGGACTGACCCATCCTGGCAGCATGACCAGCCTCAGTGCCAGCAGGTCCCAGTTTGGCTTGGCATGCTGCTCCTGTGTTCCTCACTGTGCCCTGCCTCTAGCGGCAGCATTGCTTGCCCCACTGTGCCTGTGGGGAGGTGGCGCAAGGCAGGACCCAGCCCAACATGGCTTGCTC
The DNA here is from genome assembly GCF_001723895.1 of Crocodylus porosus. Taxonomy (NCBI): domain Eukaryota; kingdom Metazoa; phylum Chordata; order Crocodylia; family Crocodylidae; genus Crocodylus; species Crocodylus porosus. The sequence continues at coordinate 56,377,336 of NW_017728909.1, read as the reverse complement.
ATCCAGCTTTGCCCTGCAGTGGGTTGCACAGCTCCGGGAGGCATGGCTCTTGTGCATGCCTCCCAGAGCCATGTGACCCACTCCAGTGCAAAGCAGGACTAGCGAGTTGCACTGGCTTGGGATGGGTCCTGCCACACACTGCCAGCTTCACCATGGCTGCTACAGCCACTTGCCTTCCCCTCACCTCCCCACAGCCCCATGCAGGCTACTATGCCCTGGGCCCTATACACCTGAGGATGGCTCTGGGGCTGCCACACACCTGTCCCCCCACCCAGCCCCGCAGCACAAACAGCAGCAGGTAGCATGGGTGTGGCTGTGCTGCAGGCATAGCAGATAGTGATGCAGCACTGTCACCCAGATTCCTACATTCTAAAAATGGACCTGGCCCAGCCCATCCAAGAGCCCAGCAGGAAAAATTATGCTGAGGGGAAACCAGCATGGGTTTGTAGCAGGTAGATCATGCATGACTAATCTAGTCTTTTTTTTATGACCAGGTTACAAAACACCTGGATGAAGGAGTAGGGGTAGATAACATTTACTTAGATGTCAGGAAGGCCTTCAATATGGTATCCCACCACATACTGGTAAACAAATTAAGAGGCTGTGACTTGGATGATTACAGTCTGGTGGGTGGCAAATTGGCTAAAGGATTGTATCCAGAGAGTGGTGGTGGATGGGTCAGTATCAACCTGGAAGGACACGGGCAGTGAGGTCCCACAGGGCTTTGTCCGTGGACCAATACTCTTCAATGTCTTCATCAGTGACTTGGATGAGGGAGTGAAGTGTACTCTGTCGTAGTTTGCAGAGGATACAAAACTGTGGGGAGAAGTAGACACACTGGAGGGCAGGGAACAACTACAAGCAGACTTGGACAGGTTGGATAAATGGGCAGAAAGCAATAGTATGTGATTTAACAAGGAGAAATGCAAAGTGCTGCACATAGGGAGGAAAAATATCCAGCACGCCTACTGCCTAGGAAGTGACCTGCTCAGCAGCACAGAAGTGGAAAGGGATATTGGAGTCCTAGTGGACTCCAAGATGAACATGAGGAGTCAGTGTGATGAAAGACATCAGAAAAGCTAACTGCACTTTATCATGCATCAGGAGATGCATGACAAACAGAACCAAGGAGGTGATACTTCTCCTCTATTGGGCACTGGTCAGACCACACTTGGAATACTGCGTCCAGTTTTGGGTGTCACACTTCAAGAGGGATGTGGATAACCTGGAGAGGGTCCAGAGAAGGGCCACTTGTATGGTTAAGGGCTTGCAGGCCAAGCCCTATAAGGAGAGAGTAGGGCACCTTGACCCCTTCAGCCTCCACATGACAAGGTTGAGAAGCAACCTTGTGGCTGCCTATAAATTCATCATGGGGGTGCAGAAGGGAATTGGTGAGGCTCTATTCACCAAGGCACCCCTGGGGTTTACAAGAAATAATGGCATAAGCTAGCAGAGAGCAGATTTAGACGGGACATTAGGAAGAACTTCTTCACAGTTAGAGTGGCCAAGGTCTGGAATGGGCTCCCAAGGGAGGTGTTCCACAGGACTGACTTTCATGCTGGCTTCAAGTATAGTCTGGGACTGTGCCTTGCCTCACTGTTCTGTGGAACATTTTTTTTTTCCACCCCTGGATATCCAGGGGTCTAATTTTGTCCCCACACTGCAAACTTTCAGTACAGAAAACGTTTTTTTCATTCCCACACATGCCTCTTGCAGTGTCTCAAAGGAGTTTGAGATGCTGCAAGAGGCATGTGCATGCTTATCTAGATGCACTCCTTAAGGGCCTGATTTAGACCTAGCAGCAGTGGAGTGAACATCTGCAAGGCCCCATAGCCCTGTCCCCCGCTCATCCTGCTTCTGAATTTCTGTGCTCAGTTTGGAAGAAGTAGTTCTGTGGACCATATGTTTGACACCCCTGAACTAAAATAGAGAATTTTTTCAGTGGAAAGAGTAGAATAGCCTCACATCTATGAATACGAACTAGGAGAAACTTCTTAAAGTAGAGGAAATACAGACATTTGATATCATCTGAATTGCAGTGTGAGATCCTACACTGGTGCATGTGTAAGCATAATTGTTCATTTTCAACCTTAAATAGAGTTATTACAATTTTTTCCTCAGGTAGTTGCACTTTTACTTGACGAAAAGAATATGACCAAGACAACAGATTGACTTATTTCTCCACATCCAAGTTGGGTCAAAGAGCCTGCCTTTTCACTTCCTCAGACTATACTCCAAAAAAGCTGGTCAACAACTGGAATTTCTGTTCTTTGGGAAATTACATAAGTTATTTATATGAAATGACTTTGTTCATTTCAAAGTGAAACAAGAAGTCAAAATATTGAAATTTGCTGTAAAGCAAAAAAAAAGAAATATTATTTTAGAAATATCAAAGGGGCATTCATTTTCAATAAGGTCAAAATATTTTATTTCAACTTTATAATTCTTAACATAGCACAGAATTTCAACTATATTACAGGTTTTAATATTATGAGTTGTAGCAATATAGTCAAAATATTCCAGTTTTAGTACAAAAATCATTTTGTTTTGATAAAAAAATTCCTATTGAAAGTCATTCTTAGAATATTTTTATTTTTATTGAATTGGCATTTTCTGATGAAAAATTTCCCCATCAGAAATTTTGCAACCATCTCCAACCCGAAAGTTTCCTTGAACTAATATGCTGAATACAAGACACATACAGCCCATTGAATAAAGCTGTATATTACTTTTTACAACCAGATGTTTAAGCAATGGTCATACCATTAATAATACACACTGGGTGTGTCTATACAAAATGTTTACTGTTCAGTTGACTTAGTTGTACTCTAAATGTTGCATCTCTACATGTGCAGCCCTACTAGGTTGGAGTAAACTAATTTACTCCACAACAGTGCATGAGTAGATATGACCCATACTGACTGGGCCATGAGGATGCTTCAGTGTAGGGACTGCCTGCTGCCTAGCCCCAAACTCTTGCCTCAGCCAGCCCTTCCACAGCATGTTAGTCAGAGGGAGCATCCCCAGGTTGACAGGCTGACCCCCCCCCCAGGCCCTCTGCTAGCTGGGGGTGCTCTGACCTGGGCTCAACAAGCTGCAATCCCAGGTGCAGTAAACTCTGGTGCAATAAGCACAGGAGTTTATTACATGGCATTAATATGCACATGTGGACATGCCCACTGTATATCAAAGGAAAACTTTTTTTTTTTTTAACCTGGCACTAAAGTATATTACTATGAAACCATGACTATAAATGTTCACCAATCACATATATTCTGTAATCGATAAAAATGAAGAGCACAATGTTAGTCATAAAAAAAAATAAAGGGGAAAAAAGAGAGAGTTTCTTGTTTTTATTATATGCATTAAGAAAAAAAGCTCTTTGGCATTATTCTACTTGTTGAAAGCAGAAAAAAATACTTCCAAGAAAAATAAAGAACATTTGACTTCATAAGCCTGGCAAATATGAAAAATATTGTTTCACCCCAAACCAATAAATATATTAGTTTACATTATGGATATTGTTGATTTAAAAATACAAATTAATGTTAAACATATTTGGAAAATGTTAAACAATACCTGAACATACTGGTAGTTATGAAACAGGTCATGTTTTTTTCCCCAAGAAAAACGGAAAGTATGTAACATGTAAAGGAAGGAACTTTTTTGTACGGGCAGTGTCTTGGGAAAGGAATGACATAGTAAGTTCTTAAATATGCAGCCTATACATTGTACAGTCAGACTTCTGTCTACCTAAGAACAGACAGATGTGGCCTGTTGTATAAATGGTATTACTCTGTGGGTTCAGATGCTGTATTTAAATGGTCATTGTTGGGGGCTGAATACAATTTTGAATTATATTCTGGTAAAACCATGAACTCTGTTGCTATTGAGCTTCATCTAAGGCTATTTGTGAGCTTGACACTGTTAGTGTTATGGCACAGCCCTAGTGGCATGCTGCAGCACCATTACAAATGCACCAGAAACATTTAATTTCTCTGTCAGACTGCAGGCCCTATCATTTCGTTTTTGCAAGTCAGTTTTTACTGATGGCAAAACCGACTTGACATACAGCCATGGAATACATAGTCTTTGTCCTTTATGTGATATCTGACATTAGTAGAAAGCATTGTCAGCAATAACCCATCATTAACATTTCTCTCAGACTATTTGTTTTGACTGCTCTTTCCAGTGCAAGTCTAAAAGTACTTCAAATATCACTGATTTTCAGTGAAAGGATAACTGTTTCTGCTATGTATTAAGCAGATGTAACAAGGCACTCTGAACTAGAATCACAACACAATTTACCTTAGCAATGAAGTTAGTACTGATTGAATACTGATCATTAACCAATTCATCCTCTGAGTAATTCTGCTGATGCTAATAAGTTAAGGTTGAATAAATAAAGTTTACTCCCATTACTCCAAACAGTGTCACTCCATAAACCTCAAACACATTGTATCTGAAGCTAGATCCATATTATGAGATTTGCAGTTTTGCAAGAATGTAGGTGTAACAGGGGGCCTTCTCTGGGCTGATTTGCCTGTGGCTCACCCACCTGTTTCTGGGCTAACCACCTGCCTTCTTGCCCACCATGCCTTTATGTTAATTAATTAATTATTGTTAATTAAGCAGGAGGCTGCCCATTTCTTACCCCAATGCCAGGGGGCACTATCTGCAGCACTGTACCTTCCTACACCACAGCCCATGCCTTGCAGATGGCATCCAGCTGTTATCAACATCACTGGCCCCACACTGGGCCCCAGAATCCTCCTATCAGGACCCCTCCATGATCCCTTCATTCAGGCAGGCTACCCCACCCTCATTCAGGGATGTCTCGCTCCCTGAAACTCTTCCCCTCCTCGGGCATGGTCCCTTCCCTGGACCTTTGGCCACACAGGCCCTAGCCTCGCCTCCAAGGCCAGTCAGGAACCCCAGGCCCTCCAAGTTCTGGGCATCCCTCGCCTTGGGCCCCTGGCCCTTTTGACCATTCTGGTCCTGGCCCCAGCCCAGGACAGTCAAGGATACTCTCAGTCAGGCCTCTGAGCCTCTAGCTCCACTCTCACTAGTGCGGTCTGCCTTCTGGCCCCTACTCAGGGTTAACCCACCCAATTGTGAGAGCTGAGGATAAGGTTTCCTGACCCACCTTTCACTGGGGCGGTAACTGGCCTGGCATTTCCTGGGGGCTCCCACATCACTGAGAGCCCCACCAAGCCACCACTCCTGGCAGGGTGCAGTTTTAGGTCGTGCCCAGGACCAGGAGCCTCCAGACCATCCCATACAGCTCCTTCCTTACCTCCAGAGCGTTCCAAGAAGCAAGGCAATGTTGCTGCCTGGACTGCCAGCAGTGAACTGCCCTGTTTATATGGAGCTCTAAAATGGCTGCCACAATTAAGCACCTGCTGGCTTCTTGGCCCCAGGTCTTAACGTGGCAGGCACAAATCATGCTCTGCCACAGTAGGATAAGGATTCATGTTCATATGTTATAGAGTAAACCTTAGGGGTGTGCGAAACAGGTCATATTCTATTTGGATTTGGATTCAGAACAAATTGCGGACAGTGGTTCAATTAGTTGATTTGGATCACTGTTGCTGATTCAGGTTAGCCAAATCAGAATTTGAAGATTCAATGCTGATTTGGAGAATCAGTGATTTAGCCATAGACACAGCTTTAAATGTTTATTCTACAGGTACCAGGTGCATCTCATGGACGCTGCAATGGTGGGGCAGATGGAGTGTCCACAGGAGCACAGGGGGTCCCCTGTGTGCTCTTTGGTGAACCCAGAAGTGGACTGGTCTGCCAGGGAGTGCACTGGGGGGCCCCCTGTACCTCTCTGGCTCAGAAATGAGCCATAGGGGGACCCTGAGTACCCCACCAGACCCGGAAGGCATTCACTGACATGGGGACGTGGGGGATGGGGGGGGCAGCGTGGTCACTGGCAGACCTTCTGGTCCACTTCTGGGTCTGCTGCTGAGTGTGCTGGGGACCCCCCTGCACTCCTTTGGGACACTCCATCTGCCCCACTATTGCAGAGTTCATAAGCTGTGCCTGGTATCTCGAGGTATGTAGGAAAAAAACATTTAAAGCTGTGTCTATGTCCAAATTGTTGAATCTTTCCAAATCTCTCTGAATCGATTTGGAGCATTCAGATTTGATTTGGAGAGATTAAAAGGTCTCCTGATTTGATTTGGATTCAGAGATTCAACTACCAAATTGGGCCAAATCTCCGCCAAAATGAATCAAGGACCAAAGCTTTGCACAGCCCTAGTAAACATGCTGATTATGTGTCAGTATAATAATGGTAAAGTAGACATTGTTACATATTCACATCTTGCATTTTTAATTACTCTAAATAATAAAAGACATTCTGAATTTTTACCATTTCATATTGTTACGTGTCATGCTATTTGTCCAGGAAAAGATGGAGTGAACAAGTTACTTAAACTCTCTTTGGATTAAGGTTCCTATCAGTAAAGTCTTAATAAGGATTACTCTAAATTGTATCAGATAGACCTTTTGACTGAATTCCCAGTAGGACATCTTGCAGTTTTTTCCTCACACAAGTGATTTTTGAGATTTCAAGAATATGTTTCATCACCTAATCAAGATAAAAAAAACAAATAAGAAAGCCCACAACCAATAATAAAAAAATCACATGGCACTGTTCAAGAAGTTTTGGTTTGATATTTCCGAGATACTTAATCTTGGTTTTGATTTTTTTTAGTATTTTAATTCTGTATAATAGTTTCAATTCTGAAATGAAAAAAAAACGCTTTGAATTGAAAAAGCACCTTTTTTATTTAATTATGTTGAAGCAAGTTCATTTTGACAGGTAGGGAAGATTTTACCAAAACATTTTTAAATACAAAAAATACAGGGCAGCTTTAATTTTGACAAACGGGGATGTTTTCATGAAAACATATTGTTGAAAAATAACTGATTAGCTCTATAAATCCAGATGTGAGACACTATAATAATGGATAACCTAGAAAATTGCATGAACAACTTAAAACAGCATTAGAGTAATTGCTTGAGGCTATGAATACAGCTTTCTATTACTTATTTACATTTACAGAATTTTTAAATGGTAGGAAAAAGAATTGAATTTAAAAAATGTGAGCAGAATAAGTGTGATTTCAAAAATGGCTATCCACTGAAGTATACTGTGCAAAACCTGGCTCAGGCTGTTCTACAAATAGTAGAATAGCCAGAGCCATCCATTAATTCCAATGTAAGATGATGACACTCAATAGAATTGAATACAAGACAAGTTTGCTTGTTTCAGGAATCCCAAACCCTTGGTGTCTGATATGTTATCTATAATAATATATACACATGTATACATCTTTTAAAATATCTTAATTTAGGGGAAGTGTATATTCAAATGGCTATGTAATGCAGCACAAAATGTTGCTGCTATTACAGAATCAAAGTCATTCTGAAACAACATTATAACATTCATAGACAGTGTATGTGTTCAGCTCCATATATAGACCGCTCAACAACAGTGCACACACACACATGCACCTGCACACAAATACCATACAGACTTTTTACTCTTTGTATAATTAACACTAAATTGGTGTGCTGTTGCTTGATTAACATTAAGCAATAGAACCAAATGATTTCTTTGATACAAACAGGTTGACAAATGGGAGTTCAGAAAAAAAACTGGATGATGAAACATACATGTTCACTAGAGCCAGAGGTTCCACCAAGACTACTTAGTTCAGGTATAGCTTTAGGAAGACATACATGGTAATAATGTATGCTGCAGAGTGCTAGTCTCAAAATCAGGGAGCAAAAAGGAAAAAAAAAGTCTAGTCTTTATCCCGCACCACTTTTGTATTCATTACAATAAAATACTACCTCTAATACCTAATACAAGAGAACATTATACCCTAGTAGTAAGAGTTGATTAGGATAAAACTGGCAAAATATATTGTATCAGAACAACAACAACAAAGCTTATTTAAGATTGATCTGAAGGAGAAATAATGACAGATGAAGAGAATACAAAATGTGGAGCAAACAGAATTCATAGAATAGAATAAGCACTACAAGGGCTTCAATGTACTGATTGAAATGCAAGTTATTTTACCACTTGTTAATTAGTGTGACACCATGAACAATTTGTTGTGTTATTTTAATGGATGATCTTTTAAGATGAACTGTTATACTGAATGAAAAGGAGATTGAAAGGCTAGTTGAACAAACACTGCTATAATCAATATTTTATACTTTTCCTTTACAGACAGTAAGGTTTCTGTAAACTTATTTTGTCCATCCATGATAAAGAAAATCAGGAGATTGGGACTACTACCATGTATAAAAGTCTATGAATTGTATCTAAGGCCAAATCTTCATAGTAAACTTACTATGTCTTGTACAGACACCATCAAGCATGATGTGTTACATTGGACAAGCTGCTTTCTAATCTAGAAATAAAATAGCCACATCCAGACAGCACTTTGGACAAAGTAAATACCACAATAACATAGGGGAAAGAATGGCGATGCCAGGTTATTTAAACACATTCAAATTATCTGGGAGCATTATCTGGGGGAACTATTTTTTCTCCCAGTAGAAAAACTTACCCAAAGTTGCATGTACAGACGTTCACATGCTGAGGCCCTAAAGAGTGGACAGCTTACAGTGCTGACACTGGGCATTTCAGTTTGTTTTGCAGGCTCCCTTAGTCTACCTTTTGAGAGATGGCAGCAGTGCACAGGAGAACTCTGACTGACTGACCCAGACTGCCCTGTGTTTTGCTGCAGCACAATGTGGGGATTGTGAAGGGGTCATGTTTTGCTGCCTGCTGGAGCCACACACAGTCTTTGTGGGGGGCAGGGATGAGGAGGAGGGAGGAAGAGTACTTGAGGACTATGCTCTCTTGTGAGAGAAGCCATAGCACTTATAGACATTTGTTCTCCCATGACAAACTCTCCTGGGAGTGGTTTCTCCTGGGACAGCAGCAACTTTCCCAGGAGAAACCGAATGTCTGTATGAGTCCCCAGTTAGTCCATTAGCAAGTTAATTAGACCATCTGTGGCATGTATGAACATAACTATACTGCTGTTGGCTTAGGAGGTAACCTACCCAGCATGACTAATGGTGTTATCACCAAGCAAGGTAAGATTTTCATAGCCAAAATTTTCAATTAATTGAGGCCACTTCAGATTAAGAGCTGTTCATTGCTCACATCGTTGTTCACACCAGGTCATGAATTCCAAACCTCTGGGATACTCTCCTGCTTAAATTAAATGATGACCATGATCAACTCCAATATTTGTAAATAATTATCTAGCCCATATATCAGTGTAAGATCTGGATAGATGCTTTTTTCTTGGTCTCTATAGATTGTTCTCCTACAATCCTCCTAGTTAAGTTACACACTACATTACTAAGTTATAAATAAAAATACCTTAGCAACATCCATCTCTGGCTTAGTGAAATCAATACTTCTAACAGCAGTTGATTTTCATCATCATACAGCCATAGACTGGCATACAGACAGAGTACAGAATTTGTTTGTGTGTCACTGAACCCGTTTGATGATTCACCACTCATAGGCTGATTGATTAACTCTGACAGAATCCTGGGTTTATTTTATACCTCAGATAAAAATGTATCATGATAGATCTTGCACAATCAGATTTCAAATGGTTCCTTTTTTACATTTTGCTATATATTCCCTGATGTAAGTAAGAATTTAATACATCTAGACGTGAGAGAGATATGTTACAATCATTTTATTGAATTTGTTTTTGAGCCCTCTACACTGGAGTAGCAAGAGAATCCAAGAAAATTCTGACATTTGCTTTCTGGCACAAGTTAAGTTTGTGATAGGTTTTAGGAGAAAATAGAACTTTTGCCAACCTAAAATAGAATATGAATTTATAAAAATCAAAACAAAATATACAACACTTTCCTATAAATAATTTTCAAGAAAAAAATCAGATACAATTGGTTTTGTTACCTTTATCTAATTTTCTCTTCATTTTCTTACTGATGTTTCCCAATAGTCCTGTTTTTCTTCTTTTAATTTTTAATGTCTTCATTTCTCCAGGTTAATCCATAGATCTTCTACATTTCTAGATCTCACTTTCACTAATTTCTTATATTTTCCCTTTAAAGATTGACTAGCTCATTTTGCCTACTCTCAAAACCATTCAAGCATATATATGGTTTTCACTCTCTCTCCCCCATTTTTATTGCACTACATTTTTTCTTTCTTTTTTTTCTTTCACAGTAGTGCCTACACAGATCACATACCCCATAGTGTTTGAAGCAAATTTGCATGATGCCCGAATGGTTTTGAGAGTAGGCAAAATGAGCTAGTCAATCTTTAAAGGGGAAAATATAAGAAAGTAGTGAAAGTGAGATCCAGAAATGTAGAAGATCTATGGATTAGCCTGGAGAAATGCAGAAATTAAAAATTAAAAGAAGAAAAACAGGACTATTGAGAAACACACGCACACACATATATGAGGGGATTGATCTCCCCTCCCAAAATTATATGAAATTAATTAACAATAATAAAACTTGAATGAAAACTTTACAATTCTTATACACTTGAATATAGGCCTCTCCCTCAATTTTTTTTCAGTCCTTCAAAGTGTTATGTGGAATATACATCTTTTTAGTCTTGTTCACAACTGCTCTCTTCCCTGACTCCCAGAGCCCTTATCAAATCTATAGATTAATATCCTGTGATCACAGGTATGTAGCACATGAAAGACTTGCAGCTCACCCTCTTCTATAGCATCTCAACCTAAATATAGTCCATTTGTCTCACTGTCAGTAGCAGTGAAGGATATGGACAGACATCTGCCACCTCTGCCTTCAGAATGAAGTTTCTTTTATATCTGGAAACAAAGGGAACTATATATAGCACTGCTCTTAAAAGTGGTGACACAAATTAACATGCAGATCTGCACACAACAGCACAATTTCAGGGTGGATAATTTATATTGGATTTATTTAGACTGCCCATGTTTATTAGTTCCAATGAAAAGGGAACTTATAAGAAAACAACATAGGAAATGAAAATTCAAGTGAAACAAGGGACAGCCTAAAAGGAACAATATTTCACTAAGGGGAAAGGAAAGGAAAGGAAAAAGGAAAAAAAAGAGATTATCTTTCAAATGCACATGGCCCATGAAACATCCAGAAGTGAGATGGGTGGGTGGGGCTAGGGAAACCCCAGGATCTTGGGGTGGTGACAGAACAGGACTGGGGCCCAGAGAAAAGCTGTGATATGCTGCCTGCATGACCCTGTAATGGATGCCAGTTCTGTAGGCAGGGGCGTGTGGGGAGTGGATAGCAGCTCTGCCCTGGCCCCAGCTCTGTATTTTTGCTGCTCTAAGGTCCTGGCTCCAGCCCCATCCCATCCACCTGGCCAGGCACCCCATCCAATCTGCCCAGCCATGCATCGAACCAGGACCTGAGGAGAGCCCTAATTCTGTGGTTAAGGATATGCAGGGAGCAGATCACAGCTCTTCCCCAGCCCCACACTGTCACCACCCCATGATCCTATGAATCCCAAGGAGACTGGATAGGAGCTGCATGGGCAAGGCACACAGCTCGATGGATGGGATGGAGTGGCAGTCAGGTGGGGAACTGCATCCTGGGTTGGGCCCAGGATCTTGGGGTGGTGACAGTGCAGGGCTGCGGCCAGTTCAGGGCCGTGATCCACTACCTATATGCCCCTGTCCCTGGAACCAGTACTTGTCACAGGAGTGTGTGGGCAGCAAATTAGTGCTCTACCCCAACCCCAGCCCTGTACTGTCACCACCCCATGATCCTAGCCTCGCCTACCCATCCCACTTCCAAATACCACTGTCTGCCCACCTGTGGTCTCATCCCACATAGGGAGTTTTGGTGAGCTGTTGCATGGTGAGGGCACTGACCCAGCCCGTGACAGCTCACCGAAACTTCCTATGTGGCCCATGGGCCCAAATAATTGCCCATCCCTGTTTTAAATTAACCTAACCAAGGTTACATCAATCTAAATGCCCAGTGGTGCAGGCATTCATAGGGCTTAAATTGCTCAAAAATGGTGTACCTGTTTAGATTAATAAAAAGGTAACCTAATCTGCAAAGGGTTAACCTGACCTAGAGGATGCCTGAACATATTCACAGCACAGCCCTGAGGGTGAGACAGTCCAGCCACTCATCTCAGCACCAGGGATATGCTGTTCTGACTCAGCCCCCTTACCCTAACCAGGCTATTTTTAATCCCTTGCTTCTGATTATTGTACCTCTCCTCTCCCCCCGAGGACCAGGCAACATTCCCTTGTAGACTCACCACCTTACTCACAGACCTGCCAGCCTCCTCTGGACACACAAACCACACCCCTACCTCAATCCCCCTAACCTCTCTATTCACCCTGGGTTATTTACCTTGGACTTTTTCTGTGACTCCCAGTTTAGATTTAGGCAGCTGAAAGCATATCCCCCAATGGGAAAGTCTGTGGTAGGTGAGTAAGGGGAAGGGGGGAGTGGGGCTGGGACTGGGCAGGTATTGGAAGGGAGTGGAGTAGAGCCAAGCTTAGGGCTGGGGCCGGGGCCGGGGCTGGGGCCTGCTGCGCCTGTGCAGCTGCCCCTTCCCCCAAGCCTGGAGTCATTGCCCAGTGCCAGCAACCTCCACAAAACCACCCCCTAGCCCCACACTGGTCCTAGCTACCTCCACACTGCCCGGGGGGACCCAGAGCTGTGGGCCAGAGTGGGGCCAGACTCAGCTGCACTGCTGGGGCGGAGGGGCCGGAGCCCCTGGCACCCCCATGCCCACTCTGTGTTGTCCCCACGAAGAGCACTGCGAACCCAGAGACTCCTCCAGAGGCAGTACCAGGGAACCAAGGGGGGCATGTGACCCCAATCTGTGCACAGGGCAGGGCAGGCACAGCTGGAGCTGGGTTCTGCCTGCTCCTGACCCTGGCACCTGGCTCCGCTTTTGACAGCAGTGTGGCACCCTGTGGGGTGGGCCAGGCAGGACGCACATAGCACTACATCATGCCACTGTCACAAGTGGGAGTAGACAGAGCCCAGGCCCAGCTGCATCAGCCCTGCCTCATACACAGATTGGGGACTGCATAGTCTCCTCGGGTCCCTGGCACTGCCTCTGGAGGAGCCGCCGGGCTTCCAGAGCTCTTCACAGGGATGACACAGGGTGGGCACAGGCTCTATCCCCCACAGCCCGGTGGTGCAACCGAGGCTGGCCTCATTCTGGCCCCCAGCTTCAGGACCCCTTGGGTGTGGAGGCTGCTGGCATGAGGCAATGACCCTAGGTGTGAGGAAGAAGCAGCCATTCTGACGCATCCAGACCCATTCCACCCCACCTCCCAGCTGCTCTGCATCCACCTGTCCCTTGTCTGTCTTCCTCCCCTCCCTTCCCCTCCCTGCTATTTGGGGAGGCGTCTGGGCTGGGGGTGGGGTGCTGCCACTGTAATCCTCCCCTTGCCCTCAGGCAAGGAAGCAGGGGTAACACTGCTGCTCAGGCAGCCAGAGGGGGCTGTGTTCTTGCTGCCAAATTTCTCCTGCCATGACGCAAACTTGGGCCCCTCAGCCCAGGCAGGCAGCTAATCACTTCTGCCCTCTCCTGCTTTTCCTGAGCTGGCCCCACCACTAATCAAATGCAAACAGCAATTCATTGATTTTCTAGGAGTGGGAAAAGTGGCTGAGGGAGCTGTCACAGGGATGCTGGAGGAAGCAGCAGACCTCTGCTTTTCCTCTGCTGGATCCACTGATGTTAAATTGTAATCCCAAGTTGATTTTTTTATGATGTGTGGAGGTGGGGTGGAGGGAATCACTGCACCAGAGACTGCTGGAGGAGGCAGCACCGGCAGAGGGTCTCCCATTTGAACTCAGCTGGCCCCACCAGTGCAGCCATTCCGCACAAGCACAGTTCAGCAAAAGTGCTATGGACAGACAGACAGACTAAGGCTTTTATTTTCTTAGATTGTTTGAAGCCCCTTTTAAGTCTTCACAACATCTTGTGACAATGAGATCCAAATCCTGCATGAAAAAACGTCCTACATTAGTTTTAACCCTACTACATAATAGTTTCATTTGTATTCCCTAGTTCTAATACTGTGAGATGTAAAATAATAAAATCATACTTAGTTTCTCTGCGTTATCTAATATTTTGAAAACCTATTCCATTACCCCCACCCCCACCCCCACCAACCATCTCTTTCCTAAATTGAAAAGTCCTAGCCTATTTAAGCTCTCCTTATATGAAAGTCCCTCCATATTCCTGATCATCCTTGTTGTCCTTCTTTGTACCCTTTTTAGTTAATCTATATCCTTTTTGAGGTATGGAAGCCAAAACTGTGCACAATATTTAAGACGTGGATAAACTGTATATTTATACAGGGGCATAATGATTCTTTGTTTTGTTTACTTACCTTCTTAATAATTAATAACAATTTATTTGCCTTTTTGACTGATGTTGAACACTGTGCGCATGTTTTTAGCAAGCTGTCTATTTGTTTCCCAACAGATCTACTGGCTTGGTGATATGCATGTCATATAAAGTTGTATTATGGAATAGAAGATTGTTTTGGTGTAATTCCAGAGCTTCATCAGTCCAATCACTGCTATAAGTATGAAAAATCCTGTCTGAGCCTGGATTAAATAGCAGCTGCTTTGATCAATTAAGGGGAAAAATCTATTACTTTCTAATGAGAATAATGTGCTACAATCAACTAGATTTGTATTATATGGGGAATTACAATTTTGCCCATTGTTAGTAGGAATGATATATTCCACGGCAGTTTCATCCAGTCCTCAAAGATAAGAAGCTTTAAAAGTTTAATTAGAAAGGTTTTTATTCCAAAAGATATGCAAAGAAGATTATTACTGAGGGGCTTGACAGCTACATGTGATGACTGATGACAACTACTGCCTTAAGGAAAATACTTGTTTTTCAACTAAAACTAGCCATATTAGAAAGCTTTGGAGAGACCTATATATTTATTTATATTCCTCAAATCATAATGATAAACAAAGTTATTGGTACCAGTCCCTGATTTTTACATTCTAGTGAAATAACAGAATACTATGCATAGGAATATCTCTGGGAGTTTCCCTTAAAAACTAGAGTGAAGGAGAAGAATATAAAATGTACCGATATTATCTGCAGGGCTTCTCTTGTTTTCTATCCTGTTTAGGCAGAATTTGTCACTGTCTGCATGTTGCTATCCAGCTTAGCAAACAAGGGTAGATTGTCTGTTTTCTATGCACTACCACAAAAATGACAATAATACTTTTCTCACACAATATGTAATAGCTACCATTAAAAATATCAGCATTTACCAACTCTTTCAAAGCATAAAACATACCTATATTTTGAATATAAGGAGGTAATTCTTAGTAAACGCTGACCTTACCATTGCAACTACTGTACTTTACAAAGTTAATTGTAAGCCAGGGATAGCCTTCAAGTGATATGTTTTACTGACTCCTGCTGGAAAATTTCAGATGTCTGATTTCTTACCATGACAGTCTATTAATTTTCAAGAAGAATGCTTTACTAAATAAATAAATATAATTATAAAATAAATTATAATTATTTATAACAAAATCATGTTTATGAACTCTGAGCAAGATTCAGTTCAGCTACAAATGAGGACAGTGCCTGTCTCAGAAAGCTTATAATCTATAACCTGGTGGGGAGGAAGGGGAATACTAACTCTGCACTACAGCTCCATTGAAAGTATGAGAGTTAAGTCACATCTACTCAGGTGAATTAAAATACCTCTCTGATTCAGGTCAAACAAGTCAAGACTTTGCTAGCAGCTAGGCATTATATATCTATAAGTGAAGTGGAATTTTGGCCTATTTACTGTTCATAAATATTTGAAAAAAATAAATATATATATTGACAATTACTGATTATTATAATTGTGTATTAAAATCCTGCAGTCTTGTTCCTATTAAGTGAGCATAAATTGTACTGGACTAAAAAGAAAAATCTTAACTGGGATATATCTCTGATGCTATGATTGACATGAAATGGGCAGCAATGTCAACAGTTTAGTGGTCATAATTTTACTTAAAAGTTGAAATCCTATTTGAATGTGGGACCCCTTCTCTTAATATGTTCATTTCATTCTAACAGCCTTGGGCAAAGGAAGGTAAAGGTATATTAGGATAAAATATCCATGAAAATAGTGTAACCTTATTCTATGGCTATCCATTAAATTTTTAAGAAAAATGCAGTTGTCAGAACTCAAATATTCTTTGGCTTTTTGTGATGTCACACAAGAGTCTTATTTATTAAATATCTATTCAGATGCATCATCATGGCCTAAGCAGAAGCACAAGTGGTTTGTAATGATGCAGTGTAATGTGAGAGCAAAAGGGACTATGTACATTTAAAAATAAATTAACAATAAGAAATAAAAAGAAATGTCAAATAATTGATACATATCTAAGTTCTGGCCTGGTTCTAGTCTCTGGGAAAATAAAACAGTATAAAAATAGCGCGCCCCCCCCCCCCCCCGCTTTGTTTTTTTCTGGAAAATTTTTCATGTTCCAGGTCAAATTAGCCAAGTCAGTTATGAATCCTCTTGTTTGAGCAACACTCAATCATTCAAATGCCATATATGTCACTGCTACCAACAAGTATCCTCCACCCCAGACTTTTCAATTTAGGGCTTCAGATCCATTGGTGGGCATCCTGCATGCAGGCCCAAGCCTAGAAACTTGGGGTTTGGATGCCCCCAAGTCTCACTTGCCCTTAGCCAATGGCCACAGGAGCAAGCTAGGGAGGAGTCCCTCATTTCCATACAGTAGGTGTGTAACTGAGATCCTCCCACTGGAAGCTGGCCAGTGGGAAGCTGACTACAAGTTAGCCTTGTAACTGTTCTTGATGCAGGGAAAGTCACAAGGGCTAGGTAGTATGGATATGGACCAACACCTTGGGTTTTGGGAGAATAGTAAGAAGAGAAAGGAAAGATTACTGAACTCAGTATAAGAAAGGCTGGAGTTGTCTCCAGCAGCCTGCAACTTGGGATAGGCCAGAAAACAAACGTAGTGCCCCTTTCCCTTTTAAGTTAAGTTTGGCATCAGAAGCCCAGCCCCAGCAATTTCCACTCCCTAGCAGGGCTGTGCAAATCTTCGGTAGCTGATTTGATTTGGAGGAGATTCAGGGACCAAATCTCCAAATCCAAATTGAATTGGGAGACCAATTAAAAGCTCCAAATTGATTCCAAGCATCTGAATTGATTCAGAAAAGCTTCTAAAAAGATTTAGCCACTTTGGAAATTTAGCCATAACCTAAACAGGTCTCCAGCTGGTAAATCTGTTGGGGTTAGGGGGAGGGAAGGGATGTGGTGAAGGGAGAGACTGGGGCTGAGACATGCTTCCCAGCTGGGGCAGAGGGGGTCATGTTACTTGGGGAGGAGGGCAGGAGGATGCGGGATGTGCGTACAGCGGTGTTGCGAGCAGGGGCTTTGCCCTGCTGCCGCTTGCCCAGCCAGGGCAGGGAGGAGGCGGGATGTGGAGGAGGCTCACTCTGGGTGGAAGGAGGCAAGCTGAAGTAGCATAGCCCTCTCTCCCAGCCTTTTATTTATTTTTAAGTGCCAGAAGGCTGTGCGAGGCAGGGGATGGGGTCAAGCAGTGCAGCCATGAGGACTACTCTCACTGAGCAGGTGCAGTGTGGCTCAGCAGGCTGCCACACACTGTCTAGGAGCTGGGGTCGCTCCACCTGTCAGCTGGAGCCTGGCACTGCTCAGTCCCAGTGGTCGCTCCCAGACAGTGCATGGTGCCCTGCCAACCCGTGCTGCACCCACGCCATTGGTGCTAGGTGGGGGGGTGATTCCCACTGCCCCACCATGCCGCACCCTGTGCAGGGGGGCTCTGCCATGAGTCCTTAGAGGCCCTGATCCCTGCTGCTGCAGTCAGCGAATGCTGGGAGGCTGGGGCCAGGCAGAGCAGACATGGGGGTTTCTCCCACAGCTCCACCCACCCAGCCAGCCTCTCCCCACCTGATCCAAACCTCTGAATCAGTACCGAATCAGTGCTGAATCTCAGATTCTGATTTGGCTGAATTTAATGGGGACAGTGATTTGAAACACCAAATCGAAACACTGTCCTCTGAATCAACCAAATCTGAATTGAATACTTCCCTATTCGCACAGGCCTACCCCCTAGCCTCTGTGAATCTAATTTGGCTATATATTACATGCTGCTTTCTTCTCTTGCTTTGCCTAGAAGGCTGCTGCTTCTCTCTCTTTCTTAGTGTTATTATTCAGAAATCTTCACAAACTACAGCTCTGAGAGTTTCAGAAGTACTGACAGGGGAGAATGGGTTGGCCCCATTTGGGTAACAGAGAACATCATATGCTGCAGAAAGTCATCTATCTGATTTAATATAAAGCTCTTCCTTCACTGGCATGCACAAATCAAAGTGTCCAGAAGCAAGAGAGATGTTTTGATTATTACTCAGATACTGAATGTGCTATGGGCAGAAGCTGCACTTTTATACTAAGTAATGAAAATGTCAAAATAAGGATTTTTTGCTTTCACTCCAGGGGCAAGATTTACTACAGACATAGCCAAGAGACAGTACTAATGCAATTAATATAGTTGTACTAAATACTAACATCAGCAAAGGGTGCAGAGGAGGGTGCTGTAGTTATCTGTACAAGAGAGATTTAAAATTAATGATTCAGATTATTTTTGTGATTTTGGGAAGTCAGGAATTGAAGCACAAACCCACCAATATCCAGGGAACAGACATGTCACCCATCCTCCCTTCCCTATCAGTTTTGTGTCACAGCCAGCATATGCAGCTGTGACTGTTTATTGGGAAAAATCGCTATAGGTGTTTTAAAGTAGTCCTCTGCATCTCTCCCTGTGGTGGAATTACTGTCCCTATCCAGTCCAAATACCTTCTATGCGATTTGACCCTTGGGGACAACTTCAGAGAGAGAGCAGTATTATACATGGGAGTCCAGCCTGGATGTTTTCTTCAGGCTAACAGACCAACAGAGAGAATAGACTAAGCTAGGTAGCTCAAAGTAGAGCTGATGCTCAAAGAGCTGTGCTGAGTATTTTTTTCCCCAAGAAATAGAGAGGAAAAAACCCAGTCTGCTTACATTAACTCTCCTCTCATAAAGTGTGCTTTGTTTGACTTGTCTTCAGATGGATCCTTGAACCACTATCCACAGATGTTGGAGATACAGTAATTTTCATTCTTTGACTCTAGCACAGAGAAGGCAGGTGGGGGAGATGTGCCAAGTGGCAATAGTGGAAAGTTGCTTTAATCTTATTCTTTTACTGTGTGTGTGTCTCAGTCCTCTGTAGAGTTCTGCTTAGAATATTAACTAGTCCTCTCTTCCTAGAATTTAAGAAACGGGACATATATTCCAAATATGACAAGGACAGCAAGAAGGAGCTAAACAGTTTCACTAAGGCTCCAGACTCCACAAGACTGTAGCCAGAATCCCCTACATTTCTTCAGCTCTCAGGTGAAACCAAGAACCGTGTGTTTTTTGTGCAGAAATATCAGATATGTTCATTTACATGGTTTAGCAGGTGGCATGGGCAACTGATGCCTCCTGACTCTGAGAGTCCCCCAGCAGCCAATCATCAACCCTGGCAGCAAAACTGGGAGTGCTGCTGGCAAAACTGGAAGTTCTGCTGGTGCTTCTCAAAGGGGGCACCAGCTGGTGCTCCTCACTCCTTGGCCACCGAGGGCCAATCTCAGGGGGGCCACATGCCCCCCCCCATGCATCACCTATGGTGGGTAGTAGTATGTGATCACTGCTTACTGTTTTGTTCTTAATTGTCTCACAGATGTCTTGTTCTTGCTTCCCTCTCTGTTCCTTTACTGCTTCCCATGAAAATCTGTACAAATTGACCATGTTTTAAACCTCTGAAGAAACATATGTTCAGTATACTTGATTTGTCTTTAGAGCTGAATTCCCTAAATATTCTTTCCTTACTGAGCAGGACATTTGCTGCAATACCAACCCTAGGCTAGACCAGGGGCACCTGAATAGAGAGCAGGGTGCCTTTCGTGTCCTTTCAATGGCCCTCAGGCTGTATCCAGACTCTGTAAAGAAGAAAAATACTTGCTTTCAATGCAGTGGGGCAGGTTAGTCTAAGGGATTTGCAGTCCACAATAAGGCTGTGCAAAATGGCTGTGTTTTGATTCAGTTTTGGATTCAGCCATTTTGGGGGACAGTGATTCTTTTTGGTGTTTCGTATCACTGTCCTGTTTTGTCTTCACTGAATCTCCTCTGAATCTGTTTCTAACAGGCTGCAAGGGAAACTTCACACAACCCTACCCAGTTGGTTGGGGCTTGGATCTGGGGGCTGCAGGGCCCCAGCAGGGAGCAGGATGGGGCTGTGGGTAGCTTGTTTGGGGGAGGGTCACTGTCCTCTGTGCAGGTGAGGAGACCCCCATGCAGATCTCAGATCCTTGTCACACAGTGTTGCGGGGCAGGGATGTATTGCAGAGAGGTAAGCAAGCCAGCTTGTCCCTGATGCATGACTCGGCTGCGCCCTGGCAACAGGGGGCTGTGCAGATTAGGCAGTGCTGATGAGGAGACCCCAGCATGGGTCTCTGCTTCCTGCAGAGCCACGTCATGGGGCAGGGATTCTGCAGCTGCTGGTTCAATTCTCTAGCTCGCAGCTTGATTTTCCACCCCCAAATTTGATTCCCCAGCTCTCTGATCATTCCCTAGCTCTTTGCGGGATACGTGGGCTCCTGGATCTCCATCTTCAGCAAGCTGCTGCTGCTGTAGGCTGGGGCCAGTGACAGTACCACAGTCTTCCCAGAACTTGGCACAGGCTGAGCCAAGCAGCTGCTGCTGGCCTCAGCCTGCCAGGGAAATGATTACAGAGCTGAGGAAAGTGATCAGAGAGCAGGGGAATCAAACCAGGAGCTAGCTGTCAATATCAGAGCAGTCTTTCCCCATCCTCCTCTTAGTTTTTGTGCAAGCCCAGCTCCAAAACTTTGAAATTCTCCAAAACATTTCCTAAACATTTTGTAGACTTCTGATTTGTTTTGAAGCTGTTTCAGAGCCTTCTGTTTTGATTTGGATTCAGTGTTTTGGGTATTGAAATGGCTTGAAGCACTTCCAAAATGAAATGGCTGTCAAAAGTTCGCAGAGCCCTAGTCCACAGTTAGAGCAGCAGGACTCTCAGGGTTGCTTATCACTTCTGCTTCCTGCTTCTAGTTGCCTCTGGAATTTGTAGTCCACAGTTGCAGCCAGAACCAAGTTTTAGCAGGACAGAGCAGCTGTGTACTTAGGGAAAGGCAAGTTTAACCCCCATCCCTGGCTTCAGACCTCTGCTGGGGTTTGTCTGGGAGGGGGTGGGCAATGAGCCAGTCAGTGAGGTTACTGAGCAGCTCTTACTACCCCAGCTAGGGAGCAGAGGGGTTGGGCCAGCCCTGATCTCTGGAGCAGACAAAACAGCCCATCCCAAGGCTAAAAAGGATGCTGGGATGTTGAGGGACTCTGATTTAATTTAAATGAGGAAGGGATCTGGAACAGAAGTTTCATAAACCAGTTTGATATAAATCAGTTAAGTCTGATTCTACATTCAACCAAGTTTAAGTTAAAGCAGTTTCTGCCATTTTGAAACTAGTTTATGTGCACTGAACTTCTATTCTGTTACAGGTTTTTACCGGTTTCTGATCACTTAAACTGGTTTATGTGTAACTTGTGTCCCTAGCTCTGAAGTTCAGTACACATAAACAGTTTTCAAAATGGCTGAAACCAGTTTAAGATAAACTTGGGTGAATGTAGTATCAAACTTAACTGATTTAGGTTAAATTGGTGTATTGAACTTCTGTCCCAGATCCCTTCCAAATTCAAGTTAACTCACAGTCCTCCACTATACCTCCCCTGCAAACCCCCACCCCTTCTCTTGCAAGATGAGCTAACCTTGGTCCAAAGTGTCTGCTCCAAACAAGCAGGGAGGTGTGCCTTAGTGCCCCCTGGTTTCTGGCCTGGGAACCTCTAGGCTGCATCTCCAGAATCTAACATGAATGCCCATTCGCTTCCTTGTCATTTCAATCTATGCAGCTTAGACTAACCTGAGAAAATTGAATGAACTCAGTCTTGGGCTTTTTGACTGCTTGTACTTAGCCCAGAAGCCAAGGTGTGCATAGAAATCAAAGTCTGTATGAAAACAAAACATGGGCATAGGTTAGAAGTGGGAAGAGAGATAGGGGGATGAACAATAAACTTGTATAAGAACCCCATGGAATGATACTCAGATCAGAACAGAGAATGTGCTTGGAATTGGGGAAGGAGATGCATCTGGAGTCTGGATAATTGGGATTAGGGAAAAAGAAAGAAAAATCAGACAAAGTTGGCATGCAGGATCTAACTGAACACTTACAATAAAACTAGCAGAAACCAAAGGAGAGAAATTGGATAAGAACTAGGAAGAAAGAGGCAGGACAGGGATAAAGACAGATGGGAGAACACAGGGCAAAAACCACCAATCTTATGGGAAATAGAATGAAATCCCCATCAGAATTCAATCTTCTCATGAGTTTGAAATAGAACTGAAGATCCTGGAGTCTCTCACTCCTCTGTTATCAATAAGTACCTGTGAAATCTACTTTAATGTGTCCCACTCGTTCCTAATTCTGGTCCACATAGAGAATGACAGCCTACTTCTGATACCCTTTTATAACCATTTACAGATACAAAATTTTAAATTCTTTTGATGGCCTGTGTATGCCAATACCATGCTATGTGATAGAATTCTCTTTTCCATTTGCTTTTAAAAATAGGACACTCTCTCTCACACACACACACACACACACAAACTATTTGAACATATTATTAAGTTTACAAAAGGTCAAGGATACCAGAATTAAGGATACTGTTGCAGCCCCACTTTTTCACCTTTGTGTTTATATATGACCCTTCCACTAAATTAATATACCCTATTTTTTCCACGAAAGTCCTGCCTCATTTAGCACACATAATAAACATGTTCTGGGGATGGATCAAGAGTGTAGAGATATTGTCTACAGAACCTTAATTTCATTTGATTAGAGCAGGCAGAAAAATGTAGTTAATAATGTAGACTTGTCTTAAAAACTGCCCTGAATATTTCCAGACAAGTGATTTCAGGCAAATCACTTTAACCAAATTCTTTATAGGTGGCCATTCATTGAAATCAAGAAAATAGTGCATTGTATGACCCTAATAAATCAGGTCCTAAGTGTCTTGGGTTGGGCACCTCAATTTAATGGATACTTGTGATCTTAACCTCTTTGGATCTTAGTGGTCTATATGCAAATTATGGATAATACTTCCTCATCATACCAGAGTCTTGTGAGCATATATTAATATTTATAGATCACTCATAATTTAATAGTGAGCACCATAGAAGAGACTATGTAGAAATAGATAATTCCATCTTCAGAACAGGTTTTGAAAAATGTACAGCAAAGAAGGCATGGAGCCACACACTGAATAATGAAGAGAAAAAGAGAGATCAAATAACTACTCTTACATGAACACTGTCCATTCTGTGCACTAAATGAGATAAAAGTTCTGTGAAATATCAGACATAATAAACTAAATCCAGCTCTATCTATATGATAGGAAAGTAGCACTTTGGTGACATAACTGCCTGCTATTTTAGGGCACCTTCACAGTTTTAAGATCCTAACCCCCCAGGAAGAAACCATACACGTTACCAATAGGCCCTCTCACCTTTTAGCCCATTAGCCCAAGTGATTATGTCATTTGCCTAGAGGTTGAATACCCAGATTCCTGGCCATCCAACCAGAGAGGTGTTTAACATACATTTCTCACTTTCCAGCAAAGGACCCTAACTTCCAGCTATGTACTGGTCAGAGACATGAACACCCTATAAATTCCTGTTGAAGCTGGATCACTGGGCAGTAAAGTGCAGATAATATATTGAACCATACTAGCAGCAATACAGAGTGGTAACAGCCCAGCAGTCCCTTGTCCTGCTCCAAGTGTGTTATAACATTTAATAGTCACTGAATAAACTGAATAGACAGCAGTGGGATAGTCTCTGTGGGGGCTCAGAACCCAGGACTCCCCCCCCCCCTCCTTCCAAGGCAGCGCTCATCTAAACTTAAAAAAAAATTGTAACTGGGCCTATAGGTCTGGCAGCTGGACTAGCATGATATTTTGCTTCCAGTTCTGGAGCCAGTATGAGCAAGCCAGCTCAAGGCATCTCTACACAGTGGGTGCACCTACACTTTACTAATACACCATAGTTACTGCATGTTAAGTTTGGTACTAAACCAAGTACTAAATCAGTGCTCAGTAGCTCATCTTACTGTACAGTAGCACTAGCACACAGGTTTTTACAGACTGTAATGTGCAGCAGCCTAATACTACTGCACAGTAGTATGTTAGCACAAGTTTTGCCCGGCACACTACGGAACAGCGTTATTAAGCTAACATGCAGTTAAGATCTTATGTGGACACACCTATTGTTTCAGAAAGACACCATAAAGCAATCATGTGATTAAAGATTGTATTGTACAGCATGTGCATAATGGAGCTGAATTAAGGTTTCACAAACAACTTCAATTCTAGCACGTTTGTTAAATCTGCACATGTGCTTAACTGCACAGTAGACTAATTTGCTGTTATGTAAAGTGTCACACTCTATATAAGCAATGCTATTAGACTACAGAAAACTAATTTTTGCTGCTGTAAGATAGTACCGTCAGAGACAGTATCATCTTACTGTGACAAAAATAACTGCTCCTAAAATGGACATGTAAACACTGACCCAGGAGTGCATTGCACCAAATCAGCCCAGACAGCAGTGGGCCAGACCCTTACCTGCTGCCTAGCTGCAGGGCTGCAAACACTGGTGATCTCTTGTGCTCAGACTTCTGTGGCCCCCGCTCAAACTGCTGTGATTCCAGGCACAGCATCTGCATATGGGGCCCGGACCACAGCCATTTGAACATCTTACACATGCCATTAAAGTGCCATGATAAACTCTGGCACAAACTGCACTGGAGTTTATTACATTGCTTTTATGGCATGTATAGATGCATCCTACAATTTATATGCTCCTAACTTTACAGTTTCATTTTCCTTTCACAGATTTTTGGTATGTAATAATACCCTACATGAAACATAATTCAGGCTAGATTTTAGAAATAATATTAATTGTTCAGCAGATGAGGACTCAGGGCCCTCGGGATATGGAGTCACCCACCTGCCTGAAAAAAAAGTTATGAAAACAACAAACATAACCTGAATGTGATAGTGTATGATTAGCAACGCTTGCCTCCTTAGTGCTGCTGGAACTTTACAGTGTTGGCATAAGCTATCAATTGTTATTGTCCATGACAGCAAAACACTATTTATTCAAAATATATGGATGCTCTCATAAAACCAGGTTTTGTTTTATTACAATGACAGCTCTAATGCACTGCTTCAGTGACAGTTTTTCTCTCTTATGCTCATTAAGAATAGTATTTCCCTAATTAGGATAAATGGGTATAGAAAAATGAAAACCTGAAAACCTTGTTTGTGCAAAACAAGCAAAGTACCTAGCATCTTTTCCACCTCTATTCTGAATGTTTTGCAACTGATTCTGTTTGAAGGTTTTTAATAGGTTTAATATTTTATCCTTTTAAAACAGAAATGTGTATTGGCAGAACTGGTGATGGTGTTTTGAAGTTATTTCTGTTGTCAGAATAACATTTGCTATTCTTCCATGATTCACACATACTAATAATCCTATATTAATAGTTCCCTGATAGTATGATTGTTTTGCAATCATACTATCAGGAAGTACTGCAAGCAACACCAAGATCTTTATGTGACTGTCACTGATCTGACTAAGGCCCTTGATTCAAATGTAGAGGCCTGATGAGGATCTTGATGAGATTTAATCCAAGGTAACCAACACCTCCATTACTGATCTTCAATATGCTAATGGTGTGTCATGTGTACCCATTTAATTGGAGAGCTCCAGGTCAGTCTTGACTACTTTTGGGAAGCATGCTTGGACTTACCTTCAACTTCACGAAAACAAACAAACCAGCTTCTCCTCTACATGTAACAATTAGAGGGCAACCCTTGGAGGATGTCAGGGATTTCTTGTACCTAGGTAGCCACCTTTCCTGAAAAGTAAACATGTAAGACATATTCAATACTGGATAAAATCTGCTAGGCCTGAACTGGGACGTCTCTGAAATTGCCTCTTAGATGATCATGACGTCTATATTAAACCAAGACTTCAAATCTACCAGGCTCTTGTATGACATTTCAGAAAGACATGAAAGCTTTGGAATGTTACTGTCAGCAATGTCTTTGGAAAATCTTCCAAATGGAAAGATAGAAAAATAAATACCAGCATTCTGCCTCAAGCAAAAAACCACCAGCATCAAAACCCTGTTTATATGGCACCAGCTCCATTGGACAGGACACCTCATAAATATGCCTGACAATTGACTCCCAAAACAGGTCCTATACACCAACTCACCAATGGTCATTTGCTATTCTTCAGTTTTAAAAGACTAGAAACTACAAATAAATGAATAAGAATGACTCCACTGTCATAATGTTATAATAGTGTATTATGCCAATATACCATAAAATTATGCCCTGGTTCTGTGCATGTACACTTAATTTGAAACAATGGGACTACTCATATATGTAAAGACAAAAAACGACAAGTATTTCCAAAATTAGAGACATGTATAATAAAATCTAGTGGCCTGGACCATACTCTTAGAATAACAGAAACATAGCAAATGAGGCTTGGAAGGAACTTCAGGAGGTCATCAAGCCCAAACCCCTGCTCAAAGCAGGACCATCCCCAACTAGATCATCCCAGCCAAGGCTTTGTCTAGCTAGGTTTTAAAAAAATTTAAGGATGGAGATTCCACCACCTCTCTGGGTGTTTTACTACCCTCCTGGTGAGAAAATTCTCCTAATATCTAACCACTGTTGCAACTTGAGACCGTTGCTCCTTGTTCTGTCATCTGCCACCACTAAGAACAGTCTAGCTCTATCTTCTTTCAAACTCCACTTCAGGTAGTTGTTGTAGGAGACTATATCAAAAGGCTTGCTAAAATCAAGGTATACCACATCCATTGGCCTCCCTGCATCCTCAGAGCCAGTCATCTCATCACAGAAGGCAATCAGGTTGGTCAGGCATGACTTGGCCTTGGCGAATCCATGCTGACTGCTCCTAATCACCTTCTTCTCCAAGTACTTAGAAATGGATTCCTTGAGGATCTGCTTCAGGATTGTTCCAGGTACTGAAGTGAGGTTGACTGGTCTGTCGTTCCCTGGATCCTCCTTCTTCCCTTTCTTAAACATGGACACTATGTTTGCCCTTTTCCAATCATCCAGAACCTCTCCTAATTTTCAAAGATGATAGCCCATGGCTCTGCACTCACATCAGCCAACTCCATCAGCACTCTTGGGTGCATCCCGTATGGCCCCATGAAGTTCTATATGTCCAGCTTTTCCAAATAGTCCCTAACCTGTTCTTTCACCACTGTTGTCTGTTCACTGCCTACCCAAACTGTACTGCCCGGTGCAGTAGTTTGGGGGCTGAACTTGACTGTAAAGACTGAGGTGAAAATGGCATTGAGCACTCCAGTCTGTTCTTCATCCTCTGCCACAGAGTTGCCTCCCCCATCCAGTAAGGGACCCACACTTTCCCTGATTCCCCTCTTGCTATCAACATACTTGTCAAAACTGTTCTTATTACCCTTCACATCCCTTGCTAGCTGCAAATCTAATTGCACTTTGGCCTCCCTGACTTCATCTCTGCATGCCCAAGCAATGTTCTTATACTCGTCCTTATTTAATTATCCAAATTTCCACTTATAAGTTTCTTTTTCATGACTTAGTTTACCGAAGAGTTCCCTGCTAAGCCAAGCTGGTTTTCTTCCATACTGGCAAGTCTTCCTGCACATCAGGATGGATTATTCCTGTATTTTCAGTAAGGCTCTTTCAAGTGCAGCCAGATCTCCTGAACTCCTGTTCCCCTCAGTCTGGCTTCCCAGAGTTCCATGAGTGAGCTG
The DNA here is from genome assembly GCF_001723895.1 of Crocodylus porosus. Lineage (NCBI taxonomy): Eukaryota > Metazoa > Chordata > Crocodylia > Crocodylidae > Crocodylus > Crocodylus porosus. The sequence continues at coordinate 56,349,306 of NW_017728909.1, read as the reverse complement.
AAGTCTGCTTTTCTGAAGTCTAGGGTCCTTACTCTGCTGCTCTTCATCCTTCCTTTCCTTACAATCCTGAACTCAATCATCTCATAGTCACTGCAGCCCAAATTGCCACCTACAACTATTCTTCCCTGTATGTGAGCAGCAGGTCAAGAAAAGCATAGCATAGCATAGTTGACTGCTCCAGCACTTGCATCAGAGTTGTCCCCAACACTCTCCAAAACCTTCCTGGATTGCTTGTGCACTGATATATTGCCCTCCTGGCAGATGTCAGGGTGATTGAAACCCCCATTGAGAACCAGGGCTTCCAACTGGGAAACTTACACTAGCTGTTTGAAGAAAGCCTCATCCACCATTACTTCCTGGTCTGGTGGCCTATAGCAGACACCCACTACAACATCATCTTTGTTGCTCTCCCCTCTAACCTTAACCTAGACACTTTCAACATGCCTATCTCCAGCTTCATACTGGAGCTCTGAGCAATCGTATGGCTCTTTTACATAAAATGCAACTCCTCCTCTTCTTCTCTCCCTGTCCTTCCTAAACATTTTACACTCATCCATGGCAGTGCTCCAGTCATGCAAGCTATCTGACCAAATCTGTTATTGCAATCACATCATAGTTCCATCTCAAAGACTGTGAATGGTTTTGCTGCTTCCTGCTTATTTCCCAGGCTCCATGCATTTTTGTACAAGCACCTGAGGTAAATAGTCTATTGCCCTGATTTTTCAGGAAGTATGAGAACCCTTTCCCTGTAGCCCCCTCCTGCTTGCTATTCCTCCAGGTTTCGCACTTACCTCAGGGCTTTGGTCTCCATCCCCACGGTGAACCTAGTTAAAGCCCTCCTCACTAGGTTAGTGAACTTGTCTATGAAGATGCTCTTCCCTCTCTTTGTCAGGTGGCCCCATCTCTTCTCAGCAATCCTTCTTTTTGGAATAACATCCCAAATGCCAAATCCCTGCAGGCAACACCACTTGCAGAGCCAGGTATCAATCTGCAGGATGCCCCTGTTCCTGCCTGGACCCTTTCCTTGGACTGGAAGGATTGAAGACAACACCACCTAGGCCTTTGACCCCTTCACCCTTCGTTGTCACTTTTGATACATTCAGGGTCTCCCCTGGCAGTATCATTGATGCCCACATAGGTGATTAGCATGAGATAGTAGTCAGAAAGCTGGATGAGTCTCAGTAATCTCTCCATGATATCTCAAATCTGGGCTCTGGGAAAGCAACAGACCTTCCAGGACAGAAGGTTAGGTCAGAAGATGACTCTGTCCATCCCCCACAGAATGAAGTCTCCAAACACCACCACCCATCACGTCTTCTTGGTGGCAGTTGTCTTGATCTTTCCCACCTTGGTGAGGCTTGGCTTGTTCTTCTCCATCAATGGAACATGCTCCTCCCTCTCTGTTGCCAGGACTGCATATCTGTTCTCCAGACAAACTGCTGCAGGTGGAGGTGAAGATTTTCTGCTTGCTGCCAGAAATTCTCTGTTAGCTTTGCCAACATAGCAGATACATGGGAGAAACATTTGTTATTCTTTAAAGATCCATATAGAAACTGCAAATAAGTCAATGAGAATCATTTCAGTGTACAATTTATCTGCCATCTTTAGATGGTAGTGAGAAAATGAGAAACTGTATTACCCCATGGAATATTTGCACTCAGTTATAGAACACTGATATACCAAACAGGTCAAACCACATCAGCAGTACTAGTAGGGAGAAATCTTGCTCCAGCTGTCAGGTCTTATGGATTTCTGCTCACGATGATTTTTGCACTATTTCTACTTTAGTCTGATATGAACTTAGTTTTGATCTATAGAGTTAAAATTCATTATCCATCATTATTCATATGCATAACATTTTAGTTGGATGAAACTTAATACAATATATATGTAATATGATTCAAACATGGAGAATCAAACTGGTGTCTAAAGTACTATTGAAAAGCACAACTCAGCTTTTTGTTCAAGGAAATCAGCTTCTGTTTCTACTTTACGTATTGGAATTATAAACCATTACATAAGAAAAGAACAACTTTAAATGGAAGGATTTTTACCTGCAAGGAATTTGATCTTATACTCTCTCTCTCAAGATTACACACACACACACAAGGCCTGTACAGCCTGCAACTCATAGGCCACATGTAGACCACAAAAGGTTAACATATGGCCCCCTAGACCCCAGGCTGCCACCTAGCGTCCACTCGCCTTGTTGCTCCAGCTACTGGAGGAACTGCAGTCTTGGATTCCCCCTCCTTCCTCCTGATCCTGCTACCTGACCCAGACCTAGAGGGCATGATGGGATGGAACAGAGCACTGTGGTAAAGTCACAAGGGCAGGGGAGCCAAAGATCCAGAGCATCCATGAAGCATGATGTAGCAAGGGAGCTCACAGCTGGGATTACAAATTTGATGTGGGACACTGTGCACAGTGCATTGGGGAAGTGCCTGCACAATGTGAGAGGGGAAAGCACCTGTGCACACATAGTACAGATGTGGGGAGAGAAAGCATGCAATGCAGAGTTGGGGCAAAGCACCCATGCATGCACGCATGTAGCCTGAGTGGGCGATGGCCCCTGCAGCACACCAGTATGGCCATGGGGTATGCCACTTAGAATCTGGACAGCCCTGGGCTATACACACAAAGTATAGATGCTTATATATAGTCCAATTAATTACTAGAAACCAAGTACTAATGTCTTACTAAAATGTGCATATAAAGTATTTCCTAGAAAAGGTGAAACAAATACTAGTTAAACATCTTAGTTTAGTCCTTTTTTTCTAGTGACTTGAATTGCTTTAATTTACTAGCTAGATCAAATTTTGTTAAGCCATTACCTCACTCCTATATAGCCATGTTACCAAGCCCACACATCTACATGTGCATAGATTAAGAAAATATTCTGACTGATACCTCCTACGTAAGAAGGATCCAGAAAGTTCAAAATTAGCTGTCCTATCTTCCTTTGACATGTTTTATTGAATTAATGAAAGCTAGTGTTCTGCTTCTAGCCACTTTGTGTTTCTAACAGGCAGTAAAATGGATGAATTTCAATACACCTGTTTAAAAGAAGGTCAGCAATTCAAGCTTTAGGCAAACCTGACCATAGGAAATAGGTCACAGAGAGCAAAATGGGAAGAAAAAATTAGGCATTAATCATGGAGCTACACAAGGTTAGAAAAGATTCACCACTTTAAAGCCTATGAAGGGAGAGAGAATTTTAAAGTACTTTTGGTATGAAAGACAGAAAGAAGAAATAGGATTCTTTTGAGCAAGAGGTATGTCTAGCTGAATGATACATATCTAACAGAAGGGAACCTGCAAACAGACACTGATGCCCAAATTTTCACGTCTAATTTCTGAACTTGTATGCACTTTTGATAGGACCAGACATAGCACATTTCTGTCAGCTAGGTTTCCTGTGGCAATGTACATTTCACTCTTCATGAGAGGAAAAAGAGACTGCCAAAAACTAGGAAAATGTAGTTATCAAAACACAAAAACTGGTAGGAGGATTCAAAAGCAGTCATATTGCCTGAGACTGCTTTGAATGTGCACTCCTTCTCTCAGTCCTTTGGTATCACCTTTTTATTTTTTTGCACTTAAAGATGTTTCTTAGCAACTATTTGATTTTAAGAACACTCAAAATAACAAATCAATATGACAGTCACCTTCTCAACAATATGCTGTTTATCAGGAAAAGTCAATGAACCGTTTAAGCTTGAAAAAAATCTCCAGGTATTACCGAAGGATCACATCACCACAACAATTTCATACAAAATAAGAGTCCTGTATATTTTCCAAACTTTCTTCTTCTTAGAACTAATGATTTTTTTTTTGCTCCAAAAGTGGTTGGCTGCATAATACAGGCAACATTCAACTTGACAGAAAACCAGCTGGCTAGAACTTTATTTTTCTGTGTTATGTTTTCACTGTCAAAAGAAGCACAATAAAAAGTAATTAAAACATCTGGTGAACATGCCCAAATGATGTGCTAAATTTGTATGATTTGGTATTTGTACTCATTTGCTGAGGGAAAGTTTAGTTTTGTGAACTGGATGCCTAAACTTGGGAAATTACTGCTCCTAGTACCATTTTAGTTTCAGAGTAAAGTTACACATTATACTTATACCACACAAAGGGCATTTAAAACATAAGTATCTGCAAGTTAAAGCTCATTAACCTGCACTAAGTGCCTTATGAGTGCCTTAAAGTTGTGCCACTTCAAGTTAGAGTTCACTATTGGCCATACTACCTAGCTCATGTTAAGGTAACTTCAGTCTGCACTAGCATGGGTGACTGGTGCCACCTTAGTCAGGTGGGCATGTGCCCCACCAGTGATCAGTCAGTAACCGGAGGGCGGGGCCTTAAAGATAGGCATTATATTTTCCCCTTTCCAATTATCCTGGACCTCTCCCCATTGCCATGAGTTTTCAAAGCCAGTATCTCTGCAGTTACATCAACCAAATCCATCAGCACCCTCGGGCATTTTCCTTCAGCCTTTTCCACATCTCACCAAGTTGCTTTCCCCCATTTAGTAAGGGACCCACATTTTCTCTGATACTCCTCTTGTTGCTGACATATTTGTAGAAACCTTTCTTGTTACCCTCCACATCACTTTCTAGCTACAACTCCAATTACCCTTTGGCCTTCCTCATTACATCCCTGCATGCCTGAGCAATACTGTTATAGTCCTCCCTCGTTATTTGTCCAAGTTTCTATTTCTTGTAAGCTTTCTTTCTGTGTTTTAGCTCACTGAAGAGTTCTCTGCTAAGCCAAGCTGGTTATCTGCCATATTTGCTAGTCTTCCTGCACGTCAGAATGGTTTGTTCCTGTGCCCTCGATGAGGTTTCTTTAAAGCACGACCAGCTGTCTTGGACTCCCTTCCCCTCAAACTGGGCTCCCAGGGGATCCTGCCTATCCGTTCTGAGTCTAACTCTACTTTTCTGAAGTCCAGGTTCTTCTACATTCTCCACCAATTCTTTCCTGTTTATGAGAAGTATACTATGGGAATTTGAAATGGGCTGTATTCAATTCAGATTCAGCCCAAATCAGGAACAGTGTTTCAATTAATTGATTTGGATCACTGTCCCTGATTTGATTCAGTTGAATCTGAATCTGAAGATTCAATGGTGATTTGGAGAATCAGTGATTCAGCCATAGACATAGCTTTAGATGTTTTTTAATGTTTAATTAATGTTAAAAATGTTTAAAAAAAAAGTTTAATCTTAATCTTTAAATGTTCTACATACCTTGAGGTACCAGGCAGGTCATGGATGCTGCAATGTTGAGGCTGATGGAGCGTCCCACAGAAGCGCCCGGGGGGGCTGCGTGCTCAGCGGTGAACCCATAAGTGGACCAGAATTACTTCTGAGTCCACTGGGGAGTGCACTGTGGTCTCCCCTGTGCCCCCTGGCTCAGCAATCAGCCATGGGGGTATCCAAGGTGCATCCCCAGACCCAAGAGGCAACAGTTGCTGAGTCAGGGGGACATTGTGGTGGGGGCAGCACATTTCCCAGTGGATCCAGAAGTGGACCAGAAGTGCTTCTGATCCACTTTTGGGTCTCTTCCCATGCATGGTGGGGAGCACCCACACACTTCTGTGGGATGCTCCATCCACCCCAGCATTGTAGCATCCATGAGCCTCCTGGTATCTTGAGGCATATAGAAAAAAAACATTTAAAGATGTGTCTATGTCCAAATCACCAAATCTTTCTGAATCTCTCCAAATTGATTCAGAGGCTTCTGATTTGATTGGATTGGATTTAGAGATTAAAGGGTTTCCTGATTTAATTTGGATTTAGAGATTCAACCACTGAATCAAGTCAAATCTCCACTGAATCAAATCAGGAAACATAGCTTTGCACAGCCCTAAAGCATACCAAAATAGCATGGGCTTTTGGTTGGCCACTCCAACACTTGTACCAGGAAATTGTCAGCATTCTCTAAAAACTTCTGTATTGCCCTTCTAGCAGACATTAGGGTAGTTGAATTCCACTATGAAAAGCAGGGCCTTTGATCAAGAAGCTTGTGCTAGCTGTTTGGAGAAAACCTCATCCACTTCATCATCCTGATGGTCTATAGCAGATACCTGCCATGACATCACCCCTGTTGCTCTCTTCTTTTACGACAACTCAGGGACTCTCAACAGGCCTCTCTCCAGTTTCATACCAGAATTATGAGAAATCATATAGCTCTTTTACATAAAAAGCAATTCCTTTTCCCCTTCTCCTCTACCTGTCCTTCTTAAGCAGCTTATACCCATCCATGAAAGTACTCCAGTCATGCAAGATATCCTACCAAGTCTATTATTCCAAAAACATCATAGTACTGTAACTGTGTGAGGATCTCCAAGTCTTCCTACCTGCTTCTCAAGCTCCATGTATTCAAGTACAGACATCAGAGGTAACAAGCTGATTGCCCTACTTTTTCAGGAAGAAAGAAAGGCCTCCCTTGTTGCCCCTTCCTGCTTTTGCTTCCTTCAAGTCACCTGCTTTCCCACTTACCTCAGAGATTTGGTGTCCTTCCCCAGAAAACCTAGTTTAAAACCCTCCTCACTAGGTTAGCGAGCCTGTCTGAGAAGATGTTGCCCCTTCTGTGTCAGGTGGATCGCATCTCTTCCTAGCAATCCTTCTTCTTGGAACAATTTCTGTGGTTGAAGAAGCCAAAGCCCTGCTGGTAACACCATCTGCACAGCTAAGTATTGATCTGCATGATGCATCTGCTTCTGCACAGGCCTTTCTCCTTGACTGGCAGGATTGAGAAGAATACTACCTAAGCCTGTGTCCCCTTCAGCCTTGTACCCAGAGCCCTGTAGTCACTGCTTTTCTATTCAGGGTCCCCCCCCCCGGCATTGGTGCCCACAGGAATGAGCAGCATGGGATAGTAGTCAGACGGCAGGATGAGTCTTGGTAATCTGTCCATGACATTTCAGATCCAAGCTCTGGCCAAGAAGCAGACCTCCTGAGACAACAAGTTAGGCCAGCAGATAGATGGCACCGTCCTCAACAGAAGAGAGTCTGTAACTACTATCACCCATCTCTTCCTCTTGGTAACAGTGTTTCTCAATCCTCCCAACCTTGGGCATGACTGGTGTGCCCTCTTCCACAAATGGGATTTGTCCCTTATCTTCTGTTGCTAGGACTCCATATCTGTTCTCCAGGTAAACCTCTGCGGGTGATTTCTGCTTGCTGCCAGAGGCCATAAGCTTACAGCTTCTACCTTCCTGGGAGTCAATGTCCTCTTCCTTCTCTACTGCTGTCTCTGGTGATCTTTCCTCAGCAGTCCTAGAGGTCTCCTCCAGTATCAAATCAATGAAGTCCTCATGGCTGAAAATGTTTTGGAGGCCTGCCACTTCCTTCTGGAGCTCTGTTGCCTACGCCCTGAGGGACACCATGAGGAGGCACCTCTCACATCACAGATACTCCCCCATCTGGCTGTCACTGGAAGGAACCTGCAAGCTGCTATCTCCATAGCACCAAACCAGAACCTGGAAGCCTAGACAGTACGTGGTCCTGCCTGGACAGAAACCTCACAAGCAGAGGAAGAACTGGCACCGGGCTGGCACTGGCAGTGGCTCTGGCATTGTAACATCCTCCAGCCATCTCTCTGGGTCTCTTAAATCTGCCACCTCTCTCTTCTTGCTCCTCTCTCCAAGCAGGCCTTCCCTAATCAACTCCTCTGTACGCTGGCCTGTTCACTATTCCTTGGTCCTTAAAGGTTCCCTTTTCCCTGCTAACCAGTTTCTTCTCACCAAGATTACAGTGAAGGAAGGTGAGAGAAAGAATTCCCAAGAAAACTCCCTAGCAAACTCCCCTTCATTCTGGACTCTAGTTAAACAAGGGTCTTAAGTATTGGTCTAACTGTTGAGGTTTAGCTACTTTTGCTAAATATACATAAATTAGTTACTTTTATTTAAAGAAAGAGCTAACTTTAAAGGTTACCCTTCAAAGAGGGGGGAAGCAAACTGACCTAGGATCTGACTTGTTAACTGCTTGAAAACTGTGGTGTTTGCTCTCCCTATTCACTGGGATGTATGACTTAATTGTAACAAGTAACTCCACCCTCAGACTCTGCTAATGCTAGAGTGTGTTCTGGGACCAGTACACAGGGACCAAGGCAGCAACAACAAGTTATAAGAAGAAAAATAAGCCACATGCACAACAGAATGCAGCCAACAAATAATTTTAAATTAGGTGGTATGTATACCAGTGAACAAACATTTCCACCAAAAAAGTGGAGAAAAAGAAGTGTAGGCCAGAAGCAGGCATTATGTTTCTATCAGAAATGTCACTGTTGGGTCCCTGGTCTGGGAAGTGAGTGATCCACTGCTCCACTCCCTTTCAGACCTGTCCAGAAAGGAAATGGGTCAGTTCCTTAAGCTGCCTGCCTACTTCCCACACTAGTGACCCCTGGCCTAGGGAACAGGCAGGGGGTCTTCATTACTATTCCAATCTCTTCCTAAACTGGTCTGATAATGGACTATAGCAACTGCTTCTCCCCACACCTCATCCCAATCTGGGACAGGCAAGGAGAGCAGGGGAGAGAGAATTGGTGCAGGATGAAGCTCTGTGCTGAAGTACTGCTCTCTCTCCTAGAATTTTTTTAAAATTGGAAATTTCTTAGAAATTTTCACCACTAGAAATGAGCATCTGTTTGAGGCCTAGTAAAGAGGGTTATGACATAGGCAGACAAATTAAGAGTGAATGATTCTGTTTAACTTTCTTATAGTTACTGTTTTTGAAATACTACTATACTTGAGCAAACACATTATTTTTGACCATATGGTAATATTGTCATGACATTTTCTCAGCCCATAGCAGACAAGGAGACAATTTTCCTCTATAGGAAGATCACAAGAGAAACAAGAGAACATCACATTATACTTTTTGCTCAATCCTATATTTGATCTCAAATCCTCTCATTGCTAATCGTCCTCCTTCCAACTCTATTTTCCATTCTTACTGTTTTGCCTTTTACAATCTCCTGTCTTATTTTCTCACTACCTGCACTGTTAGCAGCTGAATATTGCTTCAAAAGCAATATATCCTGAATGGTGCATATTACCTGCACATTCTTCAGAAGTAACATAACCCAAATAAAAAGGAGTGATGTTAATAGGCACAGAATGTGATTCTCAATTAAAGGTTACATTATTAAGTTTCCTAGAGGGAGAGATAAATAGGATAGGAACAGATAAGAATTATTTCATCTGTAATTACCCAAACTGCAAATCTAGACTGAATCATTTACCCAGTTCTGAAATGTTTGGATACATACTTCTGTTTTCTTAAGTGTGTCTTAACTACCCACCCACCCATATATGTAGACAGGGATGAAACTTAAGCAAGTATTAAAAGATTAATTGGTTTCATGGCCAGAAATTTCTCTACTTTTTAGATACTGCTAATTTTCAGTCAGCATTTTCAAGTAACCAGAAAATACCTTGTTCAGCAGATTTTGAACATTAAGGCTAGGGACAGAAATTACGCATAAGCAGGTATAAGTGATTAGAAACCAATTCAAATCTGTAACACAATAGAAGCTCAGGGAATATAAACTGGTTTTTGCCATTTTGTAAGATAAACCTGGATGGATGTAGTATTACACTTAACTGATTTAGTTTAAATCAGTTTATTGAACTTCTGTGCAAGATCCCCTCCCAATTCAAGTTAACTCACAGTCCTCCAGCATCCCAGGCTGCTTTTCAACCTCCCCCACAAACACTTCCTCACAGAGTAGATGGGTTTGCCTTGGCCCAAGCTGTCTGCTCCAGCTGACTAGGGAGGCATGCTCTAGCACCCCCTGGCTTCTGGCTTGGGCTACTGCAGGCATGTGGCTGCATTTCCAGAATCAAAAGTGAATGTTTGTTCACTTGTTCAATCTACACAGCTACACAGTTCACGCTACACAGAATGTTTGTACACTTGTTCAATCTACACAGCTTAGTATTAACCTGTGAATATTGAATCTATTAAGCCTTGGCCTTTTTGAGTGTGTGTGCTTAGCCTAAGTAAAAAGACCTGAGTTGTTGTAGGTCTTGTTTTTATGTGCATTTTAATCTGTATAGAATGCAGGTCCTAAAAGTGATGACTGGCATCATTTTAAATAAATGGATAATTATCCATGATATTTTCAGGACATAATTAAAAGTTTCATTAATAACAGTATTTGCCTGCTGAAAAGCATCAAAATTAATACATGTCAATTTTAGATCAAAGTTCTGCATGTCCTCCTGCTGTTCTGTGCCCTTGGTACCCCTTAAAACAGCCTGATGGCATTACTGCTACAGCAGCAGTTGGGCACATAGACACTGTGCTGCTGCTGTAGGAACAACAACTGGGACATATAGACCATACCACAGCAGCAGCAGCCAGGAATTGTTTTTGAGTTACTAGACTTCAGCCCCTTTACCCTCCACTCTGAGCACCTCTCCACTCCAGCACCTAGAGGCACCTCCCATCCCCAACTTTCCCATTTGTATGTGTAACCCAGGCAGCAAACCCTGCTTGTTACATCTTTGGGTTGGAATATAAGAATACCAGAATTATAGACTCATCTCTGTCACCGACTTAGTGACTTGGTTGCCTAGAAGCACCTTGCAACAGGAAATCCCTATTTATGCAGTAAATGGACTTCCAACAGTAGAAGTTAGATAGTGCCCAAACCTTTCTGCAATGACTAAAATGTGGTGTGACACAGCCCATTTTAACTAATTTATTTTTTTGCAATTGAGGCTGCTGTCCACATGGGGAAGTTGATGTAATTCAGATTCGCATGTATTTTATTTCAAGAAAAGTCTAAGCTACCAAGCACAAACTGAAACATGGTCAAAAGGCATATACATTTAGATGCAGGATGTATTACAATAAAGCAAAGAGCATGTGCATTTAACTTGTTTCTCTAGTGAATACAAGACTGAAGCATAGCCTTGGGAAACCAGAACAAAATTCCCCATTCCTCTCAATCAAGACAAATAAGTTTGCCTCCTTCTCTCCAGCTGTGCCTTGCCAAACATGAACAGGAGAAGACAGATACTCTGATGTCCATTATTTACATCAAAAAGGAGTTTAGACAAACCAATTATTTGAGCTTTAGCAAAAAATAAGTGAAAGCCAGGCTATACCGGTACAATGTACATATCTACCAGGTAGGAAGCACTCCTTCCAAACAGGCCTCGACATTCCTCACAGCCTGAATTTTCTGAGAAGTTCCTAGCTTCAGGTAAGAATATATGTAGCAGTATATTATAATTCATTTAGCAAGGAACACCCCTGTTATGAATTCAGTTACAACAGATAGTCACAGACCCCCAGTCATGGTATAGAGTTAATATCTGTTCTTCAAGCCTATCAGAACCAACTTTTGCCTAATCCAATGATTGTGCTTTAACAGTGTAGTCTTCATACATTCCCATTACTGAATAACATGTGTTAAAAACAGATTGATCATATGCAGGTTTTTTCCTTCTAATATTCAACCTGTTTCATATGTCTGTGATGTTGCTGAGGAGTCAGATGGTGAGCTGTGCTGCCATCATTTTCCTGGTCTTACTTGGCTCTAAATCTCTATTTAATTGGATTATAATGTGCTAAATCAACCAACTCTACCCTGAGTCCTCCCAGAAGAAAAAAGAATGGATCCACTTTGACACAGCTTCATATATTCCTGCCACTATATGTAGCATAAGTACATTGAGACACTAGATTAGATAGGTACCTGACTGAAAGGGCTTTAGGAAATCTTAACCAAGAGGGCTTCTGATAAAATGCTGTAAAGTTGTCCTGAGCAGTAAAATGTACAAGGAATCAAGTCACAAGCATAACATGTCACTTAATTTATATTTAATTTTATCTCTAGGTGAGCCGGGTACATCTGAATGGTGTACCAGGCTTTTAAAATATTTAAGTAGGGAAAATGATGGTGTGGTGCTCTGATGCAAAAACACCAGATGCATACCATACTAAAAATACGAAAGCCTTTCAGGAAAATCCTTATGGCATTGCCAACTCCTATAATTTTATTTCAAATCTATAATTTTATTTTCAAATCTAACAAAATGTTGTGCTGGGAAGAGGAGTTTAAAGTGCTCTTTTTTCCCCCAGCTTTTGCTAATAATCTTGGATTCATCATCTTTATCCAAAATAACACCCATATATTTTAATGGTAATGATATCATGGGCTGCTGTTAACAAGATAATTCCTGCCTCTCCTTAGTCTTTGTAGGTGAAAGTGAAGTTTTCCTCAGCAGATATCTAGGTAACCAACTCATGGCTACTATCTCCCTGTGGGACTGAAGTCAGGATACTCTCACATGAGGCAACAGATCTTTAGTCAAGAATGGAAACTAGGAAGGGAAGAGGAGAGAGGCGGGTGGGAGGAGATAGGGTGTTAGGAAACAGAACAGGAAACTATAGGAAATCCAGGAATGGTCAGAAGAAAGAGTAAGGCTGGAGGCACAACAAAGCTGAGTGTCCGAGAAGAGGCTCAGCAGAGATTAGTGTAGGAAGGGAGGAAAGGGAATGTAGGAGATAGGTAAGTGACAAGGAACATGGGGAAAAACATGAACACTTTCATGTCTTGAAAAGAAAGGGAAAAGAATGACAATCTCCATGCTCTATAAGCTAAAATAAGGTAAGTGAAGTTCTTTCTGATCCATGAATGGGAAGACTAACAATAAACACGCTAATGTATTTAACACAGGTTTTGCAGCTGCTATCACATACAATTTGGAAATGGCAGTTTCCCATCAAAGGTGAACAATATCATAAGGCATGTGAAAAACAACATGATTAATATTTTAAAACTAAACCTTATATTTAAATACATGATGCGATTAGAAACAATAATGTAATTTTTTAAGCAGTTGGAATTTTTTTACTCTTGGGGTATACAATCTTCATACTGGTGCCAGACTTTCAAATCTGTGATACTTAATACAGATTATAAATTTTATATCAAAACATTTAAAGCATAGGATTAAACTCTGAGACTGCAGTATCACAAACCTGATTAACCCAGAAAACTGCACACTAAATTGGATTGGATAAGGAAAGAATCTAAAATAGCATCCAGTGGCTGCTGGTACTGTCAGTCAGACCTTGTTTTCCACTTTTTAAACCTTAGCCATGAATGAACTGAAAACTTTAGTGATGAAGGAACTGAAAATACACGGGAGATCCTTCCTGGAAATATGAGGAAGAGGTGATTCCAAGTCTGTTTCTTTCCCAGTTGCTAAAAATTAAAAGAGCATGATAAGAAGAATTTCAATAAAAGACCATATCATACTTTCCTTCTTTTACAAGTAATCTCTGCAATCATTGCGTCTGAAAGTTTATCGTTTAACATTTTGATGATTGCATAGGGAGTTGACTTCAGTTTGGTATAGATAGGGGAATTCTATGATGAATTTACTTTACTGTACCTGATATATTAGAAGCCTCTTCAGGGGCTTCAGAATTCTGTTTCCTTGGAGACATGTATCTCATGGAAACACAGCATATTAAATTGTGAGAGATTTCCTGGAGTATAAAAAAACACTTCACACATTTTTTTGCCCAACTATGTTAAATCTCTAATGATTTACTGAAATACAGAATTTTAAAGTCTGGTGCTCATTCTCCTGTGGAGAAAAAAAATTATAGTAACAATAAGAGCCCCACATATTTATTTGTTTTGTTTTCTTTTGTTTTGTTTTGAAATTGGGAATTACACATTTTGGTCACAGTTATTAATTAGCCTCAAATTGTTTCACAATGCCACTTGCTAAAAAGCCCTAGCTACATGATTCTTCCCCTAAATTAGACATTTAAATATCTGAATTGATGAAGCATGAGTACAATTAGCTCTGCCTGGAATTCACACTTGTATTTACTTGTTGTGAAAAATTACTTGTGCCATATTTGAGGCCTTTTTTGGAAAATAAAGGGCATGAGTGAAATTTTCATTCTATCAGGCAGTATATCACATTGAAAGAGTTTGAGATTTCTTTTAGCTGACACAAAAGTCAAAATATTTCAAGTAATATAAAGTTGACCAGCAAGGTCCTTTCTGGCAGTTTTAGAATTTAAAATAGATCATAAAGAAATACCAGGAGACACTGTGCACAATAATATTCTATCACCTCCAAATGATGGCTTGCATATATCTGTTTATAAATTATTCTGTCAATCAACCAATGCATGATTTTTAACATAATTAGGCCTATGCAAGTTATCATTTTAGTTTCAACTGGCAAATAGAAGGTTGGTGTTTTTACCCTAGCTACAAGGAAGAGTGCGCTTTTAAATACAGAAATATCAAGGTCTAAAACTACACAAATCAAATCTGCTAAATACGTTGTCACTGTAAGCTTGTTAGTAATATTTTTATGACAACCATTGGGTGAAATTTACTCTAAAAATATTTTGCCATTAAATGTGTCCTCTATGTGTCTTTGAAACCCTGTGTCTGGAAAATATATAAGATGACTACCAGTATCAATCAAAGGAACTCTCAACTAAAACATCATGTAGTTTAAAAAAAATCTTACTCACCTATGTTGCAATGAATAACATGTTGGGAAATCATCCTGCAGTTGTTCTAGACTTGGAACTTGGAGCTCTCACTGAAGTCAAATTAATACAGCACATTTTCAATTATTCTAAATTAGTTCTTAATTTGAACAAATTTCTATTAACATACTTTTCACCTCAGATGAAATAATCTCATACTGCATTTCAAGGAAGAAAAAGTGTAATAGAAGATGCACTTTTTATGATTACTTCTACCAATATTCAGCAATGTTTTGAACATTATCAATAACAAATATCATAATAAAATTTGATTACGCTACACTTCACATTCTGTTAGTGTGATTTTTTACAAATTCTGTCCCAATCAAACTTTTAGCAAGCATTGGCATTATGTAATTGTTTAATATAAATTATATAAGTACCTTAAATTTTAAGACTGCATTCCATTCAAAGATCAGATTTCATTTTTTTTCCATTAGATTTCATTGTTCTGCAAACTTTCATGCAAGTTAAGTAAGTTTATTACTTAATCTTATAAGTGAGAAAACAGAAATGCATTATGTAATGTTCTAAGGCTAAATGAAAATGTTTTGGTAGAACTAGAGGTACCCCATTCTTCTGTCACAAAGTTTAACCTCAGAATAATCTTTTCGTCTAGGAGGAAAGATGTCCAAGACCTACAAGACTTAGCTTGACGTTTAGGAGGCCCCAGTTCAACACATTGCCTAGACACTGACATCCTGTGTGATCATAAAGAAGTAACTTACTCTTCCTTTGCAGGACCAAAGGAGGAAATGTTCTCGTCTTGGGTTCTACCCAGTTGTTTGTACTTATCTTACATAGCTGTTGTTAGATGCAGACAGCATAGCTATATGGTTAAATGTTAACCTATGCAACAGGTTAGAAATGCTCTTGAAAGCAATAACCTTATCCCACAGGTATTGGCAGGATCCACTCCTTAGAAATATGGCATGCCAGGAAAAGAAGTAGTCACATAGCTTCAATACACTGCCTGTTTTTGAAAATGGTGACTTTGCATAAAGGACAACCACATTGTCTATGCCACTCAGAGGGACAGTACAACTGAGCACATTCATGACAAAAGCTCCTGAGGACTAATAATGACAATAGGCAAGAAAAGCAGCAGAAACACATTGGTATTAATTATGGATGATTCAGTAGCTTTAACCTTCATACATTCCCATCAGGTAATTTCTTACCCCAGACAGGTATTTTGTGCAGGATCTTAAAATTAATTAATTCTAAACATTTTTCTTTTTAGGACATTGTCACTGGCACTGCAGTGCACAATATTCCCAAAGAACAGCCAGCTTACATGAGTGGTTTGATCTTTGTGGATGAAAAACTGCCCAGGGTAAAATGTTACCCCAGGTGTGAATGTGTTTTTCCATATGGGGTAACAACTTACCCAACGACCCTGTTAATGCATTGGGGTAACTTGTTAACCGGAATTTGTGTATAAATGACAGGCCTAGACCTGTTTGGCCACTTTGGGTGGATGCATCTGAAAGGTCAGTATTCATTCACACCTCATTCATGTCCACTGTGGGTATCCACTGTGGGTAACTAATGGAGGGCCATCCTACACTCTGCTTTTCCAGAAGATGTGGTAATCCCTTTTGCTAACCACTTTGTTTGCAGAATGCAAGGTCATCAAAACACCCTTTGCAAAAAAGAAAACCTTTGTCACTCCCAAATCCACCTCTGCTCTCTTTTCTCATGTCAAAACTCTGCCTCACCCACCCCTTCCATAACATAGAAGATAGTTTGCCCTGCCTTTGTTGGAAGTGAGGACAAGGAGTAAAGGGCCAGCAGAGAAGAAATATAGAAGAAGCTCTTCTTGGCCAGAATGGGTGACCTTCTTGACAGGGCTTTAAACTGAGAGTGCTGGGGGACGGGTGGCCTACTAACAGTTTCACCCCAGGTCATGTCAGCTGCACTACCAATAACTTGGGTAGCTCAAGGAAAGATCCTGCTAAACCCCTCAGGGAAGCATTGGTCTTCATATGGCAGACTTAACTGCCTGTACACAAATGCCAGGAACTTGAGAAACGAGCATGAGAAACTGGCCCTTCTCCTTTGTGATAATGACTACAACCTTGTAGGAATTATGGAGACCTGGTGGGACTCCACATATTATTGGTCTGTGGCAGTAGAAGGTTACACTGTGTATAGGAGAGACTGTGTGGGGAAGAGGGTTGGGGGTGTTTTGCTCTATGTCAAAGATCAGCTTACCTCCCTGCAGATTGAGTTTCCAAACCAGGAAGGGCACCTTGAGACCCTCTGGGTCAAGATACAAGGAGAACACAGGGAAGGTGACTTACTTGTAGGAGTCTACTATAATCCCCACCACCACCACCAAGAGGAAAACCTAGATCAGGAATTCATTAGGGAACTGGTTGACGCTGCACACTCCTGATGCTTGATCATCATGGGAAACTTTAACTTTCCAGACATCTGTTGGGATGATCACACAGCTAAATTTGACAAGTCGCGTAGTTTTTTTCATGTGTATCCATGATCCCTACCTAACCCAGGAGGACTATGGGCTGGCTAGGGGAAAGGCATTGCTGAATCTGGTCCTGGCCAAAGGGGAGGACCTGATGAGTGATCTGTGGATCGAGGGGAGGTTTGGTGACAGTAACCATGAGTTGGTCAGCTTCTTAGTTCACTGAAGAGCAGGCAAACCCCTCAGTAAAACAGAAGTCTTTAAGTTTGGGAAAGCCAACTTCTGGAAACTGAGACAACAGGTCAATCAGGCAATCAGAGGCCATACCCCTCCAAAAAAGGGAGTACATGAGAAACGGTCATTACTCAAAAACATAATCCTTGAAGCACAGGCAAAGCCATCCCTTCTCACAAGAAATGTAGTCAATGAGCAAGGAAGCCCCTATGGATGAATAAGGAACTGTTGGACCTCATTAAGCTCAAAAGAGTAGCCTACACCAGCTGGAAAACAGGAAGCGTTACCAAAGAGGATTACTGTACACTCATCTGCACCTGCAGAGTGGTCAAGAAAAGCCAAGGCACAAACTGGACTTAGACTTACTATGGGGATCAAGGACAACAAAAAGTCCTTCTTTAGATATGTGGGAAGTAGGAAAAAGAACAAGGACAGTATTGGGCCCCTGAAAGATCCAGCAGGGCATCTGACATCAGGTGCCCAAGGAAGGGACAATCTAAATTACTTTTTGGCATCATTTTTTCATCCTCCCATGAGGATCACACTGCCAGGAATGGAAAAAACCAGCTTCAGAGCGTGTGACAGGCCAAAAATCAATGTTGATCAGGTGAGGGAACACCTTGAGAAATGGGATATTCACAAGTCCATGGGCCCCAAAAAAATGCACCTGAGGGTCTTGAAAGAGCTGGCAGACATCATTGCATCTCCCTTGGCATGGATATTTGAAAAATCATGGTGCTCGGGTGAGGTCCTCAATAATTGAAAAAGAGCCAACATGGTCCCTATCTACAAGAAAGGGAGGACTACAGACCAATCAGTCTGACATCTGACCTTGGAAAAATTCTGGAGAAAATTGTCAAGGGATCCATTAATGCCAAAAAATGGAAGTTAACTTTTTGAATGCCAGCCAACATGGTTGATCTTGCCTGATCAACCTCATCTCCTTCTATGATGAGGTAACATATGCTCTGGACAGGTAGATGATGTGGACAACATTTATCTGGACTTCAGGAAGGACTTTGACCTAGTTCCCCATGATGTTCTCATGGTTATGCTGGAGAACTGTGACCTAGATCATCATACAGTCTGATGGCTAGGCAACTGACTATGGGGTCGGACCCAAAGAGTACTAGTTGAAGGGAGCAAATCAATGTGCTATAGCAGGACTTGACTTATGTGGGTATGATTCAGAAAAACAAGGTCGATATCCCAAACAAAATGCAATCAAATCAAAGAAGGGAAACTTTTTCCATCCATTTTTGCTTTTAGTGGGTAATTCAACCTAGTTTCCTATGTTCCAGAGAAGTCCAAAGTTGTGCTGTTGCTGTCAAGCATACACCATGATCTGTCAGTGGGTGGAGAGCATAGAAAACCAGACACCATCCATGACTACAATAAAAACAAGGGTGGGGTGGATAACCTTGACCACTTAATCCATATGACCACCTGAAGATGGAAAATCAACAGGTGGCCAATGACACTATTTTTCAATATGCTGGATGTGGTTGCTATTGCCACCTCATCATTTTGCTAGGCCACAATGTAAACTGGAAAAAAAGATCAGACTTAAGAAGATGGCACTTTTTTTGGAAGAGCTTGGAGAACAGTTGCTCAATCGATAAATAAAATGAAGAACGATTCATAGATTAATAGATATTAGAGCCAGAAGGGATGTCAGTAGGTTATCAAGTCCGATCCCTGCCCTGGGCAAGAAAGAGAGCTAGGGCCAGACAACCCCAGCTACATGCTTGTTCAGTCTCCACCTAACCCCCAGGGTATGTTAGAACACCCCCTCCCTTGGAAGCCCGTTCCAGATTCTGGCAATCCTTACTGTGAAGAAGTTTTTTCTAATGTCCAACCTAAATCTGTTCTCCGTCAATTTGTCATTGTTCCCAGTTACTCCAGGGAGTGCCCTTGTAAATAGAGCATCTCCTATTCCCTGCTGTCTTTCCCTGATGAATTTATAGGCAGCCAGAAGATCTCCTCTCAGCTTTCTCTGTGAAGGCTGAAGAGATCTAGGTTCCTCAGTCTCTCCTCCTAGGGCCTTGCCTGCAGGCCTCTGACCATACAAGTGGCCTCCTATGAACCCTCTCAAGATTCTTCACATCACTCTTAAAGTGCAGCACCCAAAACTGGACACAGTACTCCAACTACGGCCTGACCAGTGCTGCATAGAGGGGAAGTATCACCCCCCTGGACCTATTCATCATACACCTGCTAATCATTTGGCTAGACCACAATGTGATGGATACACATAATCTGTCTAAGTCTGTCAAGTCTGCTACGACTGCCCTAAATTACAAAACGCCACAATGCATCCCAGTAGACCCTTCCTTAAGGATGAGTGCATGTTGTGCTTTTTGTCCAAGGACAGATGACTGCAAAGCCTGGAAAAGATGCAAAGATTGTAAGTGATTTGCTTGTCTGCACCACAGTACACCATTGCTGCTTTGTGATGAATGCAATATTTAGTTAAAACAGTTAAGAAATGTTTTTGGAAGTAACTGTTAGTTTGAAAACAGTATGAATTGCAGACTTAGCAAATTATTCATTCACATTTTGAAACTCTAAAAAAGTTTCAATTTTGTTCATAATTCTAGTTTAATAATATTTTGGATTCAAATCACCATAAACACTCTTTCAAACAATCTATGTGTTTAATAAATAGTTTTTGGTACATTTATACTGTTGTCACTGGTTCCATTTTGTTCATGCAGGTGGGGTAACAAGTTACCCATAAAACCAACAATGTCAAATTAAGGGGTAACAAGCTACTCCATGAGAACAACAGTTACGGTTTCATGCAAATGGATGAGAGTTAAAGATGGAACCTGATTTCCTCACTTATCCTCTCCCTGTGTATGATTTCTTATGTTGTATCTTGTGTTTTCCTTGTACTGTTTGTTTAAGGCCAACGCTCTTGTGCTCAGCACTGCAGGGTTCTGCTGCTTTGCGGCCCCCTGTTTTGCAGCACAGGGACTTTATGTTCTCTGCCATGAGGAGCCAGAGGCTTTCTTGGTTCCTCTCCCTCCACAGGACTGGACTGGGTCAAGGCAGGGCAAGGATAAGATCTGTATACATATACTGATGCAACTGTTAAGATCCACCCTGGATATGATTCCAGAGAGTTATAACAATAAATGTTAGTTCAACACAGCAGTGTCCAGAGTATTGTTGCTGAACCCACAACATATCATCTGGTGACAAGAATGGGATCCTTTGCTCAGGACACATCCCTAGATTGTGGGATGACATTTTGAGACTAGGCTGTGTTTTGTGATCAGAGGGAAGGTTTTTTTTTTCTTCTTTTCTCCCTATTATGGCTGATGATAGTTAAGATGGCTACATTGGGGCATATAGAAGAATTTGATGTGAGCCAGCCAGCATCTTTGGACTCTTATGCTGAGAGGCTATCTTATTACCTGGAAGCAAACAAAGTGGAAAACCCAGCACAGAAGCACATGATCCTCCTGACAGTCTGTGGTGCCAAAACATTTGCCATTGTTCATTCCCTCACAGCACCTACCTTACCAATCTCTAAGTGTTAAGCTGAACTAATTGCCCTGCTAAAGACACATTTTTGCCCAAGGCCATCTGTCACCCTGCAGAGATTTCCTTTTTTAAATGGCACCAAAAGGCCAACGAAGGCATAGCAGATTACCTGGTTGAGCTCCATCGCCTTCCCGAATTTTGTGAGTTCGGTGATCTCCTGGATGGCCTGCTCACTTCCACTGAGCTCCTTTATCCAGTAAGTGATGAAGGGGCTCTGCTATGTGGCCAGAAAGTGAAGCCTTCCAGGGCATCAAGAAGTTGCTGACATCAGACTCTGTCCTTGTTCACTATAATAAGCAGAAGCCACTGTCCATTACTTACAATGCCTCACTGCTTGGTGTCAGTGCTGCCCTCAGTCACACATTGCCTGATGCCACAGATGCACCTGTTGCTGTTTACTCCAGGACAATGACTTCAACAGACTTAAACAGGTTACTTCAGAGTTATAATAATAAATAACTGTTAGTTCAACACAGCAGTGTCCAGAGTGTTGTTGCTGAACGCACAACATATTATCTTACTTACCCTCTATCTCATTCTCAAAGCTAAAAATCCCTCTCCTTTAGAAATATACATCAAGAACTACAAATGAGGGGGTGAGGAAGCAAATCTTAGTACTTTTTATGCCACCAAGGATTGTTTCATGCTAGAAGAACAGTTAGTTCAGTAAGCCCCTAATCTAACAAAGAGTTTAAGCTTGCACTTAACTTTAATTACATGAGCATTTGGACTAAAATCAAAGACTTACTCATGTGCTCAACATCTGATATGTGCTTAAGCGATTTGCTGAATTAAGATCTAAAAGGAAGGAAAATCCTTTGTTAATATCATGCTAACGTAAATGAGACAAAGGAAACTAGGAAGACTGAAGTGTTAAATACGTCGAACAGCGAGAAAGTTAAGTGGAGGTAGTCAGGTTAGTCTTGGAGAATAAGTTTTACTTCCTAATTCAACTTCTGTTGTTTAACAAATGCTGCCTTGAGGTATGTATACCTGGCTCCTGCTGTATTTAATCAGGAGTTCTGTGCCCCCAAATTTGGCATTTTCCATTTGAAATTGTAATTCTGTAAGTACTACTCTGATGCTGAAACAATGTTTTGTAATCTACAAAGCATATCCATTTTATAGGATGCATCTCCAAGGATTGTCATAATTACATTAAATCTATTGAAACCGATGATTACTGTAATGAAAATATGCATTGTTTAACAAATTAGACTGGGGAACTTGCAAAAGCACGTAGACATGATTAATTCACTTTTGTGATACCATTAATGTACACTTCAAAATAATTTAAGAAAGTTCTCAATAGTGGCAAATAACCTGTTCAAAGGCAAAATGTGTTCTTTTATGACTTTACATTTTTTTCTCTTTTGACATGATAAATCAATAAAATTGTACTTAATGGGGGTTTGGGTAATTTGTAGCATTAGTGACAAACTCACAGATAAAATGATTGATGCTCCAATGCCCATTTATTCTTATGAAGTTTTAAGAGGATAAAGGTTTGCTTGCAGGTTTGCTTTTCCTCATGTGCATATTCTGCCTGACTATTTGAGGAGCTCTATTAATCTTTATCCTGTTCTCCATTTATGTCTTTTACAACCCTGGAAACATCTAGCAGTTATAAAGACTCTGGGACTGTGCCTGTCAGCTGTGAATCCTACAGTGAAGAGAACTTTATACCTCTACTTTTAGGTAGGTTGGATTTATTCCTCTAGAAAAGGCAATAACCCTGTAGTTAGTGAAGGTTTCACCCTCATAAATTCTTCACAACATCATTCATGGCCATAAAAACTCATAAAACTAGAGGGAAAACATTCAGATTTATGTTCTGATTCAGCACAAAAGTTTTGAGGAACTCAAATTCAGAGTGCATTTCAACAGTAGTGAGAACCCTTTGAAAAGGACTTGCCCACTCTGAGGACTGTCTTTAAATTGTATTTGCATACATACAAATACAGATTTATGGGAATCATCCTTGCTAGTAAGATACAGGGGAGGATTTTAATAAAGAATCCACCGTAACCAAGTAAAATTGTAGTTAAGGTTTCCAAAGCCATCTAGAGGATTTACATGGACAATTTCCTTTTCAATTTTAACTGGAGTTTCTTTTCATGGATATTGGGCATCAGCGTCCTCTAGAGTCCTTTCAAAATTCTCTGTTTAAATACTGTGGGCTTTTGGGCATCATTGTTTTATTTTTTAATGGACTACTTTTGGTGACAAATGAGCTCATTTGCTAATAATAAATCAGCAAAAATAATAGCATTTCCACAAGTGTACATAGCAAGAGAGAACCCACTGAGACCAAAAAAGTGTTAACTAAAGCTATATCCAATGGCTCACTGGAACTTGGGGTCGGTAGCTCTATGTCGCTGCTCTTGATATGCCAGAGGCAGGCCTCTAAATTATTGATCCACTTAAAACAACCATGGTTCACTGGGATAGAATTTCCGAAAGTGCTGGTCAATCTTCATTCTGACTGAAATTAAAGAGAAAACTTCAACTGAAGTCAATGGAAGCAAATGTAGCAGCGTTGGGCACTTCTGAAATTTCGATCCACAAGCGTCCCATTTAACATACCCCAAGTAATTTTATATTGGTGGTGAAAAGAACTGTGTGATCTAGAAACTAGAGTGTATAACCACATGTACTTGTGGTCTCTGCAACCTGCAGTCCTCGGAGATCTCTTGTACTTTTGCTTATAGAGAACTCGTTCTTCTGAAAACACAGAGAAAAAAGTATCTGTCATCCCTTTTCCCATGATGAAAAAAATTATGGTTAGAAGTCAATAAGTTTGTAGTCCCCACAATTCCAGTCACCTGTGCCAATGTAACTTATGCTGGGGATAAAGACATCCTAAAGATTAGTATCCAGATGAAATTAACCCTGAGTAAAAGCAATTTTAATTGCACTAACAACAGCTAGGAGTAATTTACCTACTTTTATTCATTTAAAAATGTATATAGGGTGAAATCCTACAGCCATCAAAACTAGTGGAAACATATCTAGTATGTTCGATGAGATCATGGTCAGTTCTCTACTGCAACTTTACCAATTTAAGGATTTTTTTAAAATCAGACTTCTAACCATATATGAACATACACCTTGCCTTTTCTTTTCAGATGGAGGCAAAAAAAAAAAAAGTTATTAAAATAGCTCACAGCAAGCCAATAAAATCATAGTACCAATGTGAATTTATTTATAATTAATTATACCTAAATGCATTTTGGCTAATTCTCTATTAAATTAGTTGAAGTATCTCTGCTATCTTAGACCAGATGCTAAGATATATTTTACATGGAGAAGAGGCTTGATTGAAGTGCAGTTAATTATCCCCAATTGAAGCCTCATCTTCCTAATGCTAAGCACCAAAGGAAACTACAATACTCCGTTAAATACATCAGACTACAATTAATGTCTCTCTTTTGGGGGGCAGGGATTGTAGCAAATATTATATTCTCAATTGAAATTAAAATATTTTTTTTCTCTTTTAGACCTGAAATAAACCTTTAAAAGAAAGTTAGGCAACGGGGTCACTACAAAAAGTAGCTGTTCAAGCATGATATACCAACAGTGAGGAATTGAATCTGTTCTTACTCTGTTAGTTTGTGTCCCTAATACTTCTAGCCTATCCTTATGCTTTGGGAAGGTAATTAATAGGATACTTGTTCCCCTTTACAGCATTTTCTCTCTCAGACAACCAATATAGTTTTCCTATAATATAGGAATAGAGTTATTTTAGGAAAACTAATATAGTGTTCCTTATTTATTTTCTTCTATAATTGGATATAGGTAACTGATATACTCTTTCAGAATGTATTAATTTGATTTGATTTATATGCTTCTCATCTCAACAAAGGCTCCGAACAGCTCACAATAAGAGGACAGAACAAGTCACAAAACAGGAGAATGGACAAAATAAAACAATTTAAAGGGGAAATTAAATCATTAATATAGTAGAGGAACCTCCTAACCAACATTCTAGTCTAGCTTTGTTTTTTAAATGCCTATCCAAAAAGGAAGATCTTACAGTGTTTTTGAAAGGTATCCACAATTGGGCTTTAGTGGACCTCAAGACAGTGGGAGTACTGGAACAGAGGAGCCATTACAGAGAATGATTTCCTACATGTTTTCAAAAATCAGATTGGGTATATGGATGGTACTTGTAGAAGGTTTGTCTTGGTTAACCTGAGGGAACAGAAAGGGGTAAAAGGGAGAAGAGGGTACCTTAGATATCTAGGGCTCAGTGCTTTACTGGTCAAAACCAGCACCTTGAATTGTACCCAGAAAGCTACTAAGACAAGTGCAGACACAAGAGCACTGGAAGTATGTCCTCCCATCAGATGGCAGGCCACTACACTTTCTGCACCAGCTGCAGCTTCAAGGTGGTTTTTAAGGGCAATACCATGTACAAAAAGAACATTGTGGTAATCTAGTCTTGAGGTTATAAAGGCATGGATAAAGGTGGCTAGACTTGAATCTGAAAGAAAGAATTGTAACCTTCTCCCCAGATGCAGCTGGTAAAAAGTACTCTTGACTGAAGATTCAGGTGAAGCAAAGGATCCCAGAATACCCAACTACTGAAAACCTGAGTGACAAGGGAAGACTGAACTCTATCAAAGATCGGTGTTCTAATATCCCTTAGTTGTGTGGTCTGCTCACCACCATCACCTCTGTCTTGTTTAGATTCTGTTTCAGTTGGTTCACTCCCATCCATTCCCTAACTACAGGCAGGCACTGGGAAACAACTGAGATTGTGGGGTCTGGGTAAGATGATAAAATGAGGTACAACATCTCACTTACCAGCCTCTTAAACAAACTGAAAAGAAAGGGCAACAAGATGGACTTCTAGGGGCCTTATACAAAGATCATAAGGAAATGATGAGCACTGATTTATCACCACCATCTGGGACTTCTCTGCTAGGAAAGACCAGAATCAATTTAAAGCAACCCCATAAATACCCACCAGGTCATGTAAATGCTTAATTGGCAGTGGTGACTTATGGTCAACTGTATCGAAGACCTCTGGTAAGATCAACAGAGTGCAACCTCCCCCGCCGTAAAGATCTCCAAGTAAAGATTATTGATCATATATATGGGTGCAGTCTCTGTGCTATAAACAGAATAGAAGCCATGCTGACAAGTGTCCAAGACTCCGATGGCACCCAGAAGTGCTTACAGAAGTTACAAAGGGCATCTCGATCATGGTGCAACTTATTGTGCTTTACACAACTTACTTAAAGTTACAGTGTCATCAAAACCTAACACTCATGTGGCTCCTGTGCATGGGGGCTAAGGGCCTCCATGTACTGACAGAGGTCAGGCAGCAGGGGTTGCTTTTGCATGCTTTGTAAGACGGCCAGGGCTCTACAGGCCCCTGCCAAGCTGTCAGTGTGGGGGGAGGAGCTCTAGGGAGATCTGCACCCCCAGAGAGATCTGCCAGCAGGCACTGGCAACCCTCTCTCGGGGAGAAGGGGGGCAGGGGGAGATGACCCAGTAAGGACCCACACAGCCCCAAGTAGTGGCTCAGTTGGCCTCCTGCCCACACGGAGGCAGGCAGGCAGCCAGGTGAATCTTAAGCTTTCTACCTCCTTCCTGTGGCAGACCAGGGGCATGATATTTAACCCTTTCAGGGAACTGTATAGAAGTTACCTAAGGTGCTCTAATTTAGAGCACCTTCATTTACTACCTGTTTTAATAAGCAGTAATTTTTTGCACAATTGATCATTTAAAAAGTACTCTTCAGCCATGCATGTGTTATGCCACAGCTGTAGAGTGCTTTCAGGGGACATAGCACACAAAAAATGTCACTTCTGGCTGTGCCCCAGATAGGCAACCATCCATTTAATGACCTTCCCCAGAAAGAGGAGGTTGGAAGCAGAAAAAAATCTGGGTGAGGATGAAAATTGTGAGAGGATGAAAATTGGGTGAGGAGTCAGCATCAAAGGATTTTTTTTGAGTAGGAGATAAATTACTGTAGATTTAAGAATATTCAGCATGATTCCCTCCAAAACGGAATTACTGACAACCCATGCCAGAAGTGGCTTCAGCCTCCCCTGGCTAACTTTTACAAGTCAGAATGGGCATGGGTCCAGTTCAAACCTGGTCACCCTTACCCCCTCAAGTACATCCTCTTGTACACTCAACTGGGGGGATAGAAATTTAAAACAATTCATATAAATGTGACAAGAGTGGGATACCTCAACCCTACACTCTGACTCTGTAGCAAAAGTGCTCTTGGTTAAGCCATGTCAGGGTAATTTTATCTACAAAGTACAGGGAAAACTTATCACAGCAGACAGAAAAAGATTTGGTGTCTGGGCAGAGACAAGCCAAATTAATCAGACATTCACCTCAGAACAGTTCTGTCAAACAGCATTATAAAAATTCAGTGGCAGTAGTAAAGAAAGGCTTCTTCATCACTGCCACACCATAGTCCTTTAAAAATGATCCATGCAATTGGTTGACTTCGCATGGGTCAAGAGCCACCTGTGCTGTTCCTGCAAACCCTTCCATTTAGGCTGCCTCAGCTCACTCATGTATAAGAGGGGTCTGGGCTTTTACAGTGGTAGGAGCAGATGCCAGGGAGCCAGTATGTGCCTATGGGTAAGGTTTTTTAACAGGGCACCTGTCAAGGGTAATGGGAATGTCCTCCAGAGAGTTCTGGACTCACAAGGCATTTTTATATGTGCTCCAAGAGTAGGGGGACATTTTAATTGGAGCGGGTCTGAAAGCCACTATAATTAAAGTGCCCACAGTGTCTCATATATCAGTGTCCCCATGCTTCAAAATGGTGGTGGTGGCACTTTAACTGAAGCTTTTCAAAATGAGCTTTAGTTAAAGCAACCCCTCCACCATTAAGCAGACTCAATTAATCAAGTCTATTCCAACACATTGTAATTACCAAGCATAAGAGCTTTCATCTATAGGCACCCATGTGGGCATGAACCAGTCTTGCTGGCTCAATATCCTGTCACAGGTGCTGGAGGGCAGACACCTCTGCCTCTAGGAAGTAGTTTCATAGTTTCATAGTTTCTAGGGTCAGAAGGGACCTGAGCAGA
>NW_017728909.1:56315564-56320960 GCF_001723895.1 Crocodylus porosus | reverse complement strand
GTATGGTGCCGGTTGTTCCTCCCGAGGTGCATCACCTTACACTTGTCTGTGTTGAAACCGCACTTGTCTGTGTTGAAACCACTGTGTAGTGGTTTGACCTTGACAATATCCCAGATAATTGGAGTCTCAGGCAAATGTAAAAACAGTAGGTTCAACATATGTTGCCACGTATTGGATGCTGGTGATCAGGACTTAGTGCCTTATGCTACCCCTGTGCACCAGGATCAGGCTCTGCAGTACCCACACCAAACCCCACATAAAAGGATCAGGCCCCACACCACCCTGCACATCTGATCTGCTACCCAGCCACATGGTTCCCCATGGCTTTGGAAATGTGGCAGCACAAGAACAGTAACTGCTTCTCAGCCATCAATTTTTCAGACCCATGGGGAGCCCTGCAAGCTGGATGGCACAGATCCAGGAGCCAGCGGTTGAACACCCATGATATACACAGAATAGTGCAAAGAGAAAGTATCAGTCATTTTATGAAGACAAAAATATATTTAAGTACAGAGTGTTAGAAAACATGGCAAGTAAAAAGATAAGCTCTTAAACCAGGGGCTGGCAAAATATGGCCTGCAGGCTGGATCTGGCCCACCAGGCAATTTCATCTGGCCTGTGGGTGCCCACCAACTAATTTTAGACTGCCCAGCCTGTGTGAATCACTCCCACCCTTGTGTGCAGAAGGGCCCAGCCCAGCCAGCATGAAGCTTCTGGGCAGGTTTGCTGCTGCCAGTGCTTCAGCCACTGGGAGACTTGCTTAGCTTCCCCAGCCTTCAGCAGCTAGTCCTCATCTCCCTGCTACAGCACTTGCTCTGGGCAGCAGGTAGGGAAGTGGCAGGGGAAGGGAGAGCTGCAGCTGGGTGGAAGCACAGAGAGTGGGGCTGGGGCTGTACTGGAAGGAGTGCAGAGCCCATGCCCAGGGAGGCAGCAGGAGCATGTAGCTCAGGTGGGCATGGTGTGGGTGGGAGGTAGGTTGTGGTGGGCGCTGTGGGCATTTCCCCATACATTCCTCCCCATTGCACATAGCCCCTGCTGCCAGTGGCAGCAGCAGCTGCAGCAGGCAGGTACTTGGGGCACTTGTGACCCACACAGGTGCTGTCACTCAGCGGCACATAGCTCCAACCAGCACTGCAGGTGGTGGCAAGGAGCACAGCCAGGTTGGACCACCTCTATGGTGCAGGGCTCCCCACCACACATGTGGAGCTCCCAGCACTCATGTGCCACCGAGGGAAGCCCCACAGAATGGAGCCAGCTGCTTTCCCCACCCTCTACTGTGCAGGTCCCATAACTCCCCTGGAAATGGAAGGGATCCCTGTGCCCTGTTTCCCAACAAAGTCCTGAAACCTGCATGGCAGAGAGTGGGGAAGGCAGCCAGCTCCATCGTGTGGGGATTCCCCTGGTGGTACGTGAGTTCCAGGAGCTTCACATGAACTGTGGGGACCCTTGAACAATAAAGACAGCTCAACCTAACTGCACTCCTTGACACCACATGCAGTGCTGGCTAAAGCTGCATGCTGCCAGGTGGCAGCAGCTGTGCGGGCCACAAGCATCCCAAGCACCTGCCACCCGCTGCTGGCACTGGTGGTTGGGGCTGTGTGCTATGGCAAGGACTATGTAGAGGGTCCCCACACCCCTCAGTTACCCCCACACACCACAAACCCCACATATCCACACCCTGTCCCCACATCCCCCACATATACACACCCAACATACCATATGCTCCCAAACACACAGCCACACCTCTTTACAATGCCCCTACACACCCCACCATACATACACATACATAAACACACACACCTCCCAACCACACACAACATACAAGAGTAAGACTTTACTTTTGAGCTATTAAGCAATCATCGCTATAGACACTATGCAAACACAAATTAGGACAAAAATATTTTTGAAATAAAATTAAAATATGTTATAGATGACTGACTTTTACTATATGATTTGATTTTTTTTTCTGGTGCAAAGATGGCAACCCCTCCATTCCCAGAAGGAATACTTCTAGGGACAATGGGAGGGACATTTGGTGGCAAAGGGGTTAGGGGCTGGACTTCCAGTCCCAAGATGGCAACCAGGGGAAGGGGCACCCATTAAGGGGTGGAGCTACCCTTGCAGCCCTCAACAGCTAATTGAAATTTATTAAGCAGCCCTCCAGTTGACATAATTGCTCATCCCTGTCTTAAACTAAACCTTATTCAAATGTCCTAGGAGGTTAAGCAAGCAATTATTGGTGGTATCTTTTATTTGGACTAAGTATATAATCAGAAGAGATGGAAGACCAGTTTTCCAACACAAAGTGCCCTTCCTTAAGTCTGGGTTAGGTTTTTTTTAATTCATAAAATTGAAATATTAGTCATGGCATTCATATTCTTAACCAGTTAATGTTAAACTTGGGTGATTTTTTGACAAATAGCTTTTCTCCTAAAAACTGTAGGTTTCAGATAGGAAAGGATAAACATGTATTTGTGAATTCTGATAAAATTCAGCAGTTTAAGCCAAAAAATTATCAACTTTTGGAAATATCAATTCCCCATATGTTTCATTTTTTCATGTCAAAATAATGCTTAATTTTTTTAAAATTCTCAAATTTAAAGAAAGTGTTTTAAAAAGAAGTAAACCTAAAATCCACGTGAACTATTCAAATTAAATGTTCCAGTAAAGCCAAAACAAAGGGTGTTTTAGTTTTTTGCTTTATCAAGAATTTCTCATTTCAGGCCAATCCAAAACATGTTTTGTTCAACTTAAAAACTGAAAAACAAAATACTTAGAGGGATATTGCTAACATATCCATTACATGACATACACAGCTGATCATCTTGAGAACTGAAACTCAGTTCTGAATAAGTCTTAACTTTCACCTATGTGATTCGAAGGTGTAAACTCTACCTTTTGGTTTCCTTTGTTGCAATATGGTTGAAAAACATTCATAAGGAAATAGGGCATAAGCTGGGCCATGCGTTATACCAGCTATTCAATAGATCCATTTAAGCTAATGTTGCAAAATACTTGTGAAAAAAGTTACCAGCTGGTTACAAAATTTACTTACCCTCTTCCAAGGAAAAGAAAAATACAAATATATTTTATTTGTGGGAAAACACTGGGGAAAAACAAATATATTTTATCTGACCGTCCTAAATATATATTTGCTAGCACATTAGGGAGCAAAATGATAAAAGGTACAATGTCGATATAATGAGTGTGACTCCATGACAGAGACAAAAAAAACCCCCAAAAACCCACATTGGGGTGCCTTTTATGAGGGTCCTTCCCATTAATTAAACCCACAAATAAGTTATGCAAAAAAACAAGAGAGAAATATGATTTTATTCTCTAATTCCTCCCTATTATATATCTTGATTTAATCCGTTAGAAACAGAATATAAAAAGCCAGACTAAAGCAAGGTCATTTAAGTAGAGACATCATGAATTTTCACTGTCCATGCAAGAGCACCATGGCTCCTTGTAGGGATATAATAAAAGGTTGTACACCCCTTCAGGAAGATGCAGCATATTTTTGTCTTGTCTTGGTTTTCCTTTTTGTTGTATCTGACCAGCTCTGCAGACTACTGCACCCGAAATAATGGAAAATATTGCATCATTTAGTACCCTGTCCTTCATGGAAAAATTTATAGCAGAAGAATGCCCTTGTATTATTGAGACCATTCAGACCACAGTATCACTAAATGTGAGACGGTGTTTTTGCAACCCCAGCTGACTTACCTTACATACCCATGCAGGTGTTAACCATTATTTGTGGCCCTCAATATATAAAACAGTAGAATAAACAAGCTGTTGCTCTATTGTACAAATGCACCATCAATAATTTTAACTAGAATCATGTAGATTATTGCAGGATACCATAGACAGCATAGGTTCCTTGGAAAATCAGTTGAAAGTTAATACTGCAAAGCAAATGAATTTAAATGACTTGTACATTAAGGGAGAACATTGTTTTCTATTTGACACATACTGTTGTCAGTCTTGAATGGTATCTGTACAACTGTGTGGGTGTAATATACTGCCTCTAGCAAAGTAGAAAAACTTGGAGTGTATCAATAGCTACTGCACTATTTATTTTTGCTGCTGCTGTGCCTTAGAGGAAAAAAGATACTGTTAATTTCAAACTTGCTCTTTTTTAACCTAGTCTATACACCAAAAAACTTGATTTTAAGTAACAACTTACTTGATACTTGCAGTTTACCATCTGCATAACTATGGGATTTCTCTGTCACAGATGTTATAAATTAGATCTTGCACTCCCAAATAAAATGCTTATGTTATCTCTTCTACTGAAGCCTGCTGAATTGGTGATTGCTTAGTTCCTATAGGACTGAACTGTTCAAGTCAGCCTATAAGATACTACTGACATGTTGAAGCTAATCCAAAAAAATTAACTATATGTTTCAGAACTGGGTAGGACTTGGAAATGTGCTGCATTATAAATAGGACATGTGTAATTGGCATGAGGGTCACAGCTACCAACTTTTAATAGCTTTCTCTGAACAAAAGTAGCTTATTGGCAAATTATAAAGATATTAAAATCAGGAGTAAAACAATCTGTATGAATGCAACAACCGTCTTATCTGTGCAACCACTCCCATGGTTACCAGTACTCAGTAAAATTGCTCTCTCTCATGTCCACCACAGAAATGCTGATGTAAACTTACTAAACAGACACTTTGACATATTCTACCCACCAACTCAGCTCCCCTCAAGACGCTCAGTAAAGTCCACCCCTTAAAAACCCTTTGACTTTTCATTACTTACTTATTGGCACAAGTGGTCAGCACAAGAATCAATCAATCACCACCTCATTGCTGTTCCTACAATCAGTCCGCCAGGATTTAACTGGCCATACCATTATTGCGCACTTCTCAATCATTTTCAAATCACTGTGCCTCAAACCTGTATCAATGGGGCTTTCACAATGACAACAAATGTCCTTGTGGACATGTTCAAACCATGTCCCACATTGTTGACTTGTGTCCTATTACAATGCTACCTGGTGGCCTTCATTAAGCTCTTCATGCTAGCGATGACATTGCCTTAAGATGACTGAAACAATATGCTGAAACCACACACGCTAAATAAATAGCCTAAGCAGTCTGTAAAGGAGATCAATATAATCAACCCTATTTTACAGGAGTAACTGAGGCCCACAAAGATCAGGTGACTTGACCCATGCTACTCAGTAACATAACTGGAACAAGAACATAAGTCTCTTGTCTCTTGAGTCAGTCTGTTGATCTATCCATTGTCCACTATATCAGCATCGAAGTTTTCAAGGTTGAAAAAGAGAGGGAGAGAGTATTTGCTACTCACCAGACATACTGAAACATTTTTGTGGTATTTCCCCCCATGCTGCTCTTTATGCATAAAGAACCCCC
>NW_017728909.1:56307347-56315460 GCF_001723895.1 Crocodylus porosus | reverse complement strand
CCCCCCCAAATAAAACATGTTTAAAATCCAAGCAACCACTAACAGTACCCCACATAATTGATACCTAATCAAAATAAGCTTTTAAAGGCCCCACTGTAACAACCTATCCCAGGATTGCTGTTATTAATAATAACATAACATTCTGGCTACTCCTATTTTATTGGCTTATCAAGTCCATGGTCAGCTGGTTTACTTTTGAGACACTTTGAAGCTATTCTAATTTCATCAGCATGAGCTGATTAACTGCTCATTTGCACACTCCACACTCTCCTAGTGGTAAAGGAAAGAGAACAGTCCTGTGTATGATATTAAAACACTATATGTATTACTTATGCCTTTCATTTAGTACAATAACTGAATAGGCTGTATTGTAGAACATATTTCCCATTGCATTCAACTCTGATGCCTGTTAATTTATATAGTTTAGTGAGGCTACACAGTGAGCATGTCTACACAAGATGCTAACTGCGCAGTAGCATCTTGTGTAGATGCACCGTGTTTCCAGAATATTTAAATTCTAATGGAACTTACATTGTACAATTGTGCCCATAATTTAAAAGAAGAAAAGCACTAAAGGAAATTACTAGTAATTCAGGGGAAACTAAGAGAAACATATCTTATCTTTTCTGTTTGCTAAGCATGAATTTCCAGAGATAAGGGGATAAAATAGAATATCTGCTACAGATTATGTTTATTAATACAGCATCATAGCCAGAGGCCTTAGCACACAAAAAAGTGAGATAAATACAAATTCTAAAGTCAACATATCCAAGTAAAATTAATACAATTTTAATGATAAAAATAAGAAAAACTGAAGCTCAACTCTTCTCTCAGGATCAGATATACTCTTAAAACCACAGCCTATAAGCAATATATAGAAATAAAATAAATACATTATTTCTGTTAGGTGATAAGAAGCATCTCTTTCATCTTTTAAATTATTTCTTCTTGCCTTTGTGGCCATACAGGGAAACAGGTTGAGAGACCACGTTATCAAAACGTATTTACTTATTGTAGTTTTTTCAGCTGGTGCAGTGAAAGTAATCTAAGCCAAGAATGAGTTAACCATTTACATAACAGATAAGACTGCAGGCTATCTGAAAGCAGATAGTGTCTTAAAACTGGCTATGTTATTTGAGCCTGAAGAGTTTTTATGCTTTCAGTGCCAGCATACATACCTCCCTTCCCAAAAAACTGGAAAAAGGAGAACTGAGAAAGCCCACTGTAACATGATATAGTTCAAAATATCCAGGTATTTCTCTTATTAAACCAACTATCTAGTTGGTCTAAAAGGATATCACCTCTACCATGAGTCTTGATGGCTTTTTCCTGTAGACCAATACGCTACAACCTGGATACCTGACACAGGTATTTCTCATAATTCATTATATGAGGAAGTCCAGAGAATATGGTTCAGGAACTTGTTTCAGGAATAACTATCGTAACTTATTATCTGAAACTATCTTCTACTCTAAGCTTAATTAAGGATTTGTATTTGTGGCTTCACTGCAGGCAGGTTAAGTGCTGAAAAAGAAAAAGAAAAACAATAAAAAGCATAATGGAAACGTGAAGGGAATTGTAAAGATTTCTGTGATTTCTTAAGACATTCTTCCTGGCATAAGCTTGGAAGGTGGTATTAGTTCATATTCAGTCATGATAGGACGGCTTTAGTCAAATTGACATATTCCTCTTTCCTTGCCCCAGGCAAATTGCCTCAATTATAATTTGGAATGGTGCACATTCTCTTTGAATTTGTTTTGCAAGTCTAGAACGCTAACACCTTTCCAAACACAGTTCTTTGCTCATATATGGGCATACATTTTAGTCTGAAATCTTCAAAAGGCCAGAACAATTAAATATCACTGTTGGCATAAGCAAAACAAAGAACTGTTTTTCCCTTTCCCTTCTCTATATGTTTATCAAATTGGTTGTTATTTGTTAAACAAATACCTACACTGGGGGGAAAACTGGCCTATTTAATATAATGGTCATCAATTATCCATTGTGCAGCTTTGGTCTGAGGCCAAAGGCCTTTAGTTGTTTGATAATTTATAGTCTAAAACCTGCAGGCAAAAAGAGCTGAGAGCTGTACCTCAAGCACATAGAAGCTTATGACAAAAAAAGAGAGTCATTTGCAAAAAGAAGGGCCAATGTAGATTAATCTGAATTTGGGGCCAATAGAAATAGTGCTTCACTTCTAAAACCACCATCTCATTGTAAGAAAAGAAATATTTAAATGCCTCCTATACATATAAATATAACCTCTATTGTTTTCAACAATTCCCCAAAAAATTTCTGTCACCATTTTTTTTTTACAAAAAGGAAAATAATGCATTTCTTACTGAGACAGCTTAAACTGAAGTTATTTCTTACATCCACATTTTTTGAATTGTACCAAATCATTGTATTTTGTAAAAAGGATAAAAATACTCCTTGTCAGTGGTCAGGTGATTCCCTAACTTTTAGCAATCATCAAAAATACTGTGAGGGCTTGTGCTGGACCACTGAGCTCCAAACCCTGTTTCTCCAAAACTAACTGGATGCAAGTGTTTAAATATACCTAGGCTAGGGACAAGTTATGCATAAACCAGTTTAAGTGATCAGAAACCAATTAAACCTGTAACAGAACAGAAGTTGAGTATACATAAATCTCTTTCAAAATGGCTGAAGCTGGTTTAGAATTAACCTGGTTGAATATGCTATCAGACTTAACTGATTTAGGTCAAACTGCTTTCCAGGATTTCTGTCCCAGACTCCATCCTGGATTAGGTTAACCTCACGGTCCCCCAGAACCCCAGCATGCTTTGCATCTCTGGGTTGGGCTGGGCTGTGCTGTCTGGTCCAGCAGAGCAGGGTTGGTCCCACCCCTCTTTTCCCTAGCCAGAGCACTATCAGTAATCTGGCTGGCTGAGAAGCAGGTAGGGGTTGGTGCTTTGAAGTGCCAGTAGCCTGAGGGGAAATGGGAGGGAGGGTTAATGCACCCCTCCATCCCCTCTTCTACCACCATGGGACCCCAGCCAGGGTAGCAGCCTTTGCCAGGCCTTCCCAGTTCCCCAGTCCAGGTCGCTGCACAAGCAACAGAAGCTGGAGGGGAGGGATGGGCATGGTGCTGCAGCTTGAATTCTTCTTTCACTGTCTTCAACAGCTGTGCCTTTTGTTGTATCTCTTTAGTTGGAGCTTTGCATGTCAGTAGTAACTCTTCCAGAGTGATTTGTTTCTTTGTCTTTTTATTTGCCCAGGGTTTATGCCCAGAGATGGTCTGAGAGGACCACTGGTCACAAAACTGTATGACTACATCTAGTCTGCGGAATATATCCATCCTCACTCCAAAAACCCAGAGCTGTTTTTCTTATCACCTACTCCTCTAATAGCTCATTTCTCACCAAGCCTACCATATCAAGACAATCCAAAAAAGAAGGAAAGCTCCTGAATTCTAATTTAATCTGTGCTCCCTCCCTTGCAAAACCAGTCTGGCAAATTCAAGTGACTAAGCCTCCAAACCCTTTGGAACAGATTTTGCAATCCTCAACAACTCTAAGTTCAAGCAGCCTCCAATTTCTAAGTCCTGTGTTCAACAAAATTTCCAAGTGCTGTGCACAATAAAGTCTCTCAGTGCAAATGAATTCCATAATGCCCAGGGAAGGGGGAAGCTCGAGCGCTCCTACAGCCAGTGGGGGGAAGGTTAGGGACACCTGGCAAGGGTTGCTGCTTCCTTCCTCTTCCAGGTACACTTGAACGGGGACCATGCAGGCCAGGGTGGGGATTTAAACCCCTCTGCAATCATATTCAGCTTAGCAGGGCCTGGCCATGCCCCCTCCTATACTCAGTTTCCCTCCAGCCTTCTGGCCACTGCTAAAGGGAAGGGAGGGCTTGCTCTAGTGCCCCTGATTTGCAACCTGAGCCACTTCAGGCATGTGGCTGCATTTCCAGAACCACATGTGAACATCTAGTCACTTGCTTCCCAGTTAAATCTACACAGGTCAGACTAACCTGCAAAGATTGAATTGATTCAGGCTATTTGACAGTCTGTACTTAGCTCAAATGAAGTCCATTTAAATTGCCAGGAATTAACAGCTTCAAAATCAGAAGTAGGATAAAATCTGTCATAATCTCCCCCATAAAAAGTTACCCAAAGGAAAAAATTCACGAGGCAAGGGTTTTTGTGGATAATGTATTTTATTGGACCAACTGCATAATTAGGATAAACTATACTGCTATTATGATTTGATATTACTGAATCCTTTAACCTTTAAAAAATATTTTGGCAGGGAATTAAAAACACTTCTCACTGACACACACATACATGTAATATAATAACAGATATAATATTAGCATCTCACACTGATGATGTACAAGAATTCATCAAAAAGTACCTTTTTAGCATGAGGGTTTGCACACATGAAATGTTAAACATACTTCTGATTGGCAAGATTATAAAATACATGAAAACTATTGATGGGGCTGTGGCATGTGTGCTTTATGTCTCTCCTCCTCTTGAGGTGTATTTAAACAGCATATTTTAAATTTCAGGACAACTACACTGTATCTATATTTAAACATGCTTCTATATTTGGCAGCTTCTTCCCAAATTTTCTTCAAGCTCTCAGATGGTATTTCAGTGTGTCTTTGCGAAGCAAGTATAGTCTAGCAACAGAACATGTTCATTGTTTAAGTTTCCTGTAAAATATTGCCTTAGGAATTTTGAAGTTATTTGTTCTTATAAAATGTTCAGCCCAATGAAGTTGAGACTTGATCAAGATGAGCGCTATTTATTTGACTTTTCTGAAGCACTTCTTTCTTTGAAGTGCTTGCTTCTGACTTACAATCTGATGTTATAAATGGAAGAGAGGAAGAAGAGATCAAATTGATTAAGCTGATGTGCCACTAATAAAGGGTCCACTGTTTGCAATTGTAGAGTAACAGTTTGTAATATAGAGCAGGGGGGCTGGACCCAATGATCTCACAAGGTCTCTTCCAACCCTAAACTTCTGTGAATCTGTGTGAATCTGTGAATATGCCATGATGCACATCAAACTTAGTGCATAGATGAGTATCAATTTCATTTCAGAGGCACTTTATTAAACTGCCAAAGGCAGTACTTTACTACTTATTGGGCAATTGTATCATCA
This sequence comes from Crocodylus porosus, assembly GCF_001723895.1. NCBI lineage: Eukaryota > Metazoa > Chordata > Crocodylia > Crocodylidae > Crocodylus > Crocodylus porosus. The sequence continues at coordinate 56,310,331 of NW_017728909.1, read as the reverse complement.
GGGTAGACATTACTGGATAGTATGCTGCCTTAGTAACAAAATCTGTGCAGAGACCTCATAGGGATTCTTCATTTGTAACTAACAGGTCAGTATGACCCTAACCTGAACCCAGTTAATACATAACTTCAATTCTTGTGACACTTACTGCTAATCCAACATGCTTAGCTATACACAGAAAATGGTAAGTTATATACTGCATACCTCCAAGTCTGTGTGTGATCAAAAAGCAGTCATCTGCAAATAATACAACCGCAATTAGTAACTCATGAATGAGCAGGTTCATTAGGATGTCATCCGGTCTGGGTACTTTACTGGGTGACATTTTTCTGACAGCTCTTTTAACTCCTTGATTTGGAGCTGTAGCTGCAGCAAGGTCTTGTATCAGTAGATGCTCGACCATGACATGAAGAGCTTCATCAGAGAAGCTGAATTGTTGATTTGATAATAGATTGGATATCATGCCTGGGGCTCGGGTTAGGGACATCACAGACAGGATCCCAGCCTACATCCGAACTGCAGACCAGTACCCCATGGTTGTCATCCACGTGGGAACAAATGACACGGCCAGGGGAAACCCTGACCACATTATGAAGGAATTTAAGGCTCTGGGGGACAAGCTTAAGGAGACAGGGGGCAGGTGGTATTCTCCTCTCTTCTCCCGGTGAGTAGGCAGGGACAGCGACACGAGGCCTGCATTGCCGAGGTCAACCGGCGCTTAAGCAGTTGGTGCTGCCAGGCAGTCCTTGGGTTCCTAGATAATGACCCATGCTTTTGGGCAGGGGACTTGCTGGGGTGGGATGGGCTTCACCTCTCTCCCAAAGGCAAGCGTGTCTTCTCTTCCAGGATGGCTGATCTCGTACGGCGAGCTTTAAACTAGCCTCGCCGGGGGAGGGGGCCGCAGGAAGACAAGGAGACAACACCCGAGCAAGACAGGTGACAAATGCAAGGAGTGCCCAGGTAAGAAACAGGGGTCCAGACAGTCTCCCAAATTGGGGGGTGACACACGCAGCTATGCAAAAACCTAGATGCCTATATACCAATGCTCGTAGTATGGGGAACAAACAGGAGGAACTCGCCCTCAGAATAGCCAGTTCAAAGCCAGACATAATAGGGCTTACAGAAACATGGTGGGATTCATCCCACAACTGGGCAGTTAGCATTAGTGGGCTATAGGCTTTACAGACGGCTTTACAGAGAAGGAAGGAAAGCTGGGAGTGTGGCGCTCTATGTCAAGGAGCAATACACATCCTCTGCCAGTAGAATGGGGTCAGAGGAGCAGCAAGCTGAAGTGCTCTGGGTCAAGATACAAGGGGCCATGGGGAGAGGGATTTAATGGTGGGGGTCTACTACAGACCATCCAGCCAAGGGGAGGAGCTGGACCAGAAAATTGCAGAGGCACTTAAGGCAAGAGATGTAGTTGTCATGGGTGATTTAAATTACCCGGACATCTGCTAGGAGGAACAGTCAGCCAGATTGGACCGTTCCAGGAGGTTCCTGGCCAAGATACAGGACCTCCACTTAATTCCAGAGGTGCACAGTCCCACCAGAGGAAATGCCCTGTTGGACCTGGTCCTGGCTACAGGCGATAACCTGGTAAGGGTCCTCCAGGTTCTTGACCACCTGGGTGATAGCAATCATCGCTTGCTGGAATTCACCATCCAGCACAGGGTGCCAAGGGCCTGCAGCAAGGCAGTAGCCCTAGACTTCAAGAGGGTATCATGAATGAGTTGAGATTAGTGGGAGAGGCACTAGGGTTCCCGAGAACAGGGGAATTCAGTGCCCAAGATGAGTGGTCATTCCTTAAGGAGACGATACTCAGGGCCCAAGGGGTGACCATCCCAACAAGAAGCAAGGAGGGCAAAAGTGCCTGAAAGCCCCCCTGGCTCACCAAGGGCATCCAGGAATACCTGACTGCCAAAAAGGTGACATACACATGGTGGAAGGGGGGGTGCCATCACCAAAGAAGAGTATACCTCCTCTGCTCAGGCCTGTAGGGAGGTTGTCAGGAAAGCTAAGATGGGCATAGAGGTAGGACTTGCATCCAAAAGCAAAGATAATAAAAAGCCCTTTTTCAAATATATAGGGAGGATGAAGAAAGCACCGGGAAATGTGGGGCCCCTGCAAGACACTCCGGGCAATCTGGTGGTTGCACCAGAGGAGAAAGCAGACCTCTTTAACCAATTCTTCACCTCCGTTTTCTTGTGCAGAGACTGGGACCTCCCCACTGTGATGCAAGATGGACTCAAGGGGAACACCTCCAGACTTCAGGTTGGGGAGGACCGAGTTAGAGAGCTTCTGGAGGGGCTGGACGTGTTCAAATCAGTGGGTCCAGATGCTCTCCACACCAGGGTGTTGAGGGAGCTAGCAGGGGTTATTGCAGGGCCCTTGGCATGGCTTTATGAGTGCGCGTGGTGCTCAGGCCAGGTGCCAGATAATTAGAAGATCACCAACGTGGTCCAAATCTTTAAAAAAGGGAGGGAGGGAGGACCCGGGCAACTATAGCCCCGTCAGTCTTACCTCAATCCTAGAGAAACTCTTTGAGAAGATCATCAAGGAGTACATCTGCAATGGGCTGGCTTCACAGATTATGCTTAAGGGCAACCAGCATGGTTTCATTAGAGGCAGGTCATGTCAGACCAACCTGATTGCCTTTTATGATCAGGTCACAAAAGCATTGGATGCAGGTCTCGCCATAGACGTAGTCTTTCTGGACTTCAGCAAGGCCTTTGACGCCATCTCCTACCCCATCCTCATTAAAAAACTAGGGGACTGTGGCATTGATGCCTGTACAGTCAGAATTCATAGACATTTGGGCTGGAAGAGACCTCAAAAGATCATCGATTCCAGCCCGCTGCCCAAAGGGCAGGAAGTCAGCTGGGGTCATAGGATCCCAGCAAGATAAGCATCCAATTTGCTCTTGAAGGGGTTCAATGCAGGTGCTTGAATCACCTCCGCTGGCAGACTGTTCCAGACCTTGGGGGCTC
>NW_017728909.1:56303505-56306858 GCF_001723895.1 Crocodylus porosus | reverse complement strand
GTGGATGCTTTGCCCCAAAGTTTGGTGTCATTGGTGAACTTGGCCAGTCCACTCCTGCTCCAATGTCCATATCATTAATGAAGATGTTGGACAATATGGGTCCAAGGACAGAGCCGTGGGGGACCGCACTGGTCACAGGGCACCAGGATGAGTGACTGCCATCAGTTATTACCCTCTGGGTCTTACCATGGAGCCAATTTCCCAGTCAGAGGATCGTGGTGGACCCAAGGCCACAATTGGTCAGTTTCACCAAGAGGTGATCATAGGATACCAGATCAAAGACTTTTTTGAAGTCAAGATATATGACATCAATCTCTTCTCCCTTGTCCAGGTGATAGGTCACTGTCACGGAGGCACTGGGGTGCTCCGTGCCTGAGATGAAGAAGAGGTGAGCTGCCAGTCACCAGGGCAGCTCAGGTGAGGGTTGTCAGAGCTGCCAATCGTCAGGGGAGGGCAGCTGTGGGTTGCCAGGCCAACCAACTGGTCAGGTGACCGGAAGGGGGCAGGGCCGGGCCCTTTATAACAACTGAGGCCTGGGCCCAGTAGCAGTTTCCTTTTGGCAGCCGCAGGAGCAGGAGCTCTGCAGCTGAGCTGAGCGGCCTGAATTGGTAGTGGGAGCCTTGTGGTGCTGACTGGCTGCGATGATGCATGGGATGAGAACCCCTTGACGAAAGGTAGGGTTGGAGGCCCTGGTGGGGGGGGCTCAGTGTTTTTGTTGTGAGCAGGAGGCTCTGTGTTTTATGTTGAAGCCAGGTGGCTTGCGTTGTGTGACAGTTACACTGGAGGACCAGGTGAGTCTGTAGGGGAGTGAGGAGGCCTCACAGGAGCTCCCCAGGAGCTTGGGGGTTCCTGGTGCCCAGCAGGGGCACAGTGCCACAGCGGGCACAGCATAAAGGGTGCCAGGAGGGCACTCGCTGAGTGGGGGTTGTAGCCCCAGCCGCGAGAGGCGCGGCATAGGCCCCAGAGTGGGGCGGCGGGCGCGAGAGGCACGGCACAGGTCCCAGAGTGCAGCAGGCTGATTGATAAAGACCCAGTAGCATTGGGGAGGCCAGGTAAGGCTCCGACTGCCTGAGCCCAACCCGGTATTCTTGGCAAAGACCCAGTAGGGTCAGGGAGGCCAGGTAAGGCTCCGGCCCCCTGAGCCCAACTCGATATTTACCAGTAGCAGGACATTGGAGTGAATAGTAGGAGCTAGGGCAGCAGCGATGCGCCAGGCCCAGGGGCACCGGGAACAGGGCGGCGGCGATGCACCAGGCCCAGGGGTGCCGGTAGGAGCCGGACAGTGGAGAGACAGGCCTGGGGCACCGGTAACAGGCCGGTGGGTAGGAGCCCGGCCCAGGGGGCACCAGGCGGCCGACGAGCCCAGGGTGCCAGGGAGAGAGCACCTGAGGGGAAGGGGACTGTACAACGTCCCACGGAACAGCTGTGAGGCTTGGGGCGTGCTAAAGGGGAGGTTTGGAGGCACGCATACCCCTTAAGGGAGGGGTGCACAGAGGCGCCCCATTTGGAGTAGGGGCAAGAACACACTTACCGTTCACTAGGGGAACAAAGGCAGCCTCCCATTTAACCTATTAAACAGCAAAGTCGTGGCGGGTGAGATTCTGAGGGTGCTGAGTCCACCCTAACGTGATGGTAGGGGGCGCTAGGGAGTTCACGGCCGCTCCTAGGCCCCACTCCCTCACAGTCACCTAGTCGTAGAAGGAAATGAGATTGGTCAAGCAAGACCTATCCACAACAAACCCATGCTGACTATCCCTTAGGATGTTGGCATCAGCCAGTCCATTAAGGATGGGCTCTTTAATAAACTTTTCTAAGATCTTCCCCAGAATAGAAGTCAGGCTGATGGGCCTGTAGTTAGCCAGATCCACTTTCCTCTGTTTCTTGAAGATAGGCACCACACTGGCCTTCTTCCAGTCTTCAGGCACTATACCAGAGCACCAGGAGTTTTCAAAGATCCGTGCCAGGGGCTGGGCTATGATGCTTGCCAACTCCTTGAGTACTCTGGGGTGTAGATTGTCAGGGCCAGCTGACTTGAAGGTATCCAGCTTCTGAAGATGTTCCTTCATGAGGTCAGCATTTATAAAGGGCATGGGATTTCCCTCACCTGGACCTCCCTGTCCCGTAGCAGGCATGGGTGTCCCATGGGACTGATGAAAGACCGACGCAAAGTACCCATTTAACAGGTTGAATTTTTCCTGGGCGTCAGTTGTCAGTTGCCCTATCTGGTTCTGCAGGGGTTTAACGTTGCCCTTGCTTTTTCTCCAGCTCCCCACATATCTGAAAAAGGACTTTCTATTGTCCTTGATGCTCAAAGCTAGTTAGAGTTCAATTGCAGCCTTGGCTTTCCTGCTTTGCTCCCTGCAGGACTGGAGCAGTGCAGAATAATCCTCCTTGGAGGTGAATCCTGTCCTCCATCCTTTGTAGGCTTTTCTTTTTAGCCTTAAGAGGTCTGCTAGGTCCCTGGAGAGCCAGGGGGGCTGCTGTGCCCTCTCCTCTGAGATCGAATAGACTTAGCTTGTGCATTGAGGATCACTTTAAGGAGCAACCACTCTTCTTGAACTCCCCTCTCCCTGGGGTCATGGTCCCTTAGGGCCTGAGTGACAAGCCTCCTGAGCTTGTCAAAGTTGGCTTTCCTGAAGTCAAGGACTTCCGTGTTGCTGACTGACTTGCCAGCTTTATGGAGGATGGTGAAGGTGATCAGTTCATGGTCGCTGTCACCCAACTTCCCATTGATCACTAGGTTGCTGATTAGCTGTAGCCAGTACAAGGTTGAGCACAGCTTTGCCTCTCATTGGCCCATAGACTTCTTGAGTCAGGTAGAGGTCATCCACACATGAGAGGAAGCTTTGCAACTGCTTGGATTTTCCTGAGTGATCCTCCCATGAGATGTCTGGGTAATTGAACTCACCCATGACCACCATGGTCCTGGAGCATGCAGCCTCAGCCAGTTCCTGGGTGAGCTCCTAGTCAAGCTCAGGACTTTGGGTGGGAGATCTGTAGTAGACTCCCATTGTTGTGTCCCCTGTGCTGTTTTTCCCACAGATTGTAACCCAGAGGGTCTCCAGTCATCCACCCTGGTCACCAAGATCAGCTTGCAGGGACATGTAGCTTTGCTTAATATAGAGAGCTGCACCCCCGCCCCTTTTATCTACACGATCCCTCCTGTACAGGATATAGTCATCTATATCCAAGGTCCAGTCACGGGTGGAGTCCCACCAGGTCTCTGTTATCCTTATGACATCATAATTATTTTCATGAGCAGGAGGATGAGCTCCTCCTGCTTATTCCCCAAGCTCCTGGCATTTGTGTACAGGCAGGCAAGTGTCCCCTTGGGGGCTCTTGCTTTGCCCACA
>NW_017728909.1:56254469-56272308 GCF_001723895.1 Crocodylus porosus | reverse complement strand
GATTCTGAGGGTGCTGAGTCCACCCTAACGTGATGGTAGGGGGCGCTAGGGAGTTCACGGCCGCTCCTAGGCCCCACTCCCTCACAGTCACCTAGTCGTAGAAGGAAATGAGATTGGTCAAGCAAGACCTATCCACAACAAACCCATGCTGACTATCCCTTAGGATGTTGGCATCAGCCAGTCCATTAAGGATGGGCTCTTTAATAAACTTTTCTAAGATCTTCCCCAGAATAGAAGTCAGGCTGATGGGCCTGTAGTTAGCCAGATCCACTTTCCTCTGTTTCTTGAAGATAGGCACCACACTGGCCTTCTTCCAGTCTTCAGGCACTATACCAGAGCACCAGGAGTTTTCAAAGATCCGTGCCAGGGGCTGGGCTATGATGCTTGCCAACTCCTTGAGTACTCTGGGGTGTAGATTGTCAGGGCCAGCTGACTTGAAGGTATCCAGCTTCTGAAGATGTTCCTTCATGAGGTCAGCATTTATAAAGGGCATGGGATTTCCCTCACCTGGACCTCCCTGTCCCGTAGCAGGCATGGGTGTCCCATGGGACTGATGAAAGACCGACGCAAAGTACCCATTTAACAGGTTGAATTTTTCCTGGGCGTCAGTTGTCAGTTGCCCTATCTGGTTCTGCAGGGGTTTAACGTTGCCCTTGCTTTTTCTCCAGCTCCCCACATATCTGAAAAAGGACTTTCTATTGTCCTTGATGCTCAAAGCTAGTTAGAGTTCAATTGCAGCCTTGGCTTTCCTGCTTTGCTCCCTGCAGGACTGGAGCAGTGCAGAATAATCCTCCTTGGAGGTGAATCCTGTCCTCCATCCTTTGTAGGCTTTTCTTTTTAGCCTTAAGAGGTCTGCTAGGTCCCTGGAGAGCCAGGGGGGCTGCTGTGCCCTCTCCTCTGAGATCGAATAGACTTAGCTTGTGCATTGAGGATCACTTTAAGGAGCAACCACTCTTCTTGAACTCCCCTCTCCCTGGGGTCATGGTCCCTTAGGGCCTGAGTGACAAGCCTCCTGAGCTTGTCAAAGTTGGCTTTCCTGAAGTCAAGGACTTCCGTGTTGCTGACTGACTTGCCAGCTTTATGGAGGATGGTGAAGGTGATCAGTTCATGGTCGCTGTCACCCAACTTCCCATTGATCACTAGGTTGCTGATTAGCTGTAGCCAGTACAAGGTTGAGCACAGCTTTGCCTCTCATTGGCCCATAGACTTCTTGAGTCAGGTAGAGGTCATCCACACATGAGAGGAAGCTTTGCAACTGCTTGGATTTTCCTGAGTGATCCTCCCATGAGATGTCTGGGTAATTGAACTCACCCATGACCACCATGGTCCTGGAGCATGCAGCCTCAGCCAGTTCCTGGGTGAGCTCCTAGTCAAGCTCAGGACTTTGGGTGGGAGATCTGTAGTAGACTCCCATTGTTGTGTCCCCTGTGCTGTTTTTCCCACAGATTGTAACCCAGAGGGTCTCCAGTCATCCACCCTGGTCACCAAGATCAGCTTGCAGGGACATGTAGCTTTGCTTAATATAGAGAGCTGCACCCCCGCCCCTTTTATCTACACGATCCCTCCTGTACAGGATATAGTCATCTATATCCAAGGTCCAGTCACGGGTGGAGTCCCACCAGGTCTCTGTTATCCTTATGACATCATAATTATTTTCATGAGCAGGAGGATGAGCTCCTCCTGCTTATTCCCCAAGCTCCTGGCATTTGTGTACAGGCAGGCAAGTGTCCCCTTGGGGGCTCTTGCTTTGCCCACATATTGTACCAGGAATGAGGCAAGGGTGGGCTCCCTTAAGTACCTTGGCCTGCTGGCTTTGCAAGGGTTGCTCAGCAGGCCAGCAGTGGCAGTAGTCCCCCTGTCCCCCAACGAGCTTATTTTAAAGCCCGGTGAAGCAGGTCAGCCAGTCTGGCTGAGAAAAGCCTCCTTCCCAGGGGAGAGAGGTGGAAGTCATCTCTTCCCAGCAGCTCACTGCCTCTCTCACCAAAGAGCAGGCTGTGTTCATGGAAGCCAAAGCCTTCCTGATGCCACGAGCGCTGCAGTCTTTGGTTGACTACGTGGATCCTGCTCTCCCTTCTCAGCCCATAGCCCGAGACTGGGAGGATCAATGAGAACACCACCTGTGCCCCCAGACCCTTTAGAACCATTCTCAAATCCCTGTAGCACCTCATGACCCAGCTGGGAGCACTCCGAGCCGTGTCATTGGTGCCCACATAAATAAGGAGCATAGGATTGTGGTCTGTGGGCCAAAGGAGCTTTGGGATCTTCTCTGCAATGTCCCGGATGTGGGCCCCCGGAAGCAGCAGACTTCCTGGACTAAGGGGTCAGGGCGGCAGATTGCCCCCCCAGTCCGCCTCAGGATGGAGTCTCCCACAACAAACACCTTACGTTTTGTCTTGGGGAGAGTGGGGGCAGTAGCTGCAGTTGAGCCTGTGTTGCCTGTGGAAGCTGGCAACTCAGCAGGCTCTGCTGGAGCAGCGAGAGGTGCGTACCTGTTGCTAAGCGTTGGCAGGGCAGGGGCCTTGGTGAGGTGGGCTTTAGGGCCCTTGACCACCTTGCTCCATGCCCCTGACTGGACAGACTGGACAGAGTGGGAGGTCGTGGAGTCCTCCTTTGTCCTGGAGGGACATGGTGGTCTATCTTCCGGCTCCTGGGGGAGAAGGGCCTGGCAGTAGGAGTCAATCTCCTGCTCACAGTCCCTGATGGCATGCAGTCTCTGGACTGTGGCCTGGAGCTCCTCCAACTGGAGTGCCAGAGACCCCAAAAGGAAGCAGATCCCACACGGGGAGGTAGCCATGCTCCTGCGCCCCAGAGCCTGAAAAAGGGAGAGGCAACCTGTGCAGCTGAGAACCAGAGGCTCCATCTGTGTGGAGCCCGGAACCACGGGCTCTGTCTGTGTGGGAGTCTCTGAGATGCCTGAGGGGGGGACCGCAGATCCCGAGGGGACCCAAGGGGTGTGCTGCATGACCATCCGTGTCATGCCTCTGGTAGGCTGGCTATGGCTGGGACTGTCTACCCTGGGGGGTTAGTAGGCAGGGTCTTGGGCCCCCCCATTCCCCCTCCTGCGAGAACTCCACACTAACTCACTTGCCAGCAGACAAGCGCACTTGTTTGCGCAGCCTGTTTGTGTGGCTCCCTGGGGGGCTGGGACAAGTAAGGGCCTGGGCGGGGCTTGACCCAGCCCGGCTCCACAGCCACCTCCTCCCACTCAGAGAGGGGTTAACCCCTTCCCACCACAGGCCCCACTTGCCTCCAGTTGTGCTGGGGGTTGGCGGCGGGCTCCGTGGCTGCTGGGGGGTGTCTAAGGGGCTTCAGAGGAGTAGGGGCAGGGCGGGCTTTCACCCGCGCATCTCTCACTGCTCCAGAGCCTAACTGGGGCTTTTTTTGCTGTTGGCAGGCCCTTTTAAACTGTGCGCATGCACAGTGGGCCTGCTGTTGGGGAAAGCTGCTCTCGGGCAAGGGGGGGCCCTGCCCTGCTGAAGAGGGACTGGTAAGTACCCCCTCCTATCTTTCTCTCTTCCTGGGGGCCTGGGCCAAGTAGGGGCCTGGGCGGGGCTTGACCCAGCCTAGCTCCATGCAGCCACCTCCTCCCACTCAGAGAGGAGTTAACTCCTTCCCACCATGGGCCCTGCTTGCCTCCGGCTGTGCTGGGCGGTGTCTAGGGGGCTTCAGGGGAGCGGGGGCATGGCAGGCTTTCACCCGCGCATCTCTCACCACTCTGGAGCCTAACTCACTTTTGAGTTTTGGATTGCATATTGCAGATTGGCTGAGGGGTCGTACTCAGAGGGTGGTGGTGGACGGGTCATATTCGACCTGGGGGGAAGTGGGCAGTGGAGTCCCCCAGGGCTCGGTCCTTGGGCCCGTGCTGTTCAATTCTTTTATCAGCGATTTGGAAGACGGGGTGAAATGCAACCTGTTTAAATTTGCTGATGATACCAAAATTTGGGGTGAGGTGAGCACAATGGTAGGGAGGGAAAGACTGCAGCAAGACCTGGATAGGTTACAGGGGTAGGCTAACAGGATGCATTTCAATACTGACAAGTGCAGGGTGCTGCACTTGGGCAGTAGTAACCAGCAGCACACTTGTAAGATGGGAAACTCCCTTCTTGAGAGCACGGAGGCAGAAAGGGATCTTGGAGTCATTATTGACTCCAAGATTAATATGGGCCGACAATGCAAGCTCATGGTTGGCAGGGCTAACCGGACCTTGTCATGCATCCACAGGAGCATCTCAAGTAGGGCCAAAGAGGTGATCCTCCCCCTCTATGCAACACTGGTCAGGCCACAGCTGGAGTACTGTGTCGAGTTCTGTGCGCTCCACTTCAGGAGGGTAGTGGACAACACTGAGATGGTCCAGAGAAGGGCCACCTGCATGATCTGGAGACAACAGGGCAGACCCCATAGTTAGAGACTGCGGGACCTGAACCTGTTAAGCCTTAACAAGGGAAGGCTGAAGGGGGACCTGGTGACCATCTATAAACTCACTAGGGGGGACCAGAAGGGTTTGAGAGAGACCTTGTTATGCCAGGGGGCGCTAGAGGAAACAAGGAATAACGGCCACAAGTTGTTGGAGAGGCTGTAGTCATCTGAGCCCAGTTTTTCTCCTGCTCAGGTGGGGGGTCGGACTTGAAGGTCCCTTCCAACCTATGATTCTATGATCTCCTAGACCAACACAGTTACAGCAACACTCCAATTCCTCTTACTGAACAGTTTTCATGCTCTTTCATGAGCAGGCTGCCCCCATCAACTGAGCATACAGTCATGCCACATTTTTTCCCTCCACTGAACATATACATTTTCAGTGAAGTGTTTACTATCATGTTGTTCTGTTGCCTCCTGAGGTTCCATGAGATAGTACTTTCCCAATGTATTGTTTTTTTTCTTTTTGTGAGCTTGTATGCATATTTTACTCTACATTTTCCTCAGTGAGTTTTGAAAGCCCCGTGGTGCCAGTGAGACATAGTTGATAGACATGAGAAATGGAGTTTGTACTGTGGGACACCAGAACGGAGGCAAAGGAGCTCGAGCCTCCAGCTGCATGGTGCAGAGCAGGGAGAGGGCACTGCTGCAGAAGAAGTGTGACCACAAGGACCAGGACCTGCAACTGGCACAATTTTATATGGTGAGCAAGGATCCAAAGCCCTGCATTCAGTGGTAGCTTCAGAGCCAGGGAAGAGTTAACCTGGCTGTTGGCAGTGACTCCTGACATCTCTCACAGCAGCAGCTTCCTGCCCTTGCTTCATGGAGCCCTTGCTCCTGCTCTGCCCTTTCTCCCTGCCCTTGTTCCATGAAGCCATAGGCTGGAACCTCGCTGCCTCCGTTCCAGCACCTACCTTTAATGTGTACCCAGGACTTGTGTGCCACACATGGAAGCTGCTTGTGGCAAACATTCTGTGGGTTTGCTACCCCTATTCTATTAGATCTCTACCCACTTTTTAAGCCATGTTGACTTGGTGTATGATTCAGCCTTGAACATTCACTTTTAAATTTGTTCTGTACCAACTTCGGACTTCTGCCTAGCCTGCAGTTTGACCATCATTCTGCAATCCTCAGATGACAAAGCAACCCTGACATATTCAAGATCAAAACAGAAGGGATCATATGTGTTGTTTAAAGCAGTGGTCTCCAAAGTGGGGTGCACGCACCCTAGGGAGTGTGCAAGATGATCCATTGGGGTGTAGGAAGAAAATATTACAACTTATATTTATATTTAAATAAATATACATATATTGAGGGTGCGTTCTCAAAAAATTTTTTTTGATGGGGGTGCATGCTCAAAAAATTTTTACTGATAGGGGTGCGTGATCAAAAAACTTTGGAGACCACTGGTTTAGGGGTTAGGGGAATGTGATTTCTTATACACAACATTTAATCCTTAGTCCTTTCCTTAATTCTGATAGGGCACATCCTCCAAAGTAATGAACAAGTCTTAATAATGAAAGTTGATGAAACTGAAAGACTTGTAACATAGTCAGTTGAGTGTTAAAAATAAACCAAGGATTACAGTTTGGAAAGGGAATGCTACACTTGTGAATGTATACAAAATAGTACTCTCAAATGAATAGAAATCAGATAACTGTCTAACTGCAAACAGCCATAAACAATATGAGACATTTCTGATTTCCACAGTGGGCTCCATCCTACTATTTTTATTCATTTGAATAAATCTTACTTGACTGTCCCCCATGACTTGGGTTGCTAGACATGGAAACAAATATTTTAGATTGTTTAAAGATAAAAAAAAATAACATGAAACTAACTATTTCAATAAAGAGATTGTCTATATTTTTCAAACTAATGAGCAATTGGTTTTTGATGGCTGCTTAATTATCAGAAGTTTATTTTTAAATAGAGATCTAATAAGTCACTGAGTTAGGGCATAATTAAGTGAGAAATTCTTTTTCAGTGGTTATGTGTTTTCTTCCTTCTCATTTCCCTTAATTATTTCTGATTCCTTTGTCTCTTTGGTGTCTTGATCTGCTATATTTTCTCTTACCAGTCACTGGGCTTTAAACATGGTTAACTATTAGCCTCGTGTCAAAATATAAATAAATAAAATTTGAAGCTGGTAATTTAAGTTTCATTCTGCCTAATTGGGTAACTAATGGAAAGAATTTGAATCAGGACTGCACAATTACTGCAGGTCTGGCTTTCTATGCCTTGCCAATTCAAACACACATTGCTGGGTATATGAACATTGGAACAATCAAATTAATTGGAAATGTCCTTATTGAGGGAAGTAAATTTTAAATGATTTGTATCTCTGTGAGAAGGCAGACAAGTATATGTATATGTATATGTATATGTATATGTATATGTATATGTTAACCACGTCTGGCACAATGATCCCTGTCTGTCAGAATGTCCCCTGGAGCCATTGCCAGTTAATTTAGATTAAAGTAGTCTTCCTATTTGTAAATACTAAAATCTACTGGACATTGTCCTCTGCAATGGGGAATACTTGAGGTGTGGACAGTTGATGTCCTGAAGTTTGTTGAGGAACTTCCTTCTTGATTCCACTAATTCATATTTATTTATTTTCAGTGCCTATTTAACCACTTAAATGGCAGAAAGTTTCTGGGACTTGACTTTTAAGTGTTAAACATCATTAGAAATGGAGGGAATGCCCTTGTTAAACAATGTAGTGATGTATGTTGAAACACCTAAGCTCACAGATTACACCATCTCAGGGGTGTAGTAGATATGCTGGAGGGTAGGGATAGGATTCAGAGTGATCTAGACAAATTGGAGGATTGGGCCAAAATAAATCTCATAAGCACTGGCGACATGTAGGAGGATGCATGTGAGTTCATGTACACCCCCTGAGATTGGAGGTGTACCCCCCCTGCAAAACATGCTGTTGACACTATTGGTGATGCCTGCAGGTGGTCACCATTCACTAATCTCCCCCACCCTCACTGCCAACACCACTGGCAGCACCTGCGGGTGGTCCCCAATTGCTACTGGCCACTGCCGGAGGCATCTGTGGGTGGTTGCCAACTGTCAGTTGCCAGCTGCTCACCACGGCACTGCCAACATTGCTGTGGTCGCCTCAGGGAACTCACTGCCATCATGCTCCCCACTGCTGACAGTGCTGCTGCCATATGCGGGAGCTTGCCATGCACCTCCAACCTTCAGGGGCATGTGGTGTTCATGTTCATAAGTTTCAACAAGGACAAGTACGAAGTCCTGCACTTAGGACAGAACAGTCCCATGTACCAGTGCCGGCGGGGGATGAACTGGCTAAGCAGCAGCTCTGCAGAAAAAGACTTGAAGGATACAGTGGACAATTAGCTAAATATTAATCAGCAGTGTCCCTTGTTGCCAAGAAGGCTACCAGCATACTGGGCCGCATAAGTAGGCTCAATGCAAGCAGATCAATGGAAGTAATTATTTCCCTTTATTCTGCACTGGTGAGGTCACATCTGGAGTACTATATCCAGTTTTGGACCTCCGCCCTCACCCCGCTACAGAAAGGATGTGGATAAGTTGGAGACAGTCAAGAAGAGGGCAACAAAAATGCTTCAGGGGCTGGGACACATAACTTACGAGAAGAGGCTGAGGGAACTGGGCTTATTTAGTCTGCAGTAAATACATAACATTCTCTGTTCTGAGAGGTTTATGATCCAAGTTTAAAGACTGGGATGGGATTTGATAGCAGCTTTTAACTACCTGAAGGGTGGTTCCAAAGTGGATGAAGACTGTTCTTAGTGATGCCAGAGGACAGAACAAGGAGTAATGGTTTCAAATTGCAGCAAGGGAGGTTTTGCTTGGATGTTAGAAAAAAACTCTCTCACTAAGGGGATGGTGAAGCACTGGAACAGATTTCCTGGAGAAGTAGAAACTCCATCCTTGGAGGTTTTTAAGGCTCAGTACAACAAAGCCTTGTCTGGAATGATCTAGTTGGGGGTGGTCCCGCTTTGAGCAGAGGGTTGGACTAGATGACATCCTGAGGTCCCTTCTAACCCTAATTTTCTATGTTTCTATGATTCTAAACTAATGTGGGTCCTGGGAGAAGTATAGTCATGCTAACACGGAACCTCATCCAGGCTAATATATAGTCATATTGTGCTATGTAAACATACACAAAGATGTAAAACCATCCAAAATATATGAATTTTCATTTCTTATGTGGGAAATATCAGAAGCATGCAATTATATTTGGCAGTGATAGCATAAAGCTCGTTAGTGGTTCGAAATAAAAGTTAACATTGCCAGTCTCAGCAGAGTTCTAACTATACATAACATTATTTTTAGCATCTACACAATGAATACTATCAACAAAGTTGTAGGTTCAACTTTAAACAAGTCCAGAAGGCAAAGAGTTTGGTAAATTAGGGCTTAGTATGAAACCATGATTACAGTAAACTAACAAACAGTAATATTGGTAGTAATGTCCTGCTCATTGTACCTCAAAGCTGTTAGAAAAAAGTGCACAAGAACTTGCTGCTGCTATAAGGAAAACAGGAAGGTAGGGTATTGCCTAGATATAATGCCGATGCCACTGCCACTATGAAAATTCCACTTGTACAAAGATTTGTTTGTAGGTGCTATAATCCTTTTATTAGTTGTGCAGTGAGCACAGGTGTCAGTCTGTCATGGTTTGATTTGGTACAGACATATCCATGTTAGCAGTGGGAGTTAATCTTGAAGAGGAATACTGCTTATCACTATTACTTATCACTGAAGAAACTGAGTAACTGTCATCACCTACCATTAGGGAAATTGTATATTGTAGGACCATGAAAAAAGGCTGTAAGATCTATGAAAAAGTGGCCTGGAGAAATTTCAACTGAAAAACTATTGGTACAATATAAGTCTCCAGAGCGGTTTACAAAAGGAACTTCTGTAGCTGAAAATACATAAATGCTGCTTCTCCTACCCTCAATACTTACTACAAAATGCAATGAAATCTACCATTACAGTAGTTCCCTTTCCAAAGCTGAAAATAGAAGTATTCCATTCCATATAATTCTCTACTGATTTTCCATGCTGGAGTGAATGCATTTCATCACATCTGACATTGGTACCCAAACAGATCTGGCCTAGCTAGTGCACAGAAGAGAGATCACCTTGACTTTCAGGTTTTGTAAAGTCAAGTAAATATTCAACCACATTTTTTAATGTGAAAATTGAAGTAAAAAAAAACATTAAACACTTCAGCTTTCTCTGCATTGTTCGTTATTACTTTCCACTCTCGATTCAATAAAGATCTTATTCGTTTCTTGGTCTGTTCCTCCCAGTTGTATCTAAATTCGGTAATATTACACTATTATACTTAGTATTAATAATCTGGTCAAGTTAACATGTTTTGAAAGGCTCCTGTTTATTTTTCAAATAACCGAGCATCTTGTAATTTAGCCCAGTTGGTCTCTTGATACGTTTCCTACCCTGCCTTCTCATAACATGTTCTTGTTGCCTTTAGTCTCTTTAAAGTACAAACAACTTACTTGGACTCCTTGTTTCCTTATACTTCTCTCCCATAGGATCTGCTTACCAGTTTCCTACATTAATTACATTCTTCTTTGCTGAATTTTAATATTTTTATTCTGCTGTTTTCCTTTGTTCTTTCCTTCAGACCACAAACTCTATCATGATCACTGTCATCCCAGTAGCTTTTACTTTCTAATTCTCAACCAAGTCCACCTTGACAGTCACCAGGAAATCAAGTAAATCCTTTCTCCAAGGTGCTTTCCTTACCACCTGTGCCACAGATGTGTCCCTAACACAATCTGAGAAGTTCTTATACTTTCTGGACACTGCTGTGTACTTTTACACAAATATCATGATTAATAAACCTTCCCATAGCCAAGCTGGAGTGTGTTCTTCTTTCATGCCACTAAATGATCAAATTCCACTCTTCCAGGAATTATAAAGCATTAAGAGGAAATATGTTAAGTCAGCTACTGCTTCCACTCATTAACATCTTGTTTAAAGATCCCACCATTTGGATAGTTAAGACACATAACCTTCAACACAGCAAAGCCTTTCAGCTTCTAAGGAGAAGTCGATATGGCAAAAGGTTATTTATATCTCCAAAGTCTACTCAGGATTAGTCTAAAAAAACCTAAAAGAGATCTTATTTCAGTAATGTGTATTACTCCAAGCTTCCAGGGTGTCTCTCACATTAAGAAAGTGGTGGAGTGCTGTGGGTTGTTACAGTTTTATTTAGATGGATACAGCTATGAGATCATATTTTATCAATAATAAAATGGTTATGAAAAAGGGACAGATTGTTGTGAAAATATTCAGAAAAAATCTCTCCTTTTATTGTTGAAAAAATTCACAATGAGAGATTTTCTGATGAGTCCTGCTTGTCAGAATTGGCCACATAACTTTATAGCTCTTTGATAATGAACTCTGTTCATAGAAATGGTTAAAGAACATGTTATGGTACGTACCTATATAATTCTTTAAACTAGAAACTTCTTAAATTTAAAGAATGGCTTAATAGTATATACATTCAGGCAATAATAACTTGCCATTGCTTTTTCTATTGGAGCTAATGGGGGTTAAGATTGCCATTAGAAGAAGTTTAAATGTTTTATTGTGTTTGTCATATAAATGGATGGCCGTTATACTATTTTCTATCTTTAGAACTATTTTAAGATTATCAAGAGAAAGAATTAGTCTTTTCCACTTGTCACAAGTTTTGTCATAAGGATGAGTTATCACAATTTTTTTATGCTTAATATATTTTTGTTCTCATTACATTTTCTCATTCCCTTGACAAAGACTATAATGAGTGCTGAAAATGACATGAAATTAATCCATTATCATTACAGAGATTCTAGAATATTTAATTTAAAAATGGTTGTGAAACAACAGAGTAGTCTACTACTTTAAGCTGGTTTGCTTACACCAAAAAGAAAGGCTTATAGTATCAGTCTATTAAATACTTTCACAAATGATCATAAACTTAATAGATATTTATGTTGTGGGGGCCATTTTATATTCTGGAGCTAGATAGCTCTTTTTTTTTTTTTTTTTGGTATAGAAATGGATTTTTGGAAGAATCATTATGAACCACTAAAAATATGAAATGTGAGTTTAAAAGAATTAGCAAATCTATAATTCCATTAAGTTAACTTACTGTTTGATTAGGAAGAATATAGCAACTGTCAGATAATTCTCAGAATAAAATATTAGTTGAGAAAAGTATAATGTGATTTTTCTGAGTTCTGGGACTTTATAGTGTATAGATCTTATAAAACCCTATAAAAGTTTTGTGCTGATTATTAACTGGAAAGTAAGTTTAGATTCAATGAATCAACTGTTTTATTTTAGGATAGCAGTCAGAAGTACACGATTAGGAACATAGGGCTGCTATAGTACATCATATCCAAACCTATGTAGTCCAGAATACGCTACACTTACACTAAGGCCAGGTACAGAGATTACATGTAAGCTGATCTTAGTTATCAGAAATTGATCAAAACTCAAAAATGGCAGAACCCGGTCTGAAAGAGACCTAGTTTGGTGTGTGCTGAAATCTAATCTATTCAGTTAGACCAGTGAATAAAACTTCTGTACCAGATCCCCTATGAATTCAAGTTAGATTGCTATCCTCCAAAATACCCACAATGGGTCCCCCTTTCCTCCCCCAACAGGGAAGCATGCTAGCACTTGGTACTTACTCAGCTCCTCCAACCAACTATCCAGTGGGTTTCACTCCTGAGCTCTCTCAGAGCCAAGCCAGCACAGACCTTTTCCCCAGCTCTGCCTTTTGCTTCTGACCATCTGTTAGCCACATGCAGGGGGCTGAGGGAAAGAGAGGAGTCTGTATCCTGTCCATGAATTCTGGGACCTGGGCCCCTGAGCCCCGGGCTGTGTTCCTGCACTCTGTAATGAAGCACCCCATGATGAACACACACAACTGACATTCAGACAAGGAGAACCCCTGCACTGGGGCATAGCCATACAGAGCCTGAAACTGCCTCCTGCACACCCATCCAGGGTCCCAGATGTGCCCATGCTTGGGCACAGCCTCATAGAACCTGACCCTGGATCCCACATACCCAACTAGGGACCCCCATACACTTATGCTTGGACACAGCCCCAGAAAGCCAACTCTGGCTCCTGCACACCACCTCTCAGAGGCCAGAGGTAGGTGACCTTCTACCTGGACAGTAGGGCTGTGTGAAATTTCACTGGGTGTTTCATTTCAAAGCTGCTTTGACATGTTTCAAGCTGAAAACAGCAAAATTGAAATGAAAGGCTTCAAAACAGCTTTGAAATGAAACGAGGGCACTCAAAACAATATGAAAGTTTCAAATTGTTTTCAGTTTTGAAGCGGGACTTACTTGGCTCCAGCGCTGGTCCCAGATGGCAGCAGCAGCCTCCTGTTATCCAGTGCACAGATCCAGGGGCTAGCACCCCAAGACAGTACCAGTCTATACTGGACTCCTCCCAGGAGTGCAAGCCCCCGGATCTGTGTGCTGGATGAGAAGAGGCTGCCACTGCCATCTGGGACTGGCAGCAGCAGCAATCTTCTCTGGTGCTGGGAGCGGGCTGCCCAGGAGGGCTGTGGGATTGTGCCAGACTCCTCCCAGGGGTGCAAGCCCGTGGACCTGTGCCCTGAATGAGAGGAGCCTGCTGCTGCTGCTGCTGCTGCTGCTGCCACCTGGGATTGGTGGCAGCAGTAATCTTCCCCAGCCCAGCGCTGGTCCCAGGTGACAGAGGCAGCCTCCTGTCATCTGGCACACAGATCTGGGGGCTCACAACCCCAGGAGCAGTCTGGCACATCCTTGCAGCCCTCCTGAGATTGGGCCCCAGATCTGTGTGCTGGATGACAGGAGGCTGCCGCTGCAGGCAAGTGTCAGGATTTTTGCTTTGAACAGTTTGAGGTGCAGTGTCCCAGAAATCTCTGCACTTGTCTCCTTGAAACTTGGCAGGCTTCGTGCCCTCAGAAGAAGCTACCATCCCCGCAGTTTTCATCTGAATCAGGCAATAAATGACAAAGTGCTAGGCATTTTCATGGTTTCCTCATTATAGCATACAAGCAAAATGTCGAAATGCATTGAAACAGTGA
Source organism: Crocodylus porosus (assembly GCF_001723895.1). NCBI lineage: Eukaryota > Metazoa > Chordata > Crocodylia > Crocodylidae > Crocodylus > Crocodylus porosus. Next base: position 56,258,780 of record NW_017728909.1, on the reverse strand, counting down.
AACAGTTTCGATGAAACAGAACAGTGCTTTGAAATGAAACAAAAGAATGAAATGAAACACTGTCCCTTCAAAATGGCAAAGAAGACTTTGAAATGAAATGATGACGTTTTGCAGAGCCCTACTGGACATCACCTTGGACCCCCTTCCTTAGCAGAAGCCTGTGTGGGAGGTTCATCTCTGGTGGGTCAGGGTGGCAGAGAGCAGAACATTGGGACTGGGCCTGCACAGAGGCAACCCCGTGACTTCCATGACTTGGTCGGGCCATGGGCACCTGGGGTGCTGCATGAATGTTTAGGCCCACAGCTACAGGGTCCCAGAGTACTAGGGTGAGAGGGGGGGTGTGGTTGCCCATGCCACACAGCAAACCAGGTGCTTGACTCTGCTTAGCAGTCTCCAGCAGTGCTGGGAGCCCACAGGCACTCTGGGAGGCATGCAAGGGTGCTCCCAACCTGCAAGTATTGGCTACTGCAGGCAGCCTGCATTCTCCCCCACCAAACGGTGAACGTGTATGCTGTTCACCCCTTCCCTTCCCCCCTCCTTCCAATTGACCAGCTGGAGGCAGCTCTGCAAGCTGCCGGTTATGCTCCTCACTGCCTGCATGCTGCACTGCATGCAGTACAGGCATTTATCAGCCAAATTATCAGCTCCATTGGACCAATATCCAGTGTAACAAATTTTCTTTATATTGGTACCTGATATTGGACCAATGTATCAGTGCACCTCTACTTCAAAGGAATGGTGAAGAGCTCCAGAGTACAGGTCTGAGATCCTATACCCCACATTTGAGGATGAATATGAACACTAAAATTAGTATGTGACCACACACAAGTTAACAGTTCCCCTCTATCCATGATAAAAAGAAAAGTTTGTTATTCTCCTGTAAGTAGACATGGATGGCATCATAAGGCCTGCATTGGTAAGGTCAACCAGCAGCTTTGGGGCTGGTGTTACTAGGCAGGCTTCAGGTTCTTTGACAATGACTCACATTTCTGTGCAGGGGGCATGCTAGGGTAGGATGGGCTTCATCTTTCCCCAACAGGTAAATCTGTCTTTTCTTCTAGGTTGGCTGACCTCATACGGTGGGATTTAAACTAGTCTTGCTGGGGGATGGAGCCACAGAGGCACAGGAGGACACTTCACCATCAAGCCAGGTGTCAAGCACAAGAAGTACCCAGGTAAGTGACAGGGGCCATGATAGACTTAGGAACAAGGGGCAGCATGAACACCCACAGGAGGTCCTAAATGCCTCTACACTAATGCTAGATGTATGGGGAATAAGCAGGAGAAGCTCATCCTCCTGCTAGCTATCATAAATCCAGACATAGTAGGGCTCACAGAAACCTGGTGGGATTTTACCCACAATTGGGCAGTAGATATTAAGGGCTACAGGCTGTATAGGCAGGACAGAACAGGGAGAAAAGGAGGGGGTGTAGTGCTGTATGTCAAGGAGCAATACACATCCTTGATAAGCAAGGTGGGGTCAGAAGAGGGGCTGACTGAGGTGCTCTGGGTAATACAAGGGAGTCATGGGTAAAGGGACTTAGGTAACAGAAGGCACCAGGTAACATAGGTCCCCTGCCTCCATTTTTTGCCTCCATTTCTCTGAGCAGGGACAGGGACGTCTCCCCCACTGGGAGTACGGAAGGACTTGGGGAGGTGCCACCAGACCCAAGGTTAGGGAGATGTAGTTAGGGAAATTCTAGAGGGGCTAGTTGTGTTCAAATCAGTAGGCCTGGATGCTCTTCATCCAAGGGTGCTGAGGGAATTGGCGGGGGTCATTGCCCGGCCCCTGGCTCAGTAAAGGAGTATACTCAAGAGGAATGAAGACAGGCCGGTCAGGAGAAACCTTATTATATGTTCAGAGATTTGTTAGGCCTCTAGAGCCTGACAGGTATGTTTTTGATTTGAGGCACTTAAAGGGTTAATTCCCTCTGGAGATTGGCCCATAGCCTGGCCTCAGCCAGAGGTGCAAGACCCCAGGGAAAACTCTACACACAGTTAAAGTTAACAAGAGTGTATATTGTAAAAATTAGTATCAAAACAGAGCAACAAATCTACACAACAACAGTGAACCAGTCAGGAAAATGCTATGTACAATATTTGTAAGGAAAATCAGGCACCATTAGGTGGCAGCCAAGAGCACCATAAGACCTGGCCAGCAGGAAAGCCTGCTGCAGAACCTCTAATGCCCTGAGGATTTCTAGCTTTTCCTCCACTCTCAGTGAGTACTCGTCACCTCAGAAAAGGGTGGGTAATACCTTACCCTCCCAGGAGGATGAGGCAGGTAAGTTCAGGAAGTCCACAAGTGGAGTGAATCCTACTAAGTTGGTCCCCATGCACACCATACTTGATCCTTTCAACTACCAATGTCCTCAGTCTCTCACACAGGTACACCTCACTCTCAACATGCTGTAATGCAATTTACTCCACATACACAGTCATTAGTCACAAAGGCTCCCAGTCATGATGCATACTGTCTCCACACATGTGCACACGTGCACACACACCCAGTCATGCATCGAGATGGTGCCTCACACAGGATTTTGTAGTGGCGGCATCATGCTGCCTGCCAATCACACCTTGATATAAAACTAGGTTTGAACTGCACATGCTCAAATCTTCTAAGTAGGTCATAGCATCATTAAGGTCAGAAGTTTAGATGTTCCAGAGCCTTCCAAACTCTAGCCATCCAACACATGCATGACCATGCCATGACCAGGCCAGGACTCATACTGTCTACAGGGACACAGACAAAGTGTTTCAGGGAACTCCTTAAAGCCAACTTTAAAAAATGCAACAATGTGGGAATGTAACTTGTGGTAGTCTATCACCCATGACCAGCCCAAGTGGAGGAAGCATCTGCTACAGAGATCTCAGTACTTTGAAAACTCACAACAACAGAAGATGGAAAAGTGGGAGGACCAGAAACAGCAAGCTGCAGATCAAATCAAGAATCCATCACCACCCACATCATATGAAAACATGTGTCTGAGCTGCACTAGAGTCTTTCAGTCGCAGATAGGCATCATCAGTCATCTTTGGATACACAGATAGGACAATCATGGAAGACAATCATCCTCAACTGTGAGGGACTGCCAAAGAAAATTATTTGTTTTCAAAAAATATTGTTTTACATTGAAATTTACCATTAGTGTCAATGTAAAGAAGAGTTTGTTCCATGTTTGAACAAATTCAGTTTAACTGGTTTTGGATTATTAGAGTGCAGGAGAAAAAAACCTTACGTATTCTAATGGAAAAATATGTATTTCTACCTGGATCCTGAAAGGAGAACTGTGTCAACTCAAATTTGCCCATGCAGACCTCTTGGAAACTTTACAGCTTTAATATGTTTAAAAATTGAATTCAGCTTATTCTGTAGGTCTAATTGAGATTTAAAGATAATCCTCAATTCACATTACCAGATTTAGTATTTTTATTATTATGATTTAAAATTGACAATTTAGAATTGCTCTATGAATAATTTCAATTAATCTAAGGCACTTATACATAAAACTATTACATAAACCTCTAAAACATTTTCATAGTTCTGGGAGCTGTATTTTGAGAAGGATGCTGACAGACTCGAGAGGCCCCAAAGGAGGGCCACTTGTGTAGACCAGAGATGGTCTGTTCACCAGGGTGCCTCCTGGGGTAACAAGGAACAATGGCCACAAACTGACAGAGAGCAGATTTAGGCTGGATATCAGGAAAAACTTCTTCATGGTGAGGGTGGCCAAAATTTGGAATGGGCTTCTAAGGGAGACAGTGTTCTCCCCTACCTTAGGGGTCTTTAAGAAGGCTAGATAGGCATCTGGCTGAGGTCATCTGACCCCAGCACTCTTTTCTGCCTAGGCAGGGGGTAAAACACAATAATCTGTTGAGGTCCCCTCTCACCCTAACATCTATGAATCTATGATGTGCCATCAGAGGTGGTTCAAGCACCTACATTGAACACCTTCAAGCACGAATTGGATGCTTATCTTGCTGGGATCCTATGACCCCAGCTGACTTCCTGCCCTTTGTGTGGGGGGCTGGACTCGATGATTTTCCAAGGTCCCTTCCAGCCCTAAAGTCTATGAAATGAATCATCGGAGAACAGCCAAGGACACACTCCATGAAAGTGCTGAGTCAACAAAGAGAAAGTAATAAAGATACAGTAGTGGAAACATTCCACCTGTTTCTCTCACAAGATATCCTGACTGTTATCATAAGAGAAACAAACAGAGGGGCAGAAAGAAGATTCAGGGAGTGGAATGATAGCCATCCTGAAAATAGAAAGGAATGGAAAAAGCTGGACAAAACAGAGCAGAA
>NW_017728909.1:56238948-56254089 GCF_001723895.1 Crocodylus porosus | reverse complement strand
TGGGATCCTATGACCCCAGCTGACTTCCTGCCCTTTGGGCAGGGGGCTGGACTCGATGATCTCCCGAGGTCCCTTCCAGCCCTAATGTCTATGTCTATGTCTATGAAATCTATATGCCCAGCAAGCCTGCCAAGTACGGGTTGAAAAACTGGTGGTGCTGTAATGCAGCAACATCATTCCCTCTGCCTGGAGACATCTACCTGGGCAAGCAACCAGAAGCTCCACACCAAGGTAATCTTGGTACCCAGGTCATTGAAAAACTGGGTCATCCCTGGTACAAGATGGGAAGGAATATTCTGGGTTACAATTTCTTCACAAACACAGACCTGGCTGAAAGACTGCTACAGTCTTGACCTATGTGGGTATGATTCAGAAAAAACAAGGTTGATATCCCAAATGAAATGCAAGCATATCAAAGAAGGGAAACTTTTTCATCCATTTTTGCTTTTGATGGGGAACTCACCATTGTTTCCTATGTTCCAAAGAAGTCCAAAGTTGTGCTGTTGCTGTCAAGCATGCACCATGACCTGTCAGTGGGTGGAGACCAAAGACAGCTGGACATCATCCATGACCACAATAAAAACAAGTGTAGGGTGGATAACCTTGACCACTTGGTCCATATGACCTCTTAAAGATGGAAAACTAATAGGTGTCCAGTGACACTATTTTTCAATATGCTGGATGTGGCTGCCATTTCTAGCCTCATCATTTGGCTAGGCCACAACGCAAACTGGTAGCAAAGATCACATTTAAGAAGACAGTGCTTTTTGTTGCAGGAGCTTGGAGAACAGTTGATTGACAGACAGATAAAATGAAGAATGATGGATACACATAATCTAAGTCCATCAGGTCTGGTATAACTGCCCTAAATTACAAATTGCCACAATTCACCCTAGTAGAACCTTTTGCAAGCATGAGTGGATGTTGTGCTTTTTGTCCAAGGGCTGATGATTGCAAAAACCTGGAAATGATGCGAAGATTGTAAGCGATTTGCTTGTGTGCACCACAGTACATCACTGTGACTTTGTGAGGAATGCAATATTTAATTAAAACAGTTAGGAAATGTTTTTGGAAGTAATTATTAATTTAAAAACAGTATGAACTGCAGCCTTGGCACATTGTTCATTCACGTTTTGAAATTCTAAATAAAGTTTACATTTTTATTCATAGTTCTAGTTAAATAATATTTTGGGTTCAAATAATCATAAATACTCTTTCAAACAATCTGTATGTTTAATAAATAGTTTTTGGTACATTTATACTGTTGTCACTGGTTCCATTTTGTTCATGTGGGTGGGGTAACAAGTTACCCTATGAGAACAACAACAGTTACAGTTTCATGAGAACAGATGAGGGTTAAGTTGTTTTGTGGAAAGTTTCTACTATCAATAATTTGAAAGTATGATGCCATAATAGTGTATCAAGTTGGGCATCCATAATTTCAGGCACATAAATTCACTCTTCAGTATTGAAAATCTTGCCCAACCTAAGCTATTGGAATTTATGAAAACATATATTTGTGACAATATTAGTCACTGCTTACATGGGAAAGTAAAGTATCTATGTTATTCTGTTGTTTTTCAATTCAATAACAGGTATATTTTTCCTTTAAACAATAATTGCAGTATTTATTTTTTTCCCAAATTATTCTGATCTACTCACCTTCTGCTCTCCTTAGTTTCTTGGCCCAACTCTGCTGCCCCAGTCCTTGCTATATCTGCCTACACTGTGGGTTGCAGCAGATAGCTACAAACTCTGTGGTAGAACAGACACTTATGCTATTGGGGTGAGTGCTTAAATCCCTTTAAGAGATAAATTAGTTCACTTGTAATATCTATGCGGTTTACTAAAGAATCATTATAAAAGCATCTGAAACCCTGGACACAAAACATTTGTACCAGCATAGTTTACATTCGAATCTAGAACAGACTGATGACCAGTCCTCCTGTGGAAGCTGCATATCTTATCATAGAGCTATTACAGCTATGGTAACAATAACATTACCTCATTAGTAGGTGAAAAGAGCAAATAGTTATCCTGAAATTAGTTTAAAACACATAAGAAAATAGGACTGCAAAAGACTCCCTGTACCACTGAATGCATTTCTTTGTGTTCAAAGGCAGTTATTAACCCAAGAAATCCCCATATTTGCCACTTCAAACCCTTATATTTATAATGCAGAATACTCAAAACATCAAGAACACCCTATAACACTTGGCATTTACATTGAAGTATGTAACTTAGGGTGGAAGCAGATAATGCCTTTAATTGCTTTTGTACTGTCATAAACAAAAAATATGGTGGCACAAAGGCCAAGCAAACAGGTGTCAGTAATCTTTGTTGTGTGACAAATAATGGCCATGATGATGGTACTATCAATTGTGCCACTATTAATAGGAGACTTCTCTTATTTATGGTGCAAGAGCACAGGCAGCCCAGAGCTGCCTGCACGCTCCAGCTGTCTCAGACGGGTGTCTCAGAGGCTTGGTAATTCCCAGACATGATTAGGCTCCTAAAACCCTGGGACTACCTGCCTGGCTTTCTCTGTTTGCAGAAATGTGCCCCTGGGATCTCTAAAGACAAGCCTTGGCATGCTTATCAAGGTGTGCCCTTGAACATCCCAGGTCACATCTCTGTAACCAGGGAAGCCAGGCAGGTGCTCCCAGTGCTGAGCGGCAATCTCTAATAATTCAACTGGGAGTGTTAATCCTCCTAGGGTGCTTATACATGTGATGGAGGGCCCATGTACACATGACAAAAAGTGATGAGAAATCATCATTTGTCTAACTTAATGGCATCACCGTGTACATGTGCACAATTTTTTTTCATGTAAAAATTTATTTGAGCATGGAAACTTAAACCACCTCTGATGTATTTTAGTGTAATTGGGACAAAATTGTCCATTGTGGATTAAAAAAAACTGTGCATGTGTACATCATGTCTGGTGAGCAAAGAAAACAGCAGAGATGGTGCACGGGGAGCTGGAAGCCCAGGTGGGCTCAAAAAAGCTTGGGCTTGGTGGGCTTCCAGCACCCTGTGCAGTGTCTCCATTGCCTTCTCTGGCTAGCAGCACACCCAGCTGCCCTCCTGCCACCTTTCTGCACTGCCCTAGGGGCAAGCCAGCTTGTTCCCAGGCAATCCCAGGTGGCTAGAAAAGGGATGCTGCATCAGGTGCTGGAAGCCTGGCAAGCCTGAGCTTCCCTGAGTACACCTGGGCTTTCAGCGTCCTGTTGAATCAGGCTGGGTGCTGCCTGCCTATGAGCTGAGGCAGCACCCACTCAGCCAGCACCCTGCCTAGGAAGCCCTGGAAGGCACTGCTGTCATGGAGAAAAAAAAGGGGGGGGGGTTGTATGACTCAGTGGCAGCTTGTGAGGACAGACTCTGTCGAGGGAAAGAAAAAGGGCAGTGAAGGGATGGCATTTTTTTTTTTGGCAGAGCCTACCCACCTCTCCCATGGCTGGAGAGTGAGCTGCCAGTGGGTGGGCCCTGAGTTGCAGAGGAGGTGGCACCCCGCCCAGGGACTGCCCAGGCAGGCTGCTAGTGGGTGGGTGCTGCCCAGGGCCACTGCTGCTGTGGAGGGAAAGACCACCCCCCTCCCCAGCTCAGGGCTCGCCGACAGCTTGGTTCCTGGTCACACACATCCTCATTTCTTTTTTTCCCCGGCATGGCCTGCCCGTGGCAATGGGGGAGGATGAACTGACAGTGGGCCATCACAGCTCTGTCACTGTGACAAAAGCCCCTAAACTGAAATGGTGGATCACAATTAAAAACTCACAAACTTAAAAGTCTACCATTTCAGTTTAGGGGAACTAAACCTCCTTCATGTGTACAAGTGCCCCTAGAGATCAGCCTAGTGAAAGAATGATGGCTGCCTCAATTCTCATTAGGTTGATAGATTACAGCCCAGCTCTAACCTAATGCAATATAATTGATTAGTAAATGACTGACATGTGACGAAGAGGCATCAATAATTATATTAAAGAACAACAATAGAAAAAACAACAATCCAAAATAAACAACAATATAACATATCACTACTAATTCAGGACAGAGCACTAAAGAGCATAAGCAGACTCTCATATGCAACCAGAAATCATTGCAGCAGCATCGCTCTTACACAAATCCCCTCTACTGTCACGCTACAGAGATCCTGGTTCCCCTCACCCTGCAAGCACACACACCGAGTTTTTATCACCCGGATCCTCACTCTGCATGCACACTTACACACTCACTCAGAGTCACTCTGGCTGCTCCTCCAGCCGCACACAATTCCCTGCCACTAGACCACGTCAGGTATTGGCTACTCTGGGCCCTCTAGCCTCAGGCACTCCAGGTGCACTGTCACCAGTTGCACACAAAGTCTCATACTCATTCACAAAGGGAACACAGACCCTCCAGATCCGTTCCATTTTATATTCATACTCCACTGACACCTGTCAGTCATCCAGGCAGCCAACCAGATGTCCATGTGCACAACACCCATGCCTTTTCAAACAACACTTCTGCATGCACACGGCACTGAGCTGTCACTCACTCAGGTAAATGCATCATTTACCTCCCAGGATCCAAACCAGGTTACCTAACCTGAACCAACTGGGCATGCTCATTACATCAGAAAAACTAGGTCATTACATTAGGACAGCTCAAGAGTTCACAAACCCTGAAACATTCTGCCTTTCTGATCCACTGAGCATGTGCAAGCAGTAGCCAGGCCAGGGGATGCCCCAGCTTATAGCCAACAGCAGGACTTGAGGGGCTCATTCCTGCACAGGAGTTCCCAAAAGAACATGTCACCCATTGTCCTGAAGCATCAATGGGTGGATCAAGAGGTGACCTGTGTTTTGCCCAGTGAAGTGGATTAGCTGTTTTGAGACACGTTAGCATGGATGATCTGCTTCATTTGCCAATATCTATTTCCATCCTTACAGTAGAATAGTTTAATTCCTGTTTGTACCTGGGTGCTGTATGTCTTGGGTCCTTTTCTTTTTTATATGAGATGAAAGGCTGAATATACTGCTACCAATGTGTCATGTAATCAGAGTACTAGTAGATAAGCCTAACCAAAACACAAATTAAAAATGGGCCACCAATATGGATGATTTGGTCCTATGAGTGCAGGTATGTTTAAGTGTATACATCTAAAAGATATAACTTAAAAGAAACTGCCTTTCTGTATTTTCAGTTAAAACTATGAGAGTGTTCAGGACTATTAGATCATGAATAATAAATTTGGGGGCATTAAAGTGGCATCAGACCTTCCTTTAAGTATGTTATGCTTTGTTGCATTTGGGCCCAAGCAATTATTTTTCTTAAACATAGAAAAGAGGCATGGGATCCTCAGGCCTCTTGACTGCTGCTCTGGGATTATGTCAAAATGTGTCTTTATTACTTTTTGCTAGATTTCCTCACAATGTTTCATAATAGTGCCTTCTAATTTATAAGCTAGTTATTAGCACTACATACTAATTTTCCCCAAAGGTGACATAAGCTTGCATGGCAAAATGCTGATCTCAGCAGCCAACTTTTACTTCTTATTTTAATAAAGTGTATATTTATATTTAATAAACTTGCTTTTAATTTATGCTCTGCCGGCCTGAAGACGGGTAAAACTTAGAAAGCAACTCAAAGGGTTGTGCAGAGACTACAACCAGTTTAAGATATGTAATACAATAACTTGTTGACTATGAGTAAATATGATTAATCTAATTGAAACTATTTGATTTATGGTTTGATCTGATTTACCAAAGACATGGAGTGAGCTAAAATGGATGAGTAATCATCCCAATCGATTTGTCAGCCTAGCTGTATGACCTATATTTATTCAGGAAGCCAGAGAATCTTAGAGAATTATAATGGTCTCTTTTAACTTTAAAATATATGTAGCTATAATTTAAACAACTGGTTTATTTTCAAATTATTTGATTAGAAGGTAACTGTCTAGAAGCCAGAAGAGAATGTACAGTGATTAGTGAACAGTAAAAAAGTCCAAGGCAGATTCTGTAACACTTATTTCTGCGGAATACTCTCCTCCTTGGGAGCATCTATGTGTGTGCCGCACTGCGCAGTTGGTACTGCGTGACCATTCGGTACTTGCTTCAACAACTATTAAATAACTGCACACCATTACTGCGCAGTCCCAGCAGCACACAGGTCATTCCCAATCCTACTGCACAGTGCCAATGACTTACTGCACAGTAGCTCATTGCTACTGTGCAGCAGCAGTAGCATCATGGTCACTGCCCACCATTGCTATGTCACCATAGCAACGAGCTATGTGGTATCGCTATGGTGACATAGCATCTCATGTAGACATGCCCCCTGCGTAACTAAATTTACTTTAGTGGACTAGTGGTTGAGGTATAGACAGTTCAGAAAGGATTAATAGGCAAACAGCTGAAACTCAAGGATCAATTATCAGTAAGTGATTTAGATGCATAAGATTCCAGCTAATTTCTTTAATCAAGATCTGATGGCTTTGTGTGTTTTTATGAACGGCTTACATTTGTCTTATTATTTATGGACAGTTGGTAACCCTGATTTGGTCTATTCTTCTGATGCAAGGGATGTAAATTTAAGGTGTTACAGTGCATAAGAGGAAGTGGCTACAAGAGCAGTTGGGATGTTACCTGATAAGAGTTCCTCAGAAATAGAATTTTCGGCAAAGGCCTCCTGAAACAAAGGATGAAGTAAAACATTTAAGGCACTGATTTTTAACAGAGATGAGAAGCCACATCTTTATTTTGGTCATTAGGGGCACCTACCCATGTGCCTGATGCCTACTCTGACACATGCTAATTAGCATTCTCCAGAAAAGACTCAATTAAGCAAGCATGCTAATTAGCATGCTCCAGCAGCCTCAGTGTCACATGTATTCAGTGTCACACGTCCTTGTGCTTCAAAATGGCACTGGGGGTGCTTTAACTAAAGCTTGTTGAGTGAGCTTCAGTTAAAGCACTCCCCACAACCACTTTGAAGTGTGGGAGCTGAATACATAAGGTGCTGTGTGTGCTTTAATTAAAGCAGATCCCGAGAGCCATTCTAATTAGAGCATCTCCCAAGCCTGACCCATGAGCATATGTAAAGATGCCCACAGGAGCTGTAAATATTCATCATCTGTGTAATTAGGTCCTGTCTAACACATGTAAGCTAGAAATAAAATTATAGACAGAGATAAGTAAGAAAAGACAAATATGTATTCTGAATGGTCTTTATTACTCACTTAAATTAATCAAAGATCTGTCCAATGGCTTCTTAATTTATAGAATACATTCTCCAGAATTTGACCGAGAATGATGTTCAACCATTACTGTTTCCCCAAATAACAAGTAAATGAAAAAGTTTAAAACTATTATGAAGGTGAATATACCATATCAAATCAACACCATGCTGTCCAATTACAAGTGATGTACAAAAATGGTTCAACAAGCCGTGTATTCCCCACAAGGAAAGAAGGCTATCTGCTTATAATAATTATTTATAATTATATTGTCAAATGTTCATTAGCAATTTTTGCACAATCAGCAAAGTAAGTTGGGTATTTTTAACTTGCTAGGTGACAGATTTTGATTTGACTAACCATTAAGTAGACAAAAAAGAAGCAAATGGAGATATGTATGAATAACTGAATGATTTCATTTGTTGGCCAACTAAAAAAGAATACAAAAAAAGAACAAACTATAGTTGTTTAAATTATAATATAATTCATTTTACATCAAATTTTGTATTAGCATGCTTATATTAGAAACAAAACTTTTTTTGTTGTTTCTTTTCATGTTTACCTTTCAATCCTTCTTTTCAGGGGGTATGAGTCAAGAAATCTAATACTAATTCTCGAAGTGTTTCAGTCAACCCAAATATGGGGGTTTTTTTCAGAAAAAAAAGTCTGAAATACTTTATTCAGCTCTAAGTGCAAGGCCATCAGACATAAACAAACATACCTATGAACATACCTATGCACTTCTATCAATTCTGTTACCCAAAAATTCCAGAAAGAAAGATGGGAAGTCAAATAACTACTGCATCTGGAACATTCCTGGTACTGGGTAGGAAGGGAACAAGTGGGCAATCAGCCAAGTGACTGGAACATTACTCTTAATTTCCATGTATTTTGTATGACTATGTTTAACCAAGTTTATAATTGTGGTCTTATTCCCATAATAAAGACTTTTATTTTTTTTGTATGCAGCCTTGTGTAGCTTGCATGTGGAAATATTCTGCCTAGGATGGACATGTAGGGAGGTGCATTTAATTTTGCCAGGTTTCTAGATAAGGAATTTTAGCTACAGATATTATTTTTCAAAGCAGAATCCTAAATGCATTTATCCAGGTCACTGTTTGGCATTGACATTAACCTCTAGCAAAAGGTTATATTAATATTTTCCTGGAATATCTCATTTTCACTTGAGCATCTAATTCCCTGAGTGACCCCTGTGAGCTATAGTCTTATGAACAAATAAAGACTTACTCACTTTTTATGCCTCTTTCTGTAGCTTCTATAGACTTGAAAGTGCCTATAATGAAACCAAAGGTCTGCAAGACCCCTATCACTGATAGAGTAAATTAAATATGGATTTAAGTAGCAGGTGACAATTTCATTAAATTAACACACTTTTGCTTATGTACTAGGTCTTTAACTGTGTGGAAAACAAGAGTATATGACTTCCACAGTAAAACTACCATTTGGGAGTAGATCATTGTCACCCTTCCTTGAGAGATCAGCTCATTTCTGAAGCTTCATACCCTTCCTACTGTGAGGAGGGTTAATGACATGAATAGAGATCTCAGTCTGAAAATATTACATGTGAACCCCAGTTGTAACAAATTATTTCCCTCCACACACCAAACAAGGAAATGGAGTGATTGTCAATGCATATGGTTTATTATTCAAATTCTACTAAGTGCAAACAAGTAAATCAGTGACACTTGTAAAGGCAGCACAAGATATTACTCAATGCCACTTTCAAGAGCCAGGATGTCCTTGAAGAGCCAGGTTTTTACTCTTCCTTTGGTCATCTTAACCATTAACATCTTAATTTTTTCCCCTGCTAGATCTCCCTTTTTATTTTTATGGTGTAGGTACCTTTAACATAACAGGACAGGCTTTTTTTCTTGCCTCTAATTGCTCAGTTTAACTCTTTTTTTTTTCTTTGAGATGATGGAGTACAGCTTTGGAAAGGGATATTTTTTAAATCTTATTCCCCATCAGTGTAGCACTCATTTACCAATATTTAATTCTCTTAACTCCCTTTCTTATTTCACATACTTAATTTTCACTCTAGCAGTATTGAAAGTTTATCTACATGCTTAACCTCTCAAGGCATCTATACACGTGCTCCAGAGTGGGGGGGGGGAGGAGGCTTAAATTAAATTGGCTTTGAGAGTTGCTCTAATTAAAGCTGCCTCAGTGTCATGTGTATTCAGCATCCCATGCTTTAAAAAGGCGGTGGGGACGCTTTAACTAAAGCTCATTCAACAAGCTTTAGTTAAAGTGTCCCTGCTGCCAGTTTGAAATGTGGGGATGATAAATAGATGTGATGTAGAGGCTGCTGGAGCACACTAATTAGCACACCTCAGAAGACTTGCAGAAGACTTGATTAATCAAGTCTGCTCTGACACATGCTAATTAACACATGTTGGAGCAGAAGTCCATCATGTGTATAGGTGCCCTTAGTGACTATCTTAAAGGTTTCTAGGAGAACTTAGGATAAGTATATTATAACAATATAGCACAATGTGTAAATTATACAAGGTTAATTTACTAATTAGTATCACTGTACCTAAACTAAAACTACAGCACACTCATAAACTGTTTAGATGTATATCAATAGTCTGTGTAAATTTTTAGGTTAGAGAATACTGCCATTCTAACCATCAGGTTAGATGACTTGTACTGTATATCAATATTCTATGTAATCATTTTAGAGGTTCAAGGTCCCTAACAAACTTTGTGATTAGTGCTTAGCTGTCCTCAACAGTAAAGACTTTATGTCTGTCTTTACAGGTAAAAGGTATTATTTACCCAGAACTGGCCTAGACAAAATGGGACTCAGGGCAAAATTATATTTTGGCACACCCTCTCACCCACCCAGTGCCTCCCCCCCATCCCAGTATCCCCCCAGGTCACCAGTTCTCTGTGTGTGGAGTGTGTGCATGCAGTACGTGTGTGGCAGGGATATAGGGGTGTATGTGGCTATGCATATGGGGGGCTTAGTGTGAACAAGGGACACATGATCCAGCAGCTGTGGGTGGCAGAGAACCCCATGGGCTATCACAAGGCAGTGTATTTCTGCTCACCCAAGATTCTGGTCTGTGCCAGGGAGTGGAGACTGGGGATAGCCAGTGATCAACCAAAGGTGGCAGAAAGGGCAGGTGGGCAGGCAGAAGGCAGGACTCCCCACACAGAAAGCCCAGCCCCAGCAACAGGGTGCTGCTACCCAGCACCACCCAGCTGCCCATGCCCTTGCCCTCAGCAATGCTGGCAGTGGCTGGGGAAGAGTGGCTGCAGCTTAGACTCCAGCCCCAGAAGGTCGGTGATGGTGAAGACCTTAGCATACAAACTGAGGCCACCCAGCTGTGCCACCTTCTAATTAGGTACCACCACCTTTCCCTTGGCACAGCCCTTGAAGCTCTCCTCCCAGCCCATCATGCTGCCTGGCAGTACTTGCTACCGCAGCTGGTGGGCTTCTTATCATGCTACACCAGCTGGCTGGCTCTCCAATCAGCTCTGGGCAGAGATGAGGGAAGGGATGGGGCCCTCTGCCCAGCCCCCGGGATTACTTGCCAGCAAAGTCCCTGATGGTTCCTGTCCGGAATGTGTAGCAGGGCAGAGCACGGCATGTGTGCTTGTGTGTGGCACTCTCCTGACCAAGGTACCACAGGCAGTACCCATGCCACCCACCTCTAAGGCCAGCTCTGCATTTCTCTCTCAGTCATAGCTAATTTAGTCTTGTTCAATCCTGACCACCAGCCACAAAGTACAATGAATAAAAACCCAGTTTATTACCTCCTAACATCAAAATTCTTACTCTTTTTTACTTACATGGGATTACCACAATGCTGCAAGCAAGGTAAGAAACCCTTGTAATTTTGTCCAAAGGAAAAAAAAATATTCTTCCCTATTCACAAAAACAGGACATTAGTTAAACCCACAACATACTGGAAAGACAACACAACATACTACAAATACAGGGAAAGAGGTGGCTAGGCAGCAAAATCTGCAAGACAGCTCATGGATTTCTGGGAAGTTTTCACTTCTCTACAAAGTTTTTAAGCTAAGAAGAGTGGGGAAATAAAACCAAATACCTATCCCTCATTTTTCCTTTCACTGGACAAGAAAAGCAGTTCCCTTTTTCAGACACTCCTACAGACATTCAGAGGTGCAAGAAAGAGATGCAAGAAGTTCCTACAATATATCAGGACATGATCTCTTCTCTACCCCTTTCAAGAGTTTCACCTGTTCCTATTTCAGCCAGTCTTTTTGCCTGTATGTACATTTTGCTGGAGAAGAGCAATTTTAGTATAAAGACAGCATACCTTGCGCTAATTTTATAAATGTAACTGATTTACTTGTCAGTCCTTAGAAGTAGTTTAAATAATCCCTGTACTGACTAGCATACTCTTTGCTGCTTGCCATGTGGTCTTTTTACTCAAATATAAGGGTATTAAAACACCAAGTTACCACTTCATGGTACCGCTTCATGTGCAGCCTTTTGCTGCTTCTAGGAGCCACATGGGGAAAATGGTGTAAGTAACTCTGGGAATGGTGGGGAGGGGGTTTGCCAACTCTGAGGTGGGGGGGGTGGTCAGGGAGCTATAAATACCCAAGTTCAGGTTCAGGGATATGAATAGTGCACCCCTGGGGCTGGGTCAAGTGGCTGCACCTTCCCAGGCCTGGGGCTGCACTGTTTACATGTACAGGTGTTCATGAGATTGGGTTAACCCTTTCTTCAGTTGAGTTAATATGATCTCAATGCGAGTTAGTGCTCCTACTCAAGTAAACTAACGTAGATCAGGCACACCATTTTTGGGGTGATTTAAGCCATCTGTATGCCTGCATGATTAGGCATTTAGTTCAACCTAACCCTGGTTAGGTTAATAAAAATGTAACACCTTTAGGTACTCAGTTAAGTTTCAAAACTTTAAGGCCACAATGGATTATCATAATCATTAGTCTGATCTGCATATCATGGGGCATAGAATCTCACCCAGTAATTCCTGCAGCACGTCCATAGCACGTTACACAGATATGCTAGAGTTATTCATACATATACCTGTAGTATATACCTTTAAAAAAATCTAGCTTTAATTTAAAGAATATGAATGATGCACATCCCTAGGTAAATTGTTCTGATCATTAATTACTCCTACTCTTAACTATTTATACTTATTTCTAGTCAAAATTTGTCTTCAGTTGGCACATTTACATGAAACATTTACTGCACAGTTGCCTAATTAACTGCAGTAAACTTCTCAGCATTTACACATGCATCCCTATTAGGGCACATGAAACTAATAAACTCCGCAGCAGGGTAGTTCTTGTAAGTACAAGTACCAACCTGGTCCAGAGTTTTTTTCCTGTGCAGCAGCACATGTGTAGATGCTGACCTGCCTGCTGGCTAGCCCTACACCAAAGCACCCTTATGCCCTAGCTAGCTCCTCTGCCGAACACTGATCCAAGTCACAGCAGCCCTGAGCTGGCAGGCTGATGCCCTGGACCCACTGCCAGCTGGGGCTGCTGTGACCCAGCTCAGTGTGCTGCATTCCAGGCACACACACCCACCAACAATAAGCTCTGGAGTGACAAGCACCGGAACTTATTGCTGCCATGGGTAGATATGCCCAGTTAGGAGGAAGAATTGTAATTTACCAGCCCTTGTCTGGTCAACTGTTGTTAAAAGACTATTGACCTCAAAAATATCATTGATGATAGCTACAAAACCTCAAAATGACTTAGGTCCTTAGGAGGGCTCAGCCACAGCCAAATGATCCAGATTGCAGTTTTGTGTTGCACTTACACTTTGTCTCTAGAGATTTCATATTACTGATATTTGGTAAAAAGATTTTTTTTCTCCAGGCAAAGGACTGACTGAAATGATGCATTAAAGTATTTCATGAAAAGGGATTACTACTTGAAATGCCCAACACCATATTGCTCTGTGTTTCTTCAAGTCTATCAGTCTAAGTGGCAAATCACTGAAGTGTATTAAATTTTTGAAACATATTTAAATGTTGTCAATGCCCATATTTCCATATACAAATAAATTAACTGACATTTTCCTACTAAGTAGATACAGGTATTTGAAGCCACATATGCTTTTCCCATGCCTGAAAATAAAATACTTTACTATAGAGGAGGAGGTAAAATCTATTTATAGCTTTTCAGAACTGTGTGGTCAAAGGAAGATAAATAGTTAGGGATCTGCATATGTGTTAAGGCAATTTCATAGCTTTGAATTCACTAATGATATTTTCCTTATCTTGAAGCTGTGGGGGAGTCCCATGCCAGACTGACTTCATTTGAGTCTCATCCAGTCTTGGAAACCCAACAGTGTGGTCCTGGCTAATATTTGCATGGGAGGGCCCCTTAAAATTCTCGATACTGTAAGTGTAAGTCCAGGAGCTGGCAAATGTTTAGCAAATAATAAACCATGGAAACCAAATGAGTGGGAAGACTTCATCTGGTCCAATTTTCACTCCAAGCTGATGGATAGGGATAAAATAGCTATTTAAAAATAACATTTCTCCTATAAAAGTGCAGGATATTTCATGACTGGATTTATTTGCTTTAATGCTTCACCTTAAAAGTTATGAGATGTCAGAGGGGATATTACTTCTCCCTTTCAAGAGACTGTAATAAACAGTTTGTTGCTGTCTTGAAATGGTATATCCTATTTAAGAACCTCTTTAAATTCCAAAAGTAATAGAGTATATTGATTTAATAATTATAACCAAAAGTTAAATTTCACTGTTGACAGAATAGCAATTTTTGCTCTTGAGACAGACCTCAGGGCCTTACTACCCACCATTTTGTGAAACCATTCTTCATTTTCATCTCTACAGTATTTCTGTTCATACAATTCTGTTCTGTTATGTAACATTTTCCACAGATGTAATGGACCAATGAGATAAAAACAGAGTGGCTAAGCAGGATAATGTTGCCATATAATGCAGCTGATATGGTCTATCATTTATAAAAATATATTTTAAAGATAAATACTTAAAACCTTTAGAGTTCTCTTGAGTAACTTCTGAGTCTTAGAAGTCTCTTCAAAATATTTGAAAAGGACTTTCTTATTTATTTCTACCAAAATACCACAATTTTACAAATTAATTTAAAACGTTCTAAGTACCAATACATTCAGTTACATTTAGGTGTATCTGATTAAAAGACATAAGTGCCTTCACTGTAAAGCAGCAGAAATCACAAAAGTTCTAAGACAATTCTTAGGTTTCCCTTATTACTCAAAAACCATCATGAAAGGAAACTAAAATTACTTTTCTCTATCCCTGAGCCTATCGCATTGTACATGAGATCAGATTCATTACAGGGATTAGTCTTCCAGTATATTTACACAGGTTGTGTTTTCCATATTTAATGACCAAAATGGTTGACTTTTATTTCTAGCTTCAGTACATAAGTGGATATACAATTTATATTTGAAAATAAATATTTGAATGGAAACTATGCAAACTTGGAAATTTCCAAGTTTAAAGAGAGGTCAGAGTTTCATCAGCAAGTAAATGTCTTTTGCATCTTATTTGAGCTCATACCCAGAATGATTCAAGAGCCTTATTAAGATAAAAGTTTCATTTACAATGCTGAGAAATAGACTTGCATTTCATAAATGCTATGCTTTCCTGTTTCATGATATTTTATACTATCTTGCAGGCCAAATCACCAAAAAAGATATCACATTCTACTTCATATCATCTGACTTTTTCTCTGTCTGTTAAAAACCCAAACATAGGTGCTTGATGTTGTAGAATATGCTGAACCAACCACACATAAACTCTTCACTGAAACTGAGATCAGTATTGAAGCTCAGTTAGGCTCCGGAGCGGTGAGAGACGCGTGGGTGAAGCCCGCTGCGCCCCTGCTCCCCCAAAGCCCCCCTGCCAACCTCCAGCACAGCTGGAGGTAAG
>NW_017728909.1:56231621-56238937 GCF_001723895.1 Crocodylus porosus | reverse complement strand
CTGACTTCCTGCCCTTTGGGCAGGGGGCTGGACTCGATGATCTCCCGAGGTCCCTTCCAGCCCTAATGTCTATGAAATCTATGAAAAAATCAGTTATATGCAGGTTAGCTACTAAGCATATTGTAGGACCAGGTTTGATAAACTGGAGATTAATTTTTTAGTTTTACCTTTCAGGACAAATAGAATTTAGGAATAAAAATGAGGCATTCACGTTTTCAGAATCATTTAATGTTTTACAGAGAAAAATAAAATAGCATCATTGAAAATAATATTACAACTAGTACTATTTAAAGATAATTAAAAATAGTACTATGTACTATGAATGAAAGGACTTTTTTAAAGTAAAATCAGTGAAAAGGGCCATATAACTTTTGAAATTATATAATACATACGTGATGTTTATATAGGCAATATTAGCTTATCAGATTAGCTTTTGAATTGTTTCCCTATATGACTTCAATGTACTTTAAAAATATTTCTAATTCACTCAGTGAAAAAGGTATTATAATAGCTCTCGCACAGAACGATGAGGGAACATTTTAATGTGAAATGACAAATATGTTATTTAATACTACATTTTAGTCATAAGAGTATTAGTATATTTCATAAGCAATACCCAAACATCGTGCTTTAAGAATCAACATTTTACTACACTTACCTAAGGCATATTATAGTATCTTTCTTGCCTGATTCTCATTTTTACAGTAAAGCCACAATAGACACCATATTTGCATATAAAGACCTAAAGTACTTTTGTTTAAAGTTTCCTTTATAATATCATAGCCACATAGGCTAGGGACAGAAGTTACTAGACAGGAGTGGATATGGGGATAGGTACAGTGGTGCAGCTGCACCCCACATTGATTAACCCAAAGTTTAAAGCCAACTGCCTGGCAGTCATAGCAGCATCTGTATTCAGACAGCAGCAAGGCAGTCGCTTGACTTCATGATTTATAACCTATTCAATAACTTCTAAACTGTTTAGTTCACTCTTCATTCTCATCTTTTTAATGATCTTGATGTTCCACTCATCAAGCTATATTATCTTCTGCAATTCTATTGTTTGTTTTTAACTCTAGCTAAAAAGATTGATTTAGATTAACCTTTATGCAGGTGAACATTAACTCAGGTGTGTAAATAACTTGCAGTGAAGGATTGGATGCACTGTCAAGATGTTCAGGAAAGCTAGATTTTGTGTTATAAATCTGACAAAAGAGATATATATATTTAATTCTAGTGACTACAGGAGTAATGAAATAACATCTTTTGATTATTTTTACTTAGTTTGCTGTGTTTTTATACATAATATATAACACAGCTAATTAATGCACATTCTAACAAAGCTATATGTAATTTTGCTTCTATCTTAAACTAAATAATATAGCCCTGGGTGCCTACTTTATTTATAAAGCCTTTAGTATTTTTTTATTTAGAGAAAAATGTCTTCTATGATGAAACACCACATCATCTGCACCTCCCTTTTTAAAATCTAGATCCACCTATGCTACCCGGAGTTCTTAATCCATGGAATATTTATGTGACAAAGCTTAATGACATTTGTGTTGTTAAAATCTATGTCAAATCTGAACATACACTACAGGAGCTACCATAGTTTGTGATTATTGGTAGTGATTATGTTTAAGATTTGATTGTGCATTCAAAACTGTGAAGCTCTATTCACAGTTAATGCATGTTAAATACATGTTAAAAGAATAAGTGTCATTTGAAAATGGGCTAAAATCCTTCTGATAAAAAGCCTTAACTAACTTAAAATATGTGAGCTGCTGCTGGAAGCTATTTCTCCCATTTTGTAAATAACTGCTATTTCTAGTTCACAATCTTGACTTCAACTTTAATTAAAAAACATCAACAAAGCCTCCATGTTTCTCGCCTGCAACTTAATAGCTAAATTGCTTTGAGGAATTTATGATAAACTAAGGAAAGGCCTGTTTATTAATCTGAGGCACATTTTACAGCTGAAGTATAAACTTCCCAAAACAGATTACAATGGAAATATTGAAAGACTCTTATTTATACTGGCAGTAGACACCACTATAATGTTGTTTTTTACATTTATCATCTTTAATTGTCCTGTCAGAGCATGATTCTTATAGTGTCCCTCTTTGAACTACTTAATACATTAGATGGAAATGCTTTTTTAACATAACTCCCAGGTGATTAGAATGGAAAATCAGTTTCTTTATTGTAGAGATATTAATACATACTACCATTTCAATATAAGCTTTTATGCAAAGTCAGTGAGCACAGTAGTACTGAAAATGCTGTGAATTAAGAATTTCATAATTTCTTTTTTAGCTATGTATTTATGTTGTGCAACCCGCTTTTAAGGAAAATGTTTTCATAATAATAGGAAATTATTCTAAAATGATGTAATGCTTTCTGAAATATATACTTGAAAGTTATGCTTCCAAGTCAGAGAGAGTTAGCAGTGCATAAGGGAAAGTAAAATTTTACTTGGTTAGATTTTCTGTAACTCTCCTTCTGTGACAACTCTTGGTACCAAAGGGTTCTGGGACACATATAAACATTAGGTTGCAGGATCTTAATTAGTTTTCAGGTAAACATGATGTGAGGTATATTCCCAGCTAGAATTGATAGGGTCTGTCCACAAAAAGAGAGAGGAACTTACCAAAATAGTAAAAAAACCCAAGAGAATCAATGCCTGGTATGTCTACATTGTAAGCCACTGGGGGATAAAAAAATATTATAATTAGTACTTTGCTTTTTATCTAGCCATGTCTCTGTATTTTACACATAAAATTGCTGAAATCGTTCAGTCATTTTTTTCATTTCGTGTGTATGCAGGAGAAAAGGTCATTCTTTAACTTTGTTTTTTGTTGGCTAACTCAAAGTTAGAAAATAAGAAATGAAAAAAAATTTCAATATCATACCTTTTCTCACTTTTTCAACTCTCTCTCTCCTTTTTTCAGCTGGAAAAATGACAAAAAGAAAACTGAAAAAGTCCTCAAATATTTATAGAAATATAGAAACCATAGAAACTAATATTAGATTCTGTGTCATGACAAAAAAATATTGGAAATCTGAATTTTTGTGCATTTTTTTTTTAAGCAGGCAAAATGTTGATGTACGTCTTTTTTAAAATAAAAAAAGCAAAACAACCAATCAGGAAAAAAGGAGTTATCAGAACTGCCAAATATCACAAAAAAGCTAGTTACTCTGAACATCCATACTGTACTATATAGTGCTTACAGGCCCTTTTCAACAAACCTTGACCAATTCATATATTAGCATGCTTTCTACATGAGAAGCATAAGATTTGTGTTTCAATATCAGTTTTTCACTTCATTTGAGCTTTAATCTAAAATCAAAATCAAATTGTTTAGAACAGGGCTGTCTAACTTCTAAATGGCCCCCTAAGGCCACAATATCTGAACTAAGCGGCAGCTGAACTGAGCAGGACATGTACCTGGGGACTGTACCTTGGTGCTTCCCCACTGCACCTTGTGCCCCCTGCTACTGCTGTACTCTGCGCAAGGATGCCCCTCACTGCACCACACCCCACAATTCCCCAAGCTGCCTCCCATGCCTTCTCACTGCACCATGCTCTCAGGTGACCCCTACTACATTTCATGCCTACACATTGTGCCATGTATACCTCTGCTGCTGCCTGTCATGTACCCCACTCTGTACCATGTGCCCAGTAACCCCCAACTCACTCTTACTTTCCTAGCTGTGAGGTCTCCCCCTGGCACCATGCTAGACACCCAAGGCTGCAGGACTTCTCAGTACCAAAGACTGTGCCATGCAGTACCACCCCACCTCCTGGTGCAGGGACAGGGAAGGAAGCCAGAAAGAGGAGAGCATGGAGCTCCAGTTGCATCCTTGTTGTGAGGAGTGGTGGCCAAGTGGGAGCCCAAGGCCTGCAATTTAATCACTGCCATTTAATCCCACATGTGGCCTGTGGGTCACTAGTTGGAGAACCCAGCTTTACAGCTTTCAGTCTTACTCTTCCAACTTGGCTTGTGCTGAGTAATGGATGAAATGTTGATCATTGAATTATAATGGAGAAGTTTTCAAGAGCTTTACATATGTTCTTCTCACTGCTAACTAGAAAAACCTTTACTTTCTCAGCTGCTGAGAATTTGTCATCATGAAAGACACATGCCCCTGGTGGCTGGGGGGGGCATGGCTGCACAGGTGGTAGCCAGTGATGATTGTGGACTGCCCGCAGATGCCATTGGTGTCGGCAGTGAGGTGGTGAGCAACAACTGCCTCCAGGCACCACCACCAGTGTCAACCGTGCCTTTTTGCAGGGGGTGCACAAATGCAGTTTGTTGTTCCTAATGTACTGAATGAGAATCATAAGAGTTTTCAGTACCTAAAAGAGTAGATTTTTCCTATTTATAGCAGCTCTTTCTCAGATTATGACTATGATCAAATTTAACATGTATGTATAGATACATAAAAAAATGTAAGGCAGACAGGCTCATAAATCCAATATAATAAAGGGCTTAGTCTTTCTGTCTGTCTGTAATGCTTTTGGGCAACTGCACATGCACTACCAAGAGGGCCGGTGGCATTTGTCTGTGGGGGCTTCACCTCCTCAGGCGAGAGGAAGACCTGCTGCTCTGTGGCAGGAGGTGGAGGTGGAGGTGGGTGGGGAGGAGGGATCCACCGTGCCGGAGGCTGGGAAGGAGACATCAGTGGAGGGACTGTTTACATTGCCAGGAAACACTCTGTCATTCAAGATGGGCAATTGGCTTGTAATATTTATAATGACAATGGCCCTGAACCTGTCTCCAGTGAAGTCAATGATAAAACCTTTATAGTCTGTAATAAAAGCAAGATAGAGACCCATGTTATACAGTGTAGGACTAGAAATAAACTGACAGATCCCAGGTTTGAGCTTTTTGACCCTTAGGAAAAAGGGAAAAGTTCATTTCTTGCTTTTGCAGCAGATACTGGCTTAAAGTATTATTGTTGCTGTATTCACTGCATTGATGAACTCCAGATGAACTTGTTAAATTTTCATTGAAATCAGATCATTATGTTGAGATATAAGTCAAACTGTCTACCAGTAATGAGATAACCCTGCTCTTTAGTATTATGCCTTTAAAATAAAACAAGGACATTTTGGGACATAAGAGAATGCAATAAGCAAGATATTTAAGAAACAAATGGAAGTGAATAATAGCATCATGGTTATGTGTTTATTACTTGGTTAACCCAGTCTGTTAGTTAAATCTTAGACCAAACCTCCTACTATTTACAGAGCCATGCCTCTGACAGCTTTGGCAGTACTTTACTCTTAGCTTGTTTACCCAAATGGTAGGTGGGATAGAGCCAAGCTCTACCTCATCTCAAACTGTAACTTTTCTTCTTTGCTGTGAGAAGGCAAGCAAAAAATCATTCAAATGTTAACAGCCCTCCAATCCTGTATTCAAAATTCCCTCGAAAAAGCAGACATACTGTCACATAATAAACACAACCAACTGGGAAAGAAATCTAGAGCAGATTATCTCAGAATGACACAGGAGACCCTCAGACAATTTCTCAGCCTGAGAAAGGGGGTTTGTACATGAAAGCTTGCAAAGAAGGAGTTTTGCAGCTATTTTAGTTGGTCTAATAAAAGATAGTGGATTTACCCAAATAATTTTGTCTGCCTAAACTATGAGGATCCAGTAATACCAGTAGATCTTTTCTGTCTCCTGAATTAGGCTAACTGTCATGCCAATCACCCAGGTGAACTGTTCAGTGAAATGATACTCTATGACAGTAGATTATAACCAATGCTGTCATGAATGTCTGTGTCACTGCTCTCAATAGTCAAAATGAATGTGTAACTATTCCAACATAGGGTACAGTTTTTATTTATTTATTTGTATAAAAGGTTCTTCTTCTTCCCCTTCCTTCCTATAAAGGAAACTCTTCTTCCTTTATAGAGGCAGAGACAAAAACAGAGACAGAGCTTAGAGAAATTTAAAAGATCCTTTGAGGATACTATGTTGTGCAAGACAGATTTCCGCCTCACATCACCCATTTGCTACAACCTCCTTGACGAGCCCAGTGGGATGCATGCTGCAATAAGCCCTTAGGTTGTTTATCTGGAATGAAATATAGTTGAGAACAAAACAGCTCCTAGGCATCATCAGTTCTACCTACAATTTCTTTAACCACTGCACATAACGACCAGAACAATAAAGTACAGACTCAACTGGCCCCCACTAAATCCCCCCTACCCACCTTGTTGGTGCCTTTCTGCAGGCCGCACACACACCACCTAGCCAGCAGGATGGGGCGAGGTGGGACTCACATGCGACAGCTGCCACTGCCCCAGCCTGTGCCACTGCTGCCATGCCCAGTGCCTCTTGCTCGCAGAGCTGCATGTGCAACCGGTCACGGGAAAGCAGTGCAGTCCATGACAGTGGTGGCAGCAGCAATGTGGGGTGGTGGTGGCCACCGCGTGTGAATCCTCACTCCCTTCTGACCATCCAGGTGGTGCGTGTGCAGCCCACAGAGAGGCACTACTGACCTCAGTCCCCTGGCACTGCTCCTGGGAGTGTGCACAGAGACCCACTCCCTCCTCTCCCATTCTTGATCTGGCTCCCCCCAGCCCGTTCCCTTTCCCCCACCCCACGCCTTCCGCCCAGTTACTTGTCAGCTCCATGTTCTTGGGGAACCCTGACACAGGACACAGACTGTCTGACTCACAAAGAATCGCACCCCCACCCCACCTAAAGAGAAACTGATTAAGATGCAATGAGAGACACACTTAAAACCCTCCAGAAAAGGGTGACAAAAGTGAAACAACTGCCCTAGGTCTCATTTGTATCTGAGATGGGAACAGATGACCATTCATTTACATGAGAGATGGAGAACAGAAAACCTGAAGCAGAGACTGCAGTGAATTCTGGGATCAGCGAAGCAGGGGAGCACTGCATTATAAGGAAGCTTCAACCCTCACACCCAGCTCAGCGTTTAGCAGACCAGTTCTAATCTGGATTTACAAAGGACTTTTCCTCTCCCCACCCCCCCCCACCTCTAAGCAAAAGTAAGTTTATTAGGCATCTCGGGCCGTACATTCCCCAGTCCCACTATGGGAGGCCTACGTAAACTTAATTGGCTACAACTCAGTTGCCGGGTTAGGGAATGCTGAGGCAATAGATTGAGTCAGAGGGGGTATGGATAACATTTGAACAATGGTACAGGGTTCATCACAGCGTCCAGCCCGTTGGAGCCCTGTCCACAAATGTTGTCATACTTTTCCCGAGACGACTGGTGGAAGTCCTCTCCACAACAGGTTATGAACACTCCAAGAATTGCCTTAAGTCTGT
>NW_017728909.1:56214908-56230901 GCF_001723895.1 Crocodylus porosus | reverse complement strand
TCATCTGGACACCCAGCCAGATTCAGAGGTATTCTGTTTAACTGTGTGCTTCTGTCTGACTATGGTTATTGTTGCTCTGATGAACTGATTCTTGGCATATGAGGGTGTCAGCCTGTCCATGCTGGTCAACCCAGCCAGGTCAGGCATGTCAAGTTAATCTGTGTATGTTTGTGTGTATGACTGATTTGGGGACTGGAGGAATCCAGCCCCACTGAACTGAGTCCTGCGAGATAGCTCCATTGGGGGTGAGGGCTTGCAGAAGGGAGAGATACAGCTCCATATAGAAACACAAGTAACACAAGCAGCACATTGATAGAATTACCAAGACCCTAGCCCTAATAAATGAAACACCCCAAAGCAGCGGGCAAATCTGGTAACAGCCCCCACACACTTACCTGCTGGTGTATACATGTGCATGTCTCTGCCTGCATGTGTGTGTTTGTACCTGCGTGTTTGTGAGCCTGTATCTGTGTCTGTGCCTGTATGTGTGGTGCTGGGGAACTGTTGTGGGGGGGAATGAAGGGCATGAGCAGGCCTGGGGGGCTATGGGGGAATGAGGGGCACCAGCAGGGCCGGCAGGGAGGAGAGAGCCTTTAATTTTAATCACAGATTTTGGAGTTTTTATCAGAGAATTTACAAGCCAGCCCTAATGTCTATGGAATCTATGTGTGTGTTTGTCTATATCTGCCAGAGAAACTCCTGCAGGAAGCTGACTGGGGGATGAAGAAGAGGGAGGTGTTGGGGAAAGCCCCACATGGAATGCCTGCCTGTCCGGCAGCACATGGACCCAGAGTGGTGTGGTACTGGCCCAAGGGAGCTCTGCAACTCCATGTGTGGCTTCTCTGAAGGGCCAATTCCACACTACTGTGGGTCCAGACCAGAGGGCACTCCATGTATTCCCCCAACACTTCCCCATTCCCTCAGTCCCCAGCCAGCTTTCCCTCCAGCCCTGCCCTGCAAGCCCCAAGCCCCACTTACCTCACAGGCTCCAGGAATGAAAAACAAGCCTGAGCTGGGCCTTGGGTGACTGAACCTCAGGCCCTACCCTTCCCCCTCTACACAGGGCTAGGGTTTTCCTACCCTTTCTACAATTAGCTCTTGCAGTCTGGAACTGTGCCTGCCTGCAGAGCTCTTTGCAAAAGTGAGAAATCTACAAATATCTCTGCTACAAGGGAAATTCGGTTCTTTCTCTGATAAAATAGGGAAATCCATGGTTTTCTGTTTTTCCATGGGAAACAGGAAACCCAGATCCCTGGTAATACGGCTCTTAGCCACGGCAGTTTCCTGCCCCTCCCCTCATGCCACCACACTCATGCTTATTTCTAAGATGAAAAGCTTTCTTCTTCATGTTAAATTTGGAAAATAACCTCAGATTAGAATTGAGAAAATATGGTATATTTTAATCTGGATATAAAATCCACAAATAAGTTTAGTAGAAGTTGGTAAAAAAATTCAGATGTCTGTGAGAAATGGATCTGCATAACTAATACATAACGAAGAATGAAGAAGTGGCAAACACACAGAAAAATTCTAGGCCTGCTCATTTCATAGAATCATTTCAAGGGAACTGTGTAGGAAGAAAGTTTCCAAGCTCATGAAAACAGGGAGAATGGGTTGTTAAAATAAATACATAGAGATACATAGAAATATAGGGATGAGAAGAACTAAAAGGCTTCAAACCATTGTATATTTATCCAAACTAAATATTTAATGAGGAAGTTTAGTGCTAGTGAAATTTCAAGTATATTTTTTGCAAAGTCAAGAAGCTCTGTATTGCTTATATAAGGCTTGGACAGGTATAAAAAACACTTGGGCCAGATTCTATTCCACTTTTTAGTGTCACAAGAGGATTTAGAAGTCTAAGTGTGATCAATCCCTGCATCAGTCCCTGAGAAAATGTTAATATGATTCAGTCTTAAAAGAAAGTTGTATGCTACTAAATTAGATGCATTAATTAATTTTTAGGGGCTTGAACAGGGTGGGGAAAAAATCACACATAGGTACTAAATCTACTTACATACCCAATACGTAGACTAAAATATGGTCTTTGTGTTCATACATCTACTAATTTTAGAAGAAAGCTGGGAATTAGTAGAAAGCTAACAAGGGATAGGCTGAGATTTCTTATGGCTTTTCTGTGAAAAACTAACTGTAACTTTCCTTTAACTATAGCCTGTGTTGTTAATTTTGATATATACACTTATAAAACATTTTAAAAGCAGCATCTTTTATCCAGACAAAAATCCCCAGGACATTCTTAGTATATACATAAAAACACAGTAAAACATAATGGTTGCACCCAGACAAGCATGGCCATGAGGAATGTGGCGTTGCAAGCATGTGGGGACAATGTGCACTGCACCAAACCAGAGCCTGGCTGGCCGGAGCCATGCTCCAGCTGCTGACCAGGCTCCGAGCAGCAGGATCACCACTGCTGTACCCCAGGAGGCCCCCAGAAGTCCAGGTAAGGCTGCTGGGGCCAGCAGCATTGTGCTGGCCCCAGCCTTCCCTACCCCACCCAGGATAACCTGCTATGCACCAGAGGACGCATGACACAGGCTTTCCCCAGGGACAAGTAGCAACGTCACAAGGTGTGCCACTGCTCTTGTCCCCAGGGAAACAAATGCTCACGCTCATGTGGATGAGGCCAGTGGTGTTAAAACCTGACTATTAATGTCTGTAAGTATTCTGATACTGTACTTTCTGTATAGTAAAATGCTTTCTGTACAGTAAAATGCTTTTATTTTGTAGGCTGAAGTAGAGTTGCAGAGATGAGGGCAAACTTTTAAATTTAAGCAGAGCATAAATGGAGGGAGTCTTGAAGGAAAAAAACAATACTATTCGCTGTGTACTGCTTCTTCTAAAAACACCTGGATATAGAAAAATACTATTTGGGGTTCTGGCATGTGACTGTTGCAATCAGGTGCACAAGGCAGAATAGGCCCAAAGTGGTACCAGAAATCTAGAAAGCTATACACACGCAGACTCTAAATCCACATCTTTGAAAAGCTATCATCAATGCCCTGATGGCTATGTTGTCTTTCATTTCCTGATTCATTCTGTAAGTGAAAATGTTCAATTTAAAACTACTTCCTAGTATTATATGCAATCATTCCTAATTTAAAATTCTTAACAAAACTCAAAGTTGTTGCCAATTAAATAAAAATAAACCTAGGAGTTGGGAGGAGGATGGCTGTATGAAGAAAGATTTTGATCATAATTAAATCCAAATCAGTTCCACTGAAGCCAGTGAACTTACTTTGGGTTTGCACTGATGTATAATCAAAGTGTTATCTCCCAACTGTGAATGTCTCCCTTACTATGTCATTCATTCAAATGATGAGTTGAATACTTTGCTCTGTAATTATTTCATAAAAGTAGCTTCCCATTCAAATACTAATTATTCTCTAGAATTCTATCTTACAGATATGTTGTGATTTGACTTTACTGTTGATATGATTATATGATATGATTAAAACATCTTTTATATTATGGAGCAGATTTTCCTAAAGCAAATGACCAGTTTTAAATACATTTAGTATACAACAAAATAAGATATACACGCTTCAGTCTAGCTAGCCTAGAACACTGAGTTATGACACAAATTAAGCCCTGTGATTTCCCTGATTGCACTTGAGTCATGTCCCCCCTACCCAATCTGCTGCTCTGCTTTCTGCTCTCTGCCCTGTGCTACCTGCCAATCCGCTGTTCTGCTTTAGTTTCTCTGTCCTATCTGTCACTGTTATTCCTGTTCCCTCCCTGATCTGCCATGTGCCCACAAAGGCTGTCTGTGCTACATATGGTCTAGAACAAATTGTTAGTGTTGGTGGGACAAGTGGTAATGCAACAAAGGGAGAAATGCAAAACCAGAACCCTGATACCAACTTTAAATATACAATTAAAAAATATTAAATATCCATCCATATATAAGCCAACTATAGCAATGTAATATGAAGAATTATTTATGGCTAACCATAAATCCAAATACTGGCATTTAAACACACACCCATGGAACCAAATATTAGGATATGCTGTTTCACTATTCTTCAAGTGCAGAGGTCTGGATCCTAAGAAACTTTGAATATGAACGCAGCTGAACACAAGACATGTAGGTCTTTTTAAGGGTAAAATACCTCTACAGCCTTGAAGTCAAGAGGGGTAACACCATGTAGCATTATGATATCCTTGTCTTCCTCAATCTGTGTTAAGTCACCACTGCTCCATTTTTCTCACTGCTGTACATACTGAAGACATCCTTGTGATTTCCCCTTTTCCTATTAAATTATTAATCAATAATACAATGCATTTTACCACCACTGTGATAGTAGTTCTGTATGAGCAAATCATTGGCTCAAACAGCTCTACTTTTGTTTCTACTATGTCAACTTTACAGTTAATTATACACATTACATTAGATTTACTTATAACATTCATTTCTGTATTTGACAGTGGAAGTTTGTACTGCATTGAACAGATTATTACAAGCATAGATTTCTATTTAGAGACCTATTATATGGTATGCCATAAAACTTTATTTTATACTTTACTAACTGTATTGAGAAAGTTTCATGTTATCCTGTATCCAGGATGCAAGGAGAAACAAGGTGGATTAAATTTACATTAACACTAGTTCAATTTTCAATTAGCTGCTTACACTAATTTGACATGTCACTTAATTTATTTCTGTAACTTATGCACTTTCACCTGTATTGCTCTTCTTTTTATTCGTAACCTTATCTGCAATGTAGCAGAGAATTCATCCTACTTTTTCAGGCACTTATTTAGCTTTCCTTGATTAGAAGATAGATTGGTAATTTACTGTATCTAATGGCTCTACGTTCCTAGTATGTCAAACTGCAATTAGTCTTAAAAGATAAGAGTAAATTCTTCATCCAACAAGAATCTGATATCAGTTTGAAATGCTATTTTTATGGTTAATCAATTCTAGTCTACCCTTCTATTTGATTTGTATTTTGCCCAGTTATGATAGTTCTAAATATAAAATATATAGAAATGACCTTTGGTGAATAAAATGAGGCTTGGGCAGTAATTAGGCTCCTGAACAGATCAGCCCAAATTTTTGCTATCACCTGCAGTGTGTCTCACTTTTAGCCTTAAGAAGCTTATCATATTTAAAGCCAATAAAATTAATTGCATTGAAAACAATATTCATACAAAGACATTTTGAAAGGATTTACAAGTGAATCTTCAAATGTGAACAGAAATTTGTCAAACTAGTATCCACTGAGAAATATTATCTGCAAATGGAACTCTACCTTCCAAACTTCCCGAGTGTGAGTAGCAAGGTAAGCAGAGTTTCAGTTAGAAGCAATAGTTGCCATGAAGCCCAAACTTTGAGAGGTATTTTCAAGTCAGTTGTTGAAAATAACTATGATAATGTATTCATTATTGATTTTTTCTCTGTAGGCCTCTGGCTTTGGCTCATTGCCAAATAATGTTTACAAAATGAAAATATACATTTAAAATGTGTATTTTCATTTTCTAAACATTACTTTTACTGTCTCAGTTGTTATAGTTGATCAATGGCATTTCCATGAAAATTAAGAAATATGTATGGTTATGTTCTAGCTACTGCCTATGTGGGTTAAATAATATAAGTATGAACAAATAATCCAAAATTTAGTTTTCTCTGACTGAAGAAAAATGGTTAAAGTGTGATTTTCTACTCTAGGCCAAATTCAGATGTAAACTATATTTAATTGAATCTGAAGTTAGACAAATACAGATGACATTCCAATTATTAAAAATTGTAACCAAGGATTTCTTTTTTTCTTTAAATGCATTTACCACACGGCAATTAAACGGTATTATTTCCCCCATGCTGGTAAATCAAGGTTTATTGACATGGGTTTTTTTTCCAAAGTCTGTGTTTTAGTCAATATTGTTTCTATGGTTGCCTAACTGCTGAGCTCTAAGTCCATGGTAGCCCATAGATAGCCCTGCTTTTGTACAGAAAATGCAATAAACAAATGATATAAGACTAAATAAGCAGGCACTGACAACTCTTGTGACATACTGAGCCATTTAAAATGAGCAATGAGCCAAAGTCAGAGCCCTATAGAGAAAAAAAAATCAATAATGAATACATTATCATAGTTATTTCCAACAACAAGAATACTAATCATGTGATATTCACTTCAGTCTCTAGGTAATTTCAAGCAGTACTTTTTCCCCTCATAGACTCTGATGTACCTATTTCTAGCACAAGAAAGAGAGAGCTCAACTGCAGTTAACACCATAATTCTATTCAATTTAACTGCTCGGTACAGTTTTTTTCAGATTACATTGGAACATTTAAACTCTCAGTGAGGAAAATGGTAATGCAGTATGAGGTTTATATTGCAGCAAAAAAAAACTTTTCAAGGCAGAAGTGTAGTATTCTGCCATAACATCAACTATACTAAGCCCTGGGAATGAAATGGGTATAAATAAATAATCTGACCCCTGAACCTTAGCGAGCTCAAAAATGGATCTAAAGATAAAAGAACTCAAAAAAGCCAGAAGAAGAGAGGGAACAAGAAGAGGTTTATTGACAAATACAATCACTATTAAGTGTCCAATTTTCTTCTGTCCTGGGGCATCTATATCACACAGTGAGTGGAAATAACAAGCAGAAAAGCCAGAGGGAAGTCAATTGTTCCCTAGAGGCAGCCTGTAACACTTTCCAAGTGAAACCACACTCAGGAAATAATTCAGTGTCTCCCTCTTCCTGCTTAAAATTGCTTTTCCTATCCTAGGCTTAATACTCCACAGTCTATTGACTTTCATGAGTTTTTCATTTAGATTTCAGACTGGAAACCCATCTTTATTTTTCTCAGTAAAGCACAATGAAGATCTGTGCTCAGATATCCCTACACTTGTATTTATGTTTTGTATATTGGGAAAATTGGTCTAAAGATATTAATGTTAAAAGATAAGAGTAAATTCTTCATTCAAAAAGAATCTGATACCCCAATGTCCTGAAAAAAACAAGAGCTCTCAGAATTAGAAGGAGGAATTTTGGTTCTGGTCCTGTTCACATACCTACTCCATCCTTATGGCAAAAATGAAGATAGACAAAAAGAAAGAGGAAACCCTCAAGTGAACATGCCAGAGAACTTTTCCATTTAAAGTTAGCACTTTACAGTTCAAATTTGGAGCAAGTATTCAACACATTTGATTCTTTTCAAACCCTAATGCATTTTCATTATAAATTATTCACTAAGATTCTGAAACTGAAAGGCCTCTCTACAGAAGTTCTTTCTGACGTGTTTATTCTCAAGTCTGTTGTCAGAACAGGTCAATTTTTTTTACACCAGTTTCATTGACTCTTTATGAAGTGGTTTGACTTTCCATAAGTTATCTGCTATCCTGAGTATTTACATGAGTAAGGCATAAAAACCTAGAATATAACCAGTAACCAAGTAATAATTATGCTTGAACGACTGAATTTCTTCATACTCGGATTTAAGATTGTAAAAATAGATTAAACTAAAAAGAAGCTGAGTTGAGAGAAATACAGTACCAAAAAGCTTAAAATTCCATCACAGTTCCTTTCCACCCTTCCCTGCTTATCTCTTATCTCCATCCTGTATATATTTATTTCATAGACATTAGGATGGGAAGGGACCTCATGAGATCACTGAGTCCAACCGCATCCTGAAATTTTTCTTACTTCCAATAACTAGATCTTTCCAATACCCTATTGCATTAATGTCTCTTACTTGTTCTTGCTTCTCAACAGCTTTTCTCTCACAATCTTTGTGCTGGTGATTTTAAGTCAACGGGTGAATCCAGATGAGCCCGCACATGCCTCTTGTGGCGTCTCAAAGGAGTTTGAGATGCCACAAGATGCACGCCGGGAACAAAAAAAACATTCCCTGTTCAAAAAAAACCTCACGGCGAAAAAGTGCGGCAAGGCATGGTCCAAGACCATGACCAAAAGCAACCTGGAGAAGGGGTCCTCCAGAAAGATGCTTTGGTATTGGGCTACCCCTTGCTCTGCCAATGAGCACGCCCCTTAAGCGTACTGGAGAATAAAAGTGGGGCAAGGCTTAGAGATGGCTAGGAACCAGGTGGAGGCACCCAGGACCATCCAGACCACTACCAGAGTCTGGAGGAGTCGGAGTCTACAACCATGGGTGATCATAGTACGTACCTTGAAGGTACGTACCTTGAAGTAGCAGGCATGGCTCATGATAGCTGCAATGCTGGGCTCAGCACACTCCTCAGCAGACCTGGAAGTGCTGCTGAGTGCGCTGGGGAGCACCCACCGTGCTTCTGTGCACTTCATGCACCCAGCATCGCAGCACTCACAAGCCTCTGCTACCTAGAGGTATATAAAAAAACCTTATGTCCAAACCTCTGAATCTTTCCAAACTTCTCTGAATCAATTTGGAGGGTTCCAATTCGATTCAGAGATTAAAGGGTCCTCTGATTTGGTTTGGATTCAGAGATTCAACCAGCAAATCTGGTTGAATCTCTGCCAAATTGAATTTGGGACCAATACTTCACACAGCCCTACTGAGGTGCTCACCAGGGTGCAATGGGACCACAATTTCTGACTTTCCTAGTGAGAGAGACATGATGGTATGCAAGCTCAGCTGGCTTGAGAGGAACAGATGCTTTTCTGGTGAGAGGAATAGATGTTTTTCATTCCCCAGTTGGTACTTGGAGCAAAAACACTGAAGTGAAGGAAGACTGAGGTGGCTCCTCGAAGGATACATTGGAGAGTAGAACCCATACCTATTCTCCTACACACGTTCAGTGATAGAGTCCTATTTCTTAATGCGTTTCCTTTACCAAAGGTTTAGTTTATACATAAATACATGATACATTTTCAAAATACGTTGCATTGAACAGTCAAATAATGTATAAAAAATTCAATACTTTTAATATTCTACTATCAAAATTTCAGTTCAGTAGCTTGAATACCTCCAATGCACTGATCTTTCTCGGCATATGTCCCTTCTGTTCAACTGAAACATATGAAGCTGGAAAGATTCCTTCTAGTGCTGCAGAATGATTTTTATAATAAGATCAATCTAACTAAAAGTTATTGACATGGCATCTGAGAAACTAATGAGAAAAAAATAGATGTTTGTTCATTCCACCCAGCCTCTTTCTCCTAAAATCTTTCTTCCTCCATTTTCTGATTGTTCAAGGAAACTAAACTTTCACTTTATCTATAACCAAAGTTTCCCCCAATGAGTACTATACATAGGCAAGCATAAAGAGCCCATTGGTGAATTTGGGGAAGAAGGAGGGAAAGGCAGAGGTAGCAGGGTAGTACAGTTGCAGCCCTGCACTCCGCACTTTGATTCCTGCCCCAATGAAAGTTTAAAACAATCTGCCTGGCAGGGACAGCTGCATTTCTATTCATGTGGGATGAGAGAGTCAGTTGACTTCATAGCTCGTTATTATCTATTTGATTTCTGCTAATCTCTTCTATGTTAACTATGCTAGATCTTCCACTAACGGGGCTGTCCTTTCTTTTACAATTATCCAAGTAACATTTCTTTGCTTCTCCCTCACCCCCCTGCCACTGAGTGTCTAATAAAGTATGCTGTTACTTTGGACCCCGGACTGGGAAGGTACCATGGGGATATAAAGTCACAACAAATTGAAGGAAGAGGCAGGCCCAGCTGTGCAACAGCTGTGGTGCAAAGGTCAAAGAGAGAAGGGAGTTGCAAAGGTGATACGAGGTGAGCGTATCTACGCAACATACTTAAGTTTGCCTTAGCATAGTTTGCTGCAAAGTAAGCATGTGCGTCTACACATGTACATACTTACCTCTCAGTAAACCTTCCTAATTCCAAGTAAATTTGCTACGTAGCACTTGTGTAGATGCCTGACCAGGAGCAAAATTTGCTCCCAGTCAGCTATCCACCAGGAGGTACAAGATAGTTCCCTGCCCTTCAGAGCTGCCTCCTGCTGGGGTGGGTTCCACCGCAAGAGCCCAGGTGGGGACTATGTCTCCCTGCACCGGCAGCAGGGAACTCCAAGCCCCCTGGTCCCAGATCGTGATTATGGAACAGGGGCTACAAGATCCTTATTTCCTAGCCCCCACTCTGCCATCATGATTAGGGTACTGGGGGCTGGGAGACCCTTATCTTCCAACAGCAGCTCTGTGACCAAGGGCCAGCGCTGGAAGAAGTTTAGGTCGCTGCTAGCTGCCCAATTGGTGGGTTGCTGCTAGCTGCCCCACCAGCAGATTGGAGCAGAGGGCTAAGACCTACCCCACCCCTGCAGCTCTTTCCAAGCTCCATGCCCCTGATCAGGGAGCCAGCACCAGTAGCTCCCTGCTGCTGAAGCAGGGGGACATTGTCCTTGTTCCAGCAGCAGGCAGCCCTCTGGAGCCAGGAAACAGCTGTCACTTGGCCCAGTGCTTCTTGCCAACCCCTGAGCTAGCCCCCTGGGGAAGCCTGGAGCTCTCCCTGATGGTGGCAGGAGTCCATTGGGCTGCAGGGAACTAGGTGCAAATCTGCTTTCTAATCTCTGTATGTGTAGATGCCTGCCCAAAAACCCTTACTCTGGAGCAGTTTACGCCAGAATAAATGCATGATAAAAACACACCCCGTTTTGGTAAGAGTGATGCCAGTGAAAATATATGATAAGGGTATGATAGTACTTTTTCTTCTTCCTTTTCATCTTTTTGTTTTTTTAGCTACTGAAAGGCACAAAAATTATCTTGTATGCCCTTTAAAGATATTGAACTCTTCCAAAAAGCAAACTTAATTCAGAAGATTTTAATCCACTGTTCTTATTAGACTAGTTTACATAGACTGTCAAATAGAAACACACAACAGGTCATGTAACCTTCAGATACGCAGTTTCCCACCTTTCAAATATTAATATTTATTTGCAGTACTGCATTCTGTGTTCCTCAAAGATAAAAATGCAACTTGCTTCTTCCTGGGGCCTCTCTAGCTGCATTAGAATTCCTGTTCTGCACTGAATTAAACCATGAACTTTCGAGCAAAGCAATAAGCTTGTAAATGTGTTAAATAAAGCACAGCATCTATTCTGATGCTCCCTGTGACTACTAGAAATTGTGGCAGGAAACAATAACACCATGTAGGTTCATGCATCTATTAAAAGGCACTGTTACAGGGAGGAAGTATTTGTTTGTATTCATTACTTATACTTTGAGCAGCAATCCACAGGTCTTTGGCAATTATCAGATCTTGCTGCCAGGCAGCTTTCCTTTACCAAATGCAGAAAAGTATTAGTTCAAATGATACATTAAAAAAAAAAGCCATATGACCGATTAAGTGTGTTATGACGATAGCTTATCTTTCTTACAATATTTTAGTACTTATTATTAGCTTGTGATATTTGACTTTAATATTTCTAGATGAAATGGCAAATGGCTTGATAAACTGGAATACACAGTGCATCTGTACTTGTTTAATTTCTTGGGGTGCAGTTAAATTCTCTGTTTCTCAAAGTCTGTCACCTCCAGTCTCTTTCCTAGTTAATAAAGGGAAAGAGAATGGAAGTGGCAGACCCCATGTCTTACCACTTTCTTGCAAGCACTGGATATCCTCCAAGATATGTATGGATCTGCTCAGTGCCCATATCCTCTAAATTTGGGTTTTTCTCTTTGCTTTTAGGATTATGTCTGTTTTTATTTATACCTTCATATATTATCAATTTGAACCATATGCACTGAAGAAATGTTAAGTTATAGGCCTCAATGCAGTTCTTTTCAAAGCTAATGGGAGTCTTTCCATTGATTTCAATGAACTTTGGATACAGTTCTATAATATTTTCTATAGGATGTCCTCCTTATATATCAGTTACTTACTGTTCCAATATCCCAGTGACTGGAAAGAAGATATCCATTTCATTTTACAGAACAGATAGCTAAGTTACAGGATGGATACATTTCAAATCAGACTAGAGCACTACATGCTGCAGAACCCTTGCATCAGAAATCTTCATTGTATAATGGATGATGTATCTTGAGGAAAACATTCTCCTTTTTTTAGCACATTATCAAGCTAATGAACTGACAAGTTAGTGGCAGGGAGGGAAAAGAACACCCATGATTTGAACCACTGAGAACTTTTTTTGATAATCTATTTGATAATTGAACCTTCTTAAATTCAAGTGATATTTAAAGTCATTTATGAAATTAAAAATGGAAATGTTAATGTGTGTGAATGGAGAATTTTCTTTCTGAATTCCAGATGGTTTCAGTTGATGAACTAATGGCTGTTGAGTTTCATATCAACTTACCCTGATCATCTGCTATGGAGAAACACATACATGTGCATGGCCAAGCAAAAAGAAACTTTTTATATTTATTTAAAATAATAAATTATACTTCATAAATATATTTAGTTCCTTCTGACTACATTTGCTATACTAGGAAAATAACTAATTTCCCCAAAATAAAAAACAAAACTCAACACTATTTTAAAATAATAAAAATAAAATAAAGTTTAAAAATAAAGGGTCCTAAACTAGAACTACACATGCTTTGTACTTAAATCTTTAGAGGGACCTCTCAGAGAATACAGCTCACCTTTAAAGTAATTTGGTAAAGTGACCAAATGCCCCCATTTTTAATGGGCTGTATCAGCCTCCCAGGGATTTTCACTGGAACATTAACTTGTCCCTTTTATAGCTGTACACTTAAGTGACACAATGTTTGCTGACTTTCTGAAAGAAGACAATGTAAAGCCAGTTTTTCCATGACCCTCCTTGCTAGTTCATACAGGAAAATTACAGGAACTTTTGCAATATTTTCCAAAGAAGCTAAAATCATTTCCTTTACAATTACAATTTACATTCATTGATGCTAGTGAAAATAAGTTTATAGCCACTAATTGTTATTCATCACTAGTCTAGACAATGAAAGTATTCAAAATTCAGTGCCCTTTGGGTAGATGTGATATATTTTATTAGACCAACTGAGTAGTTGGAAGAAAGCTTGTAGCAAGCTTTCGGGCGCAGTCGCCTATCGTCAGGCATAGGGAGTCTCTGCTGGTCTGAGGGCATGTGTAAATTGAAGCAGTGGGTTTTTAAAAACACCATTTCACTTCAGGGCCCTTTAAACCCCTGAGTCATGCACACAGATGTGCACCTACCTGCCTCTCCAACAGCGGAGAGGGGAGGTTGAGCTGTTGGTAGATGGAGCAGTAGCTGGGCTGTGGGCAGGGCTGGTGTTTCCTTCCATGGCAGTGGTGCCCCCCCCTTCCCCCACCCCCAGGTGGCATCTGCCCACAGGCACCCAGCTCAGGCAGTTCTGGGAGGCACCATAGCTAC
This sequence comes from Crocodylus porosus, assembly GCF_001723895.1. Classification (NCBI taxonomy): domain Eukaryota; kingdom Metazoa; phylum Chordata; order Crocodylia; family Crocodylidae; genus Crocodylus; species Crocodylus porosus. Next base: position 56,217,626 of record NW_017728909.1, on the reverse strand, counting down.
AGAGGGAAGCACTGGGCCCTTGCGCAGCTCAGACTGGCAGGCAGGCTCTGGGGGGACGGGGTGGGGATCAGGCTTGCTGCTTTTCTTGAGCAGAGCCTGCCTTCCCAGGCTGCTGCCACACTTCCGGCACGTGCTTCCTGATGAGCCCTGAGCTGCACGGAGCCCAGTTCTTCACTCCACAGCTGTAGGGCAGCAAACTAAAACACCTTGGGGGAGTTTTAGTTTGCTGCACCTTAAGTTATTTATAGTTCCATAGTAGTTAGGGTCAGGCGGGACCTGAACAGATCATCTAGCCTGACCCCCTGCGACAAGCAGGAATGAATGCTAGGTTCACAAGACCCCAGACAGGTGATCATTCAACCTCCTCTCGAGTTTGCCCAAGGTAGGGGTGAAAACCACTTCCCTCAGAAGTTGGTTCCAGATTTTGGCCACCCTAACTGTAAAATATTGCCTTCTGATCTCTAACCTAAACCTATTCTCCATCAGCTTATTACCGTTGTCCCTCATCACCCCAGGTGGTGCTGTTTAAGGCATATTATACCACTGAATTTGCTACAGTGGCTGGAATTACTGTGCATTACACGCAAACACCAACACCATTAAAGCATTGCAAAAGCACTTAACCCACTTTAAAGTGCCATGCACACATGCCCCTTGTTTCATCTGTACACAGCCTGAGATTCCAAGGAATGAGAGAAGCTAAAAGTGAGGTAGGATGTCAGTGAAAATATAAATAGGTAGAAATAAGCAAGACAGAAGATAAAGCAGGGAAGGAAGGGGGAAGAAAACAGGGGATAAAAGAGGCCAAAGTGGTAATAATACAAGGTAAAAAAGAGGCTATCAATAAAAAGAAAATGGTAGGGAATCAGGAAGAAAAAGGGCAGAAAAGTGGAGGAAGGGAGGGGCCAAAAGGTCGGGTGGGGGAGGAATGTAAGAGGTCAGGTCAGGCAGGTACCTGGTGAATCAGATGTCAGCCAGGTTGTAATGTGTCATAAATCCAATGTCTGTAATGAGTCCATGAGTTTTAGTATCCAGTAGGTTGATGAAATAATGTCCGTAGGCTCGTCTACAAAAGATGTATTTCAAGTTCCCTTTGAGGATTAGACCTGAGAGATTGGAGAGGGAGTGATTGTCCTGTGAGGAGTGTCCCCCCATGGGTAGTTGTCTTTGGTAGATTTCTGGTGTGCGTTCATTCTGGTACTCAGTTGTTTGGTTTCCCCTACATATTTTCCACCAGGACATTTGGTGCTCTAGATGAGATGTATTGCATTTCTGGAGGTGCAGGTGTAGGATCCAGGAATGGTGATGGTTCTGTTGTAGGGTGTAGTTACTGTGGGGGTAGTGGAGATATGTTGGCATGATCTGGATCCATTTGCTTTGGGTCATAGAGAGTTTGCCTCTGGTGATGAGGTTAGCAAGGGTCAGTGCTTGTTTAAAGGTTAGAATGAGTGGTTCTGGAAAGATCTCTTTAAGAATGGGGTCTTCTTCTAGTATGGGTTGCAAATGTTTGAGGATTTTCTGTGTAGGTTCCAAAGAAGGTGATATGTCATAACTAATGGTGTGCAATTTGTGGGGATTTTCTTTTTGTACTGCAGCAAATCTTCACATGATATCCAGATGATATCCTTCCAATATCAGATGCCATTTATTGTGCTGTTAAAGACAAACTGCATGTCTCAAGTTTTCTTAGGATTAAATATTCATCATAAAGGTGTGTCTGGGGAGTTACTCTCCGGCAGGTGTGCAACAGTGTCACAGTATAAAGAATAACCAAGTCACGGAGAGCAGAAAAATGCAGAAGGACAATGCTATATATATATTTAAAAAAACCCTGGAAGAATAATTACAGAATCCAGTAACCATGAACCACAAAGTGTATCATTTTTTAGTAAATTTATTAGGCCAGACTACAGCTGGCATTAAAGATACAGTTATAGTGATTTAAGTGGAATTATTATATAAAATATAAAGATGAGAATAATTGGTAGACTACCCTGAAAGGTCGTTGGAGTTTCTGGTTCACATATACCTCTCTGTAATTTTACAGACCTTGTGTTAAAAAAACTGTGAATGCCTCTACCTGTTCAATTAACAAGAAGCAAGAAGCACAATATGCTAAAGTACTTTAGATGATGAAGACATTCTATGCACAAAGTACTATTTTAGTTTTATACTTCTTTTTATGAGATATCTGTCTATTCATCATGGTTAGTTCAAGTGAATTTTGGACATCAAATGGATATTCTGGACTTCTAATTTTGTGTAAGACACTGGTTTTCAACCACTTTAGACTCAAAATTCTAGTTCTAGTTTTCACTTGATTTTTAACCTTAGAAAAGGAGTAGAACAATTATTTTGCCGTCAAGAACTCAGGAAGACCTCAATTGGTCAGAATGCTTTTAACACTGTGAATTCCTATTTGAAATCTCTGGGTTTATCTTGTGAACCATGTTTGCATACCTCAGTGCTAACATTACACTGTACCTTTGAAAAGATATCAAGGCACCCCAATCTGCTGTGGTACCCTGGTTCAGAATAACTGGTATAAGATAATATGGTTTACATACCATAAATTAGCCACATGAAATTAAAATACATCATTAGCTGATGATATTCATAATTTCATAGTTTCATAGTTTGTAGGGTCGGAAGGGACCTGAGCAGATCATCAAGTCCATCCCCCTGCCATGGCAGGAAAGAGTACTGGGGTCAAATGAC
>NW_017728909.1:56186096-56214808 GCF_001723895.1 Crocodylus porosus | reverse complement strand
TTCCCGGATGCTTTTGGTGAGCCACAGAGGCTTGTGTGCTCTCCTGCTCCCTGTGATCCTCGTTGGGATTACCTTCCTTTGGGCTTGGAGGATCGTTTCCTTAAGGAGTGACCACTCTCCTTGGACACCTGGCTCCCCCTCCCCCCGGGACCTCAGCACTTCTCCTCTTATAATTTGGAATTTTTTGTCTTTTTTGTTTTGCATTTTTGTTTGTCTTAGGACAGTCTAAGGAGCTAGGTGTCAAGAGAAAAAACATTTCTACTGACAAAGATTACTGCTTCTGTTTGCACACAAAACACACTAGTATATGGACCCAGTCTGAACTAGTATAAAGGTGAAAACTGACAGGGTGATGTTGATATGGAGTAAATAGAAATGGTGAGTTTGTCTACTTGAGAAGCTGTATGAGAAATGAAGGCAAAAGGGGGAGTGAAAATGCAAGGAGACTGGCAGATATCTGAAAGCCATGTTAGGGGAAAGAAAATCTATTCTAAATTGTCATAGGAAGTTTAAAGGGGCATGTAGAAAACTAGTGATTACAGAAAGACACATAATAAACAGAAGCCGTTCTAACAAACATTTAATAAACATTGGATGTTTTTCATATATTTTGTATGAGGAAGATGCCTGGTATTAGTTGCAGTAAAGGTACTGTGAGCAAAGAAAAGTAAATTGCCTAGATTATAATAGAAGGGACACATTCAGCATACAGTGGGTATCACAGACACCATATTGCATCTTGTACATTAAATTTGATCATATAGTTCCCATTTGTTTAACAACAAATGGATAATGATCTACTCTCTCACTTGAGCCCACATCCAAGTGTAGAAATTCATGTAAACTATTACAGAGCTCTGGGACTAATAGAAAGTTTATGACATGGAGATGTTTGTGAGTGTTACAGTGATGAACTGCACAGGTTGGGAGGCTATGTTAAGCTATTCTGGAGTGTCATTTTAGCAATAAGATTAAGACTTTTTTTTCTGTTCGCTGCTCATGAAGGTGTCCTTTATATTTTCATCTTAGCAGCAGCAGCATTAATCTTTAGCTTGTTAATTGCCAATCTAAGACTTACTGGTACTCTTTAACAATCTGATTATTAAGTATGGTAACTGAAACAATTGCCTTAATCAACCCTGAACTCAATGGTCTTCATCAGTAATAGGAGATCATGAAGAAAAACATCTTAAATGACTGCTATTAAGCTGAGCAATGTGGTAAAAAAGGTCATTTTCTTGATATCTGTGGTTAATTGCATTGCAATATGTAGTCCGTTACCATTTTAATAATCATGAGTTTTTAATATCATCCCTAATGTTCATTCATTCATTCATTCTTAGTTTCTTTTAAACAGAACTATTCATAATAACTAGGTGATAAAGTATTCAAGCAAAACTTCACCTTCAGAGACTTAGGTAAAAAAAGTCTGAGTTATATGTAAAATTTGATAATAAAAATATTGTATTCTAAACTCAGTGTGCACACCGTACATGGCTCAAAAGCAAAAAAACAAAACAAAAAACAGTTTAGTATAATTTGGTATATGCCAGATTCTACAGGTGCTTATCAGGAATACTGTAGTCTTTAAATTATCATAAGTAATCAGTGGGAGTTAGACACTTAAATATCTTTGAGGATCAGAGTAGAGCAGTGTTGAATTGTGATTAAGCAACAAGTGCTGTGTCTGATAGTAGTGGAACTACTTAATGTGAAAGAAACTATTCAATGGAGAAAAGGCATCTCAATCAGGCCCTAAAACACTTCAAGTACTGAGGTTGCAAGTTTCTTCTTGTGAATGATGCAATGAGAGAATATATGTATTTTAAGCTGAACTGGAAGGAAGTTGTATGCAACTCATGGAGATTCCATCCAATATTTTTGTATTTTTTAATTTTTACCTCCAAATTTTAAAGCTTTGGGGAACTCAAATTCTCAGCTAGAATTCATCTTGTAAGGAACTCTAGAAAGTGAAAACACACTACTATAGATAGGATTAGTAATATTTGGTTTTACTATATATTGGAATGTCTTACATTATTTTAAATTATATAATTATCAAATAACTACAAAAGTAATATATTCAAGGAATATGTTTCCATGTTTTAAATTTTGGGAGCTGCTGCTTAAGCTATGCTTCTTTCATGGACTCCTTTGGCCACAGACACCAAATTCAACTGTCATACTTTCTTCATTATATGTATGGGACTTACTTGTATAGAGACAAATATTAGGAAAGAACTAAGATTACAAAGTGGGTACAGTTAATTAATAAAATTATTTCCTTTCTATCCTGTTTGTAGTAATTTTTGTTATTGATTTCAGCTCCTCAGTAAGGCTATTTATTACATCCCCAGTTATCTGCAATCTGCATTCCTGAGAGGTCTCTGATATCCAGCTTGGCCCACGTATAAACATTCCTGGGATATGATCTAAATTACATGACTCACTTTAAATGGTTTGATTTCAGATTATGTTTCAGCTGTACAGATGTTTGCCACTGCTGGGAGTCCTATCTAGGTAAGTCTAGGTAGGGGGGAGGAACTGGCAGGACTGTGGGGGCTAGTAGGTTCATGGTAGGTTGGTGAGGTCCATGGGTGGGTCGGCAGGATAGAGGAGGTTGGTGGTGCCTTGCGGGGAGGGTTGGCGAATTCAGAGAGGCTAGCATGTACACAGGGGAGCTTGGCAGGATTGGAGAGGCTGGCAGGTCTGTGAGGGGGTTGATGATGGTTGGAGGGCTAGAGTTGGGGGAGGGAAGGAAATATGCAGCCTGGCATCTGCAGTAAAGAGCTGGGGTTTCCTAGCCTTGGGGCTGCACTGTAAACCTTCCCACAGAACTACAATCACACAGCTCACTTTAAGATGTGTGATCATCAAGGATCTGGGTTTTCTCTGATAAAAAAATTCCCCAATTTTCATATTAAAAAAGAGTAACCCCAAATCCACATTTTTCCATGATATATATTAGTGGTGTTTCATTTTAATAATGGAAAAAAAAATAGCACCTGTTGAACCACTGTATATATAGTGGTGTTTCATTTTAATCATGGAAAAATGTGGATTTGGGGTTAGTTTTTTTAATCCAAAAATTGGAGATTTTTTTTTTCCAGAAAAAAACAGGATCCCTGGTAATCATAAATCATGCCCTGCATGTACATGCACTCTCTGGTGGAAAAAGTCAGGCTGGGAACCTGATTAAAGTAAGTCAGGGTGGGAGGAGGTTAGCAGGTCAGGTTGGGGGGGCAGTTGGTGAGTATGTGGGGAGGAGAAGGAAAGAGCTTGCCCATATCATGCACACATTTGGGTTAGATCAGTTATGAGTTAGAGTGACCTACATAGTACCCCTCCTGGGTGAACTCAGTTTAGATTAGGCAACTATTTATTTTACCCACTCTAACCTCCCAAATTTGTGTACAGTTCATCACTTATGTCAATCTAACCCTAGCTGATAGATCTAAGTGTAACATCTGTCCAGACCCTAGGCTTTATCTTTCATTATGTTTGCACCCTTTCTAAAGTTGATACATCTGTGGGCTTGTTCATGATTGATATTCTAAAAAATGACACATACACATTCTATATACAAAATCCAGGATGTTGAGGGGAGGATATTTTGGGGGTTTATATTATATTCAGTGTCTTTTGTTTAGTGAATTCCTTCCAAAGTTCCCAAGTATGCAGGGCTCCCAGGTATACCTGCTGCTATTTTCCTTCAAGGTATATTATAATCCCTGTGGGTTTTCCATGGCCCCATTTCCTCCTCAGTCCACTTTGGATCTCCTAAGAATTGAAAGGAACTGATCTTGTGCTTACCAGGGTTCAGAGACTGCATCTGTGCCAGAGATGAAAGGACGAGAACAACAAAGCCTTTTCCACCATTTGGGCATATTTGGTGATTTAGTTACTCTGCTATATTGATTTACTTGTTGAACAATTTGAAAAGAAAAAAAATCAGTAAAACGAAATCTACAGTTAATTCCAATAGAATTGAACTTTTAATGACTTTTCCACTTTAAATGAAGTTAGAAAATCAAACAATGCTATTGCATTCACATCATAATCAATGTTTCTAAAATATTCATGTGTTTACAAATCCATCTTTCTGAGCGCAATTCCATTCATCTGATATTGACAACACATTTTTTATCAGGAGTCAGAATTATTTATAAAAAAAACCAAACCAATGTGGGAATCAAAGTTGGTCATTCTTGCAGAAAAAGGTAGTGATTGGTTTCATGGAGTATGATATTGGATACATAGCAAATATTTAAATTATGATTACTTTTTTGTAGTTTTCATAAGCTTATTTTTATTACTTCTTATCAGAAAAAAAGCTGTGACTGACCTCTGGCCCTACTTATTCTGCTAATATTGAGAAGTATGATTTCCCATTAAGAAATTTAAAGTCAGGAAAAATAACTTTGAATATTATACATGAATATTAATGTGAAATGGTTTGACTCATATTTTTAAAGTGAATGCATACTGTGCCTATAGATTCTGCAAATTCTAATGCACTCCCTGCTAAAGATCCATAATCTTATAACCTGACTAAATTCATAGTGTCAAAAATTTAATTAGACATTAATTTTGTCTAAAAGAAGAAATATTTCTTGTTTCCTTCTTTACTCATATTTTTTATTATGCAAATACTACGATGTTTCACAGTTTCAGTGTCTAGCTAACCTATCTGAAAAAGCTACATCCAGTTCAATACTACTTAAAACAAGTTAACTAGAAGAAATCATAAATAGCTCTTAAATTCATACATTATTATGATCATTAACTTTGATGATGTTAAATGACAACCCACATACTTATGCATCATCTTATTCAGGGTACAGCATAAGTATCACTATTCATAATAGAGCATAAGATCCTGACTTGGCACTGTGGCAGCAAAGATCATGCTGCCAGCCTGGGGGAGAGAGTAAGAACACTCTCCAATGAGAATAACATCTGCTGGGGCACCAAGCATGAATACTTATCGAATAACCCAACAGGAACAAAGGACCAGGATGTGCAGAGAACAGGAACGCCCTGATTTATTAGTTCCTGCCGGTTCTGGTTGGCTGGGCACAGGACAGGGAATACTCAAATACTCAAAAACCATGCCCCACAGCAACTGGAAAAAGGAGGAGAAGTTAGAGGAAGTGAGAGAGTGATGGACAGACAGACACAGAGGGAACTCTGTGAAGAAAAGCCTTTAAACTAAAAAAGAGTAGGAAACAGCACCCTGGGAGGGGTAAAGAAATGAGAGCAAGGAGCTTTCTTCCTTTGAACTTGGAGAAGCCTCCATATTTACCTGAAGAAAAAGAGTCGAAAGAGGTGATCAACGGGATCAGAAACAGCTGACCATCACATCGCTGAGCCTGTAATCAGAAGAAGACATCAAACCGTAAGTGAGGCTACTGCAGGCAAGAGCACTTGTGCAAACAGATGCTTGAAACCCTGCAGCCCTCTACAGTTATACTAAGTAAGGAATGACCTGACTGTACCCAGCCAGTAGTATTCAACTTATTGAGCCACCTAGAAAAGAGCTGTGGTAGGAGAATCAGGAAAAATCCTAGCTAAAAGAAAAAATAGTAGCAAAGTAGGATAGCTAACCTCCCTCCTTCTTTATTCTTTATTACACCAAGTCATGGCAGGCAAGATCAGGTGGATAAGCTAAAGGAAAAAGAACCCTACTATAAGCATTGGCTGTAATACCCTAAATATGCAAGCTTCAAAGACCCAAAACTATCCAACATGTGAGTAGGGAGCTACTTTGAGTAGGGACTCCTCTAACAGCACCAATTAATTAAACAGAACTTTTTATTCTGATTTTGAATAAATATGGATGCTTGATGAGTATGTCTATTTCAGCGATCATCAGATCATTTAAATTCATCATTTAGAAAGGTAGCCTGCCAATATTAAATCATATAAAAAGTAGGCAGACCATACTCACGACCATCCTATCCCCCTTCCTCAAATAATAAAATTGGTATGATATAACCCCCAACCAAGTTGTTTTATTTAATGAAACATTATTAGTAGAAAAGTGTCTTTTTTTTTCTTTTTGACTAGACAAAGACCAACAACCAAATTCTGTGCATTTGTGCTATCTAGACAATAACTGTAGTTAACACACAGAGATGAAGAACATGTGGCTCTCCATCCATGTTGAAGATAAATATTGACATTTTATCTAGGTTTGTTTGGTCAAATAACATTTCCCAAAGTAACTGAAATGTTATTAACAAAATAGTAACCCAGGAAAAACAATGCTATAGTTCAAATGTTATGTGTTTAATAAAGGCATCAGTATTTGAGCTGAAGTAGCCTAAGAAGCCTAAGCTAATGCAAGCTTGTGCTGATCCTTCCACTCCTAGATATTAGAAATAAAATGTAAAGAATGAAAATGTAACCTTCTTCATTTACTACCAGTCCTTCAGATGTTAGTAGCAGATTAAAGAAATTTGGCTTAATCATTTTGGGTGTATTCATTTCCTTTAGGCAAAAGACTTTGGAACAAACATACAGAGCTGAAATACATTTTGTGTGTTTGCTTTCAGGATTACCACATTGTACACAATTCTAGAATTCCACTGAATTTGTTATTTTGGAAAGATGGAGATGCCTTGATACAATTTAATGAGCTACCTAGACTTTGACAGTGAGGATCTCATAGTCCCAGCAAAGTTCCTATTGACATCAATGGTATACTATCAGAAACTAAGTAAGTGTCAATTAATAATGTTGGACTTTTTATCATACTTTGGAATAACTATGGGTGTTTCATGAGCATGTCTATTTCTGATAAGATAGTTCAGATTCATTGCTAGAAAGTGATTGCATCAAGGTTAATTAGTACAAGAAGCAACCAAGGTGCTCTTAGGCCAAGGAATTACAAAGGATTGCTTAGTGTATGTCTTCCATGGATGAGACTGGTATGACATGTCTGACAGGTTCTCTGCTGAAAGCATTTCTAGTCTTGGAAGATGACAGTGAAGTTTTAGATGCTTTTGTGGCTTTGGATGAAAGTGATGACATTCAAGTCACAAAAGCAAGTGTGAAATGCTCTTGAGACATTTGTATGCAAGAGGCACTCACAGATATCCAGCAAGGGCAGTGAAGGACCAGAGGTAGGAATGTGTCAAACAAGAGAATGAAGAAAAAGAGAGACTGCCAGGAAAAAAGTTTGATATAGAGCTCAGTCATTTTCAAGTGATGTATGTATGCATGTTACTGGAAAAACTTATCAATAGGGCCAGATACATGTTTCATTATTATTAGAACGCAAGAAAAGAGAGGGTGCATAATGGAACACAATGCATTATGTTCATTTTTAATTCTGCTTCTTTTAAGGAACAGTATTCGTTAGAAACCAAATTGATCAATATTGTCTTTGAGCCTACAGAAGATATTGAGGTTAATAAATATAATCTAACTATCAAGTGTATACTTTCCATTTGCTTTACAGTTTGGGTAGAATTACATTATTCTTTTTCTTTCTCTTATGTGTTGGATATTGGATATCAGAGTATATCTTCCTTTATAATACCTTTCTTTAAAACATTTACAGAATTATTTTTATCACTATTTCAGACAGCCTTTACTTTTTATTTGTATTCATTCTTCCACTTGCCATCTGTCTCAACAGAGCATTGAAAGCATTTTGTGGCATGGAAATTCTCTCCAGCAAGAATCAAGCAACAACAATAAAAGCATTACTTATGGGCTTTTTTGTTTTTTTAGTTTTAGATATATTTCCTTCTATTTTTGTTCAGTAGTTTGTCAGCATCATGCTACTTTTGTCTGTCTGGCTTTTATATTCTGCCTTTCTTCCACATACAACAGTTTCTTTAAATTTAGGTCCTATTGTAGCAACGCCAAGACACAAGAGGATTATGAAATTGTTCAGCCGAAGTTTGAAGCTTCGTTGCATACTTTTGTGACTTAAATCAGCATAGTTCCACTGTAGTCAATGGGGGGATTGAGCCACTAATCCTCTCATATGTGTTAAGATTTTATGATTTAAGACCTTCAGTAACTTTTATCTCCTTCTCAGTGCTCCATCCTAATACTTATCATTAAAACCTTCTGGTTTACAGCTTGACTATCAGAAGCACAGAAATAGATTTTGCAAAGGTTCTCCATGACCACTTTTTGTTTTCACTTAACCTACTTAACAGCACAAGAACGTAAACAAAAACTACACCAGAAAAACAGTGTGCCTGCATTTCCCAAATTCAATGTCCTTACCCCTCTAAAGTACTGTTTGGGAAATTATGCATGAGAAATTCAAGTATGTAAAAAGAAAAAGTAATGGCAGGTTCTCTCAAGTTGAGATACACGGACAGAAGTGATAAAATGTAGTACTTGACTCTTGTGCAGTTATATAGGTGTTTGGTATAGAGTCCTTGCCCCCTTTCAGTTTCTGTACAGACATTATACACACAAACCTACTCCTTGCTATTCCATAACTGACCAGCTGGAATAGAATTTCAATATTTTAGGTTTGTACAGGTATTTGCCACATCCGGGTCTACTTTCACGTGACCTACTTTAAGTCATGTGAGTGTACAGGTGTTCTCCGCTCCTGGGAGTTGACTGGAGAAACCAGTATAAATCAGTCATAGTGCAGGGAGGGGTGGGCAAGATTGGGGTGGTATTAGCAGGTCCAGGTGGGGGATGGGGTTAGCAGGTCCAGGGTGGGCCTGTGGCGGGGGGTGGGGGAAGGTTGTCCATCTAGCGATAAAGGTAAAGGAGTACAAAAAGCATAGCTCCAGGGCTGGGGCAGGTGGCTGGGGGCAGGTAGCTGGGTTTTTCCAGCTTAGGTGCTGTGCTCTGAACATATATTGGTGTTCAGTAGATCAGGTTAACCTATTAACCCATTCACCTTGTCAGGTGAATTAATTTAGATCAGGCCTGCCATTTTTTCCACAATTTAACCCTGGTGAATGCTTGCACAGATGCTCATTTAGATCAACTGAACCTTAGTTAGGTTGATCTAAATGTAATTCCTATAACTTAAAAAACTGGAATAGAATTTCATGTTTCTGAGTTGACACAAAATACACACTTTCCAGGTTTATTGTTAATTAAAAACATGCTTCATTTAGGACATTCATTTTTAATAATGGTAAAGGAATTTTGGAAATGAAGGATAAGAGTCACAAGGGTATTTATGCACCATTTACAACGGATAGCCAAAAAGGAGTGGAGTAGCAATCTTTAAATAGCTAAGCAGTCAGTGAACTTATTTGGGATGTGAGTTAGGGTAGGATCAAATCCTTCTTCTGTCAGATTCAGTGCAGGGAATTGATTTTAAGGTAATCTGAGAACCTCTGCTCTTGAAGTCATTCCACTTTGCATAAAATAACCAAGTCAATGGAGCAGGAATTCGAACCTAAGTTAATCTTCTCCCAAATGAGGGCCCTAATCATATGCCTAAAACAGTGAACAGGGCCTTAAACACCTTGGAAAGCCTTGAAATCCTTTTAAGTGTTATGTGCAATCTTAGGCATACAAACACTTATACAGAATTCACAATATAATCCCACAAATTTCAAATAGGAACATATGATGTCAAATAACTGGTTGTGGTCTTCCTGAGTTCTTTGCAACAGAAACATTGCTCCATTATTTTGTATAGTCAAGAAATGAGTGAAATCAAAGAGCTGACATTTTCTGATGGGTGCCTTCAGTCTGACAAAGAGGTCCTTGAGTCTTACAAGAGAACCTTTGTGTGTATAAAGGTTGAGAACCAAGGGTGCATCCCCACATGCAGGGGCATACAGTTGCCATGGCAGAAATAGCAGCAGCACAAATTTGTGCCACTCTTTTTGTTGCTATGCATGCCCCTGCATGTGGGGCTGGTGTGGGGCAAATTGTCCTGGGTGGGCTAGGGGAGGCTGGGGCCAATACTTGCGCTGGCCCCAGCAGCTTTACCTGGGGTAATGGAGACCTGCCAGGACAATAGGAGTGGCAATCCAGCCACTCGGAGCCTGGTCAACAGCCACAGCATAGCTCTAGCCAGCCAGGTCCCCTTTCAGGTGATGCATGTTGCTGCCTGAGCCACACAGCTTTTTTCAGTGGCAGGTTTTTGGATTTTTTTTTACACCAGGATCTCTTGATGTCAAAAAACCCCTCACCACACTGCAAATTAGCAGCACTGCAAATGGGATGCACATGAACCACATGTGGTTTGCAGTACCTCAGACTACTCTGAGGGGCCCCAAGCTGCACATGTGCACTCATGGAGATGCACCTGAGAAAGTCACATAAGTAATGTGTATTTTTAATCCAAAAAACAATTAATGTTTTAATCCAGCCCAAAATGAACCATTTTGTCTCTCATTTTTTAACCAAAGTCTTTCTGCAAATAGAACTCGGAAGCTTAGAGAACAAGATACTTAGTCCATGAAAATAACCAGAGCTCTACTGACTATTGCTGCATGAAAACTATGCTAGTTTATGCCAGTTGAGGCGCTAGGAGGTACTATCTGACTAACTAGCTGGGGTTTTTTTAATTACAAGTTAACAAGTTTTGAATTATACATTCTATCATTCTGTTAAATCCTGACTTGGTGCTTGACCTCAATATACACAACTCAAATTCAATCTGTGATGCAAATGACTTGACACAAGGAAGAAAGAACACACTCTAACATCCTCAGAATAGCCAATTAATTTCTATTTTAATAGTTGTTATTGCAACACAGTGTTTGCAAACACATTTTTAATCAGGCTTTTCATTCACAATCTTCCTTGCTTCCAAAAGTATTTTAATATATCTGCTAATTGTTATTATTTTTATCATATTAACACATATGGATCTTGGACATTAGGGCTCCTATTATATGAAGTATTATGCACAAATTGCCTCAAAGATGGCCCCGTTCTAGAATTTAGAGAATCCACATTCTAGAATTTAGAAAATACATAACAGAGGGAATGGAGACATGAAATGTAAATGTCATAGATCTCATTTACCTCTACTTTAAATCTGAAGGATGGATATTATTATCAGTGACTATTTGTCACACTTCAGATATGCTATACTTTTCTTCCATTTTCTGCCAGAATTATCTTCATCTTCTTCTGTATTTTTCTCTTCATAACATCTATCTCACATTTTCCTTTCTAAACACCATGGTAAATGTATATATTTTTTATCTTATTTGTCAATAAATTACCTTTGCTAGTCCTTCTCCATTATCTCCTTCACTGACTTCTTTCCACTTACGTTATTCATACATTTCTTCTTATTTATGATAACTACTACTGGAACTCTTACTTACCCTCATACCTGCTTTGCAAGATACAGTTCTCTAAATAAGTTATAATGTTACCTTAAATCATAAAGGTGCAAGTAGAGTCACAGAAGTTTCAATTTGTTCTGTTAAAAATATCATTCAGCTATGAATCTGAGTGAAGAGAGCCTACTCCTACTAAAAATCCTTTCTTGCAAGGCATTCGCAGTATCCACCAAATATGCCTATTTATTCCTAGACTTTAGACACTTGCACTGTTCACAAATTCAAAGAAAAAGAGCAAGGCACATATAACCATGACAAGTGATAATTAATATTCAGCTAGAATCCTAAACTTATTTGAAATGGGTCTGGTTTTATTTGAGATAAATTAGGCTAATTTAACAGTTGTTGGTTAGGAGGTGGCACCTTAGAGCCTAACTAGTTCAGAGAGACTTGAGATTTCACAGGCAACAAGAAGTAAGTTGTTGCCTACAAAAGTTCATGCCTCTCTAAACTAGTTAGTCTCTAAGGCCACACCCAGATGAGAGCAGCCATGTGGTATGTGCTGCTGGTGACCTGTCTGTGGCACCACATGCTGCACATTCAGGTGCTCTCCGCAGTGCAAGGTAGCAGTGTGGGGATCTTTTTGACCATGGGAGATCCCAGAGTCAAAAGAACCCACGCCAAAAAAGGGGGGGGGAGAGGAGTTCATGCGGGACGGTATGCGCCGCCCAAAACTGGAGCCTGGGCAACCAGAGGTGTGCTCCAGATATCGGCCAGGCTCTGAGTGGCAAAAGCACCACCACTGCAGCTCCCCCAGCCCACAAGATTCTAGCTAAGGCTTCTGGGGCCAGCAACTAGGTATGCTTCTGCTGCTTGTCCCAAGGGAAACAAATGACCATGCTCATATGGACACTGCCTAAGAGCCATGGCACCATTACAATTATGGCATGATTCACTTCTTAATCACTACATAAATTGTAACATGCTACTGGTGTACCCCGATTTACGGCACCATAGCAGGGCAAAGAAGAAAAAAAGGAAGATATAAAGGACATATAAACTTGTCATATAAAGTGGAACATCTTTGTGGCTGGTTTGTATATCTCCTTGTATTGACATGTAACACATGCCTATCAGATACATGCTGATCCAACTCTTAGATGAGTGTATGGATGAACACAAGGCAGCCTCTGGTCTGAAAAACTGCATGCTCAGCTGGGCTGCACACAGGTGTTTAAAAGACAGAGGCTGGTAGGTAAGTGAGTTCAAGGATGGTCTCCCCAGCCTCAGTTCTTGGTCCTTGGGCTTTTAAAACATCATACATGAAGGACAGCTGGGCTGCTTATGATTTAAAAGCCCAAGGTTTTGGGAACTGGGATCCAGGAGTTTCTTCTTGATCTTAGTATCCTGCATCTCTGGCTTTAAATCACCATGTGTGTAGCCCCACAAGACAGGTTGGGAGGGAGACAGGTTTTCAGATGGCATACAGAAGGAATCTATTGATCTGCCCTGGCTGACACTTGCAAATCCATGCTGGGGGCAACCGCATGAAGGTCTGCAGCATGAATTTTCATCTTGCCAGCACGTGTGGAGCCTATGACCATGATGTCAGGTTGTACATAAGCTGCAAATTGGGAAGGTGTTGCAGGATGCACAGCATTGGAGATAAGTTCCCTATGCTAGATTCCCCGCACTGGCAGTCACCAAGTTGGTATTTGATTCCTGATCCCAATAAACAGATGCACAATGCATGTGTGGCAGAGGTGTAACAATGCACCTACAAACCTGGAACAGTTGTAACATGAGAGTAGCAGTGACTTCTAGCTGCCACCATGATGCATGGTTGATTGCATTGATGTGGCAGCACGGTTTTTTCTGTCCTCCAAATTGGTGCCTGAAGCAGTTGCCATGATTGTTCCACCCTGGTTATGCTACCGACATTGTGCAATTGTTAGGATTAGGGTTCAGCTCCTATCACACTGTTACATGAATGTCTGCCAATGCCCTTAAATGAGACCCTGTCCTCTGTGGGTGAGCATCCCAATCGGGCACCCTTCTCTTTCAGTTGCCTGTCACACTGATGATCCTTCTCCTAGCTCTGAAGTGCCTCTCCATACATGGGCCTTCTGAGCCCTCATCTCCACTCTGTGCCTCCACACAGATCTCACCACAGCCCTGTGCAACTCTGACTCCTTCTCCCCCTCTCTGCAGGAATTGTGTCCTGGCAGGCTTTTCTACCTGCCCTGCTGGGCATTCAGCCAATCAGCACTGGCACCCAGGATGAGCTTCCTGGTGGGCCTGAAAAACCCAACTGCTTTTCCAGCAGTGTCTCCTCTGCCATACGGGAGGAGCATTGCTGACCAAGTGCTGACCAAGTCCTGATAAGTATTTATTCTTTTTTTTGGTTTTTTTTTCCACTTTGGAACAGGGGTCATAAGCAGTCCCCTTTTACATCCCCCACTTTTTCCTAGCTATTGATTAAGATGAATTGTCACTGGCAACTTGTACCTTTAGGTTAACACTCACCAGGAAAATCATCAAGGATTCATTTAACCAACCTCTACAAATGAACGCCATGCAGTTCATTTTGTCAGGTTTTCTTGTCAACTGAAGACAGGCAGGGTACATCTCCATGAGTGCATGCATGTGTGGATTGTAGCACCACAGACCCATTTGTGGCACTGCAAACTGCACACATTGCACATGCAGGCATTCATTGCACTGCTAATTAGCAGTAGAGTGGATTTTTTTGACACCCAGAGATCACAGTGTCAAAGAAATCCATGCCAGAAAAAAGCAGAATGGCAGAATATACTGCCCAAAATTTAAGCCTGGCCAGCCAGAGTATCATGCTCTGGCTGCTGGCTAGGCTCTGCACATCCAGGTTGCCACTGCTGGAGCCATGGGAAGCTGTAAGACTGCTAGGGCAGCTAGGTGCTGGCTCCAGCACTTGTACCCCACCTGGGGCAACTTGCCATGCACCAGAGTGCATGTGCAGGGGTGTTCCCCAGGGTCAACTAGCAGTGGTACAAATATGTGCTGCTGCTAGGTGCCCCTGGGGAATGCATATTTCCATTTGTGGGGACATGCCCACAAAGTCTATCAACTCTCTTTTATATGAGACACCTACTATAGAATTCTTATATCCAATATTGCCAACTGCATTTGTTTTTGTGAAAGTAAATGAAATAGCTGGTTGGAAAATGTTGAGGTTTTTTTTTCTTCTCCATGAGAAAATCCAATGTTTTGACATTTTTTTTGTTCTCAACTACGACCTTTAAAAATGTCAAAACCAAACATTTCAAGTTTTCCTTTTTTTTCTTTTATTTTTCTGCAATTTTCCCCCCATATTCGGTGTTCATATAGCTCCACTTGACACAAAATGTTTTGGCAAATACTATCAACAAAAGTAAAGGGTCTAAAATAAAAACAGTATTTTCTTCCAGTATAAAATAGTGTTATTGTACAGTTGTTCTTTGCTAGCTGAATACACAGAGAACGAGCACTATGGTGATGAAGCGTTGGCAGGAGTTAAAATGGAAATCACATTAACAGAGTGAAACACTTTAAAGAGTGTGTCCACTTAGATATCACCAAGTAGTCTGCAACTTTGGAGTCCTCCAGGGTTCCACTTGATTTGGGCTTTGAAAAGGAGAATGACTGCACAATGCCTTCCACCTCTGTCTAAAAGGAAGTTCTGTGAGAAAAAAAGGATTTCCGTGGATAATGTATTTTAATGGACCAACTTCATAGTTGGGATAGTCTTAGACAATCTTTCAAATGCAATGCATTTTTCTCTCGGTCTGCCTTATCGGGTCTCATGTAGATGTGCCTGTGGGCATCCATCCATTTCTGACAGCCAGGCTTGATTACTGCTGTGCCTCAGAACAAAGACCCCAACCTTTAGAAATACTTTATTGGTTTCAGAATTTAGCAGCCTACCTCCTGAGTCAAACAGGCTAGTGAAAGCAACTGACCCCTTTCACTTCATTGTAAGATACAGTTTTAGTATCATGATAGTCAAAATGGAATATAATGATGTGTGCAAAAAAAGATTAGCAGTACTGCAGGCTGTATCGCTTTGGCAGCAGAGGAGAAAATTGAAATAATTGTTCCTAGTCTAAAATGTATGTAATGTTATAGCTATGTGCCTTAAAGTGTACAAGTATATAAACCCCTCAGGCAAAACAGTGTTTCTTGTAACAAATATATATATATTTAAAAGCTTTTAAACTTAGATGCTCTTACAGTTTAAAAGCTCCCTGGACTCCTCTTAGGTTACTGTTGTTCTTATTTAGCTTCTGTTGTAAAATTCCATTTCTCCTTCTTATACATTTCTAAATTTTCATTACTTTGTAAAGAACAATTAAATCACAAAGTAAGCAAAGCCAATTCAGTGGTGAATGAACAGCTACTGCTACAAAACAGTATTAAAAATTGAAACTGAACACAGTTTAGCTTCACCAGCTAATTTACTTAGGTATCACCCTAAGGCATCAACACCATTTATCACTATTGCTGCAGTCTGGCATGCCTACACCATCACTAGCAATAGAAGCATTTATATAAAGCAAATTAGCAACTTTTCAGAAGTTCTTTTAATATGCAAGGCAAATACTGAAAATTCTGTATACACTCATAGTCTTTGAAACCAGAATAATGTCACTATTAAAATGAAAATGATGCAAGTAAGAGGTTTAAGGCAAGATGATGTGCAGGCTAATAGAATTATCCTGAGCACATTGATTGTAGGAATTCTTGAAGTAGAGAATAGAAGGAGCATCAGCTTTTCTATTGTCCAAAAACCAATGAAAAATAAAAGATACACAGTTAAGTGGAGCAGCAGAGAGAGAGGCAGTAAAACAGAAGTACTGTATTGTGAGAGCACAGATCTGACAGACTTTTTTTTTTATCAAGGTCGCTTATAAACTCTAAAAAGATTTCACTGATGCTGGGCAAATGCCACAGACTTAAAGAATAGTCTGCTAAATTGTAATATTAGCTGACGTAGGATGGATAAATACCTAATATCTTGGTTGTAAATAGTTCATCTGAGCATTAAGGAGATTAAGTTAAATTAGTATAGTACAATGTTTCAGCAAGTTATACTTGTGATACCAAGTTTTCACAACTTGAA
The DNA here is from genome assembly GCF_001723895.1 of Crocodylus porosus. Taxonomy (NCBI): domain Eukaryota; kingdom Metazoa; phylum Chordata; order Crocodylia; family Crocodylidae; genus Crocodylus; species Crocodylus porosus. The sequence goes on along the minus strand of NW_017728909.1, from coordinate 56,198,425 downwards.
AAACACATCATTTTTGTGCAATTATTGCACATAAGTGTTATCAGAAAAAAATAACATTTGCACGTAGCTTGTGCAGTAACTCTACCTTAAATTCAGTCTTAAGATGTGCACAAATCACCTATGATGAATTCACAGGCTTGCTCATGCTTGCATTAAAGTAGTCTGTAGGTTTTTATTGCTTTAACAGCTTGTTGAAATTAGGATTATAGATTTCATATGGTTTAACTGGTCACCATGAGGAAAGATATGGATCTGTTGTTAATGAGTTTGTAAAACTACTGCAGCAAGTTGTAAATAATATTTTATATGAGACTAGAAAAGAAACCCCAAGATTTATCTCCTAAATCTTCCATAGACACCACATACGGTGTATTTTTTTTCTCCTTTTTTGTTCCTTAGAAAAATTAATTCAAGCCTTGGAAAGAAAAGCCTGTTATATACAAATAATCTCCCAGCTACAGAATTCCACCACCTTTCAACTACTTTATTAAACTAGGTACTGTTATTTTGTTATCATTATCTATATAATAATATTGTCTAAAGTAGGCTTTAGCAACGTTTTACAAACATGGGCTGTTGCTTGTGACCCAGCCCTCACTGCAAGTTGAGCCCCCTGGCAATCAACAGATAGCGTGAAGAAAACATAAAAAAAAAAACAGGCCCGAGGTTGCCGCTTCTGCTGTAGCAGAGAGAATAAAGAGAGTACAGTAGGCAATAGGGCATCCTATACCCATGAAGGGAGCCTGCTCCAACACACTGTAATCCATTGTGTTGGAGCAGACTTGATTAATCAAGTTTGCTGGAGCCTCCAGTATCGCATGTATCAGTGTCCCTGCACTGAAAAATGGCAGTGGGGTGCTTTAAACTAAAGCTGATTCGATGAGCTTTAGTTCAAAGTGCCCTGCCACCATTTTTCAGCGTGAGGATGCTGATACATGTAACACTCCAGGTGCTTTCAATTAGCATGACCCCCCCACGCCTTTGGAAAATATCAATAACGCCGTAGGACCCTCTGGTCACCCCCCACTGCTGCTGTGCCTGAGTGTGCAGCTGATTCACTGAGTTGCCACAATATGGATTCAGTCTATTTGTGGACTAGATCTATCCCGCAGGACATAGGTTGCTGACCCTGATCTAAATGATGCAACAAAAAAAAGACAGATATATATACAGCAGCAAGCACAAATAAGGCATCTCTGCCCAGGGAGTTTGAAATGTATCTGCATCACAAGGTGTAAACAGAAGTCTGAACTGAGGAAGTTGTGATTGATCTGAATCAAAACCAGGGACAAAAGAGTGGCCCGGGGAAAAAGTTTCAGTGCATTTCATCCTGCAAACTTCACAGGTACTCCAAGCGAGACAATGGGTGAGAATATCTGTAGGACCCTGAGACAAAATGTTTTCTACAGGAAGAAATGGAACATCTATTTACAGCCACAGAGGTAAAGACCAGATAAAATAAACATCTTCATTTTACAGACAACAATTTGTGATTGTGTTACCTTGGGCAAATCATGTAAGATTGTAAGCAGAGGACTCTGCTTCCTCTGCAATCTTATTTTTACAGTAGGCAAATATTCTAGTATTAAATGGAGATACTACTATTCACTATTATAGAGAATACTTCAAATGTATGCCCATATTCCATATGTGTATAGTCAGTTTGGTAATTAGACATCTACAACAAATGTCTGTGTGCCAATTAGTGGTTATTTCAATGCCTAGACATGGGCTTAAACATCCTAGCAAGGCTTTCTCACTTAAAAATTAGGCTTTGTAACTGAATCAACTAGAAAAACTTTTACAGTGCCTTTGCTATTACAGTTTATTGCATATCAAGATGCCTAAGGGATCCATGCAATCAGTATAAGGATTTTGTTTGCTTGCTTGTGTTTTTTTACAATCTTGTGCTATAAAACGAAGTGATTTTACTTGAAAGAAAACTCTGCATTTCAGCCTTTCTCCTTTTTTATTTTCATTTTTTGAAATGTTTCTAGTATTATCCCCCCAAAATATGTAAAACCAATGCTAGAAGTTTTAAGTAGATAAACAAGACAAAGAAAAGTCAAGCCTTCCTCTTGCTGATTTTCGGTGTGGCAGTACTCAGTTAATGTAAATTTACTTCCTATGTTGAAACTTCTAGAAATCCTTACTTATACATACTTCCATTAAAATATTCTTCACCTTAAATTTCTTCACTTTTATTGGTTTAAGATGAAATTGTAGTGTTATCTTAACTTTGTTTTCCCTCTGTAACTATACTGTACATGTTTCTGTCTCCTTAACCTCTGAGTATCTGAAGATCAATACAGATTGTTTGAGTTTATAAATAAATTGGCATCATGGCTTTTGCTATAATTTTGTGTCTGAAAGTAGATGTTTAACATTGTGGGCCCAAATAATCCATGCTCTAATTGCATTGTTACACTGGAGTGTTACATTAATTAGTGTTACACTAATTTCCAATGAGTAGTAGCAAAGATAAATTTGGTGCAGCATGAATACACCCTCAATATCCATAATCCGTCATATAACAATAGCAACCAATATTGAGCAGGAGATACATAATGCATGAAGAACCAGTTTGTGCCTTTTAATCTATGACCTGTTCTGAAATGAACATGGAGAATCTGCATAGCAAAAGGAACCTGAAGGGGAAATCTGACTGCAATAGGCTCTTTGCAACTGATGCAACCTCCCCTTCAATAGCTCCTTTGACAATCATTTCCAGTTAAGTATCAATGCCTAAACTCTATTCCAAGAGCTGTTCCTGGGTCCTAATAGGAGTACAAAAGGGAACACAGTCTGTTTCCTATTTATATTCTGTAGTCTATATCTTGTATACTCATGCAACACTAAACACAAACAGATGAGAATAAATGTGTGTTCTGAGTTCCTCAACATATGGACAAAGATTTTTAAAAATCCTTAAAATAAGGCCTTGGGATCCACATTTAGGGCTGATTTTCAAACATTATTATTCTAAACACCATTGGAGCTTCCATTACTCAGTGACAGCTCTGAATGTCCAAGTCTTTTGAAAATCAGACCAAACTTGTAGGTACCAGTCTCACAGGATCATTAGGGGGGTGTCTGCACCATGTCAGATGGAGCCACCTTAACAACACCCTGTCCACATGCTCCCACTCCGTCCACATGCTCCCACTTTTGCATGGCAAAGATTCATGTTGCTTCTTTTTTTATACTTTTCAATGCCTTTCTGAAGTTTTCATTATCAGCTGTCTACAAAAAAGCAGTCCAGCACCTCTTTAACCCTGGCAACATGGTTTTTTTCCCCAGTATACAGTGTGCATGGTTCAGGAGCAAGTGGAGGTAATGTATTTTTCACACTGGTGATCCTTAGCACCATCCAGCATGATGAAAACAGACCCTTAGGCTCAGGATTCAGTGCCATATGAACCCGGAAAACTGGACCCGTCTTGCATTACAGTCATTGAAGCAAATGGAAAATGGACTTCTTGATGAGGTCATTAATTCTTCTCTCTCAGGTAAGAACATCCTTCAAGTGATGCTCTCTACCCCTCCTGTCAGTGCTCAAGGACACATTACTCTTTTCTAATGCCCTTACTAGCAAACACTGCATGTCTGATCAATGCTTCCTGAGTGACACCATCTTGAAAGTAGTAACCAGCCAACTATAGCAAAATCGTACCATTTGTATGCTGGCATATATGAAGCCAGTTTCACTTTGAGAAACGTGCTAGTTATGCTACTGGATAATTCCCTTAAATTCCCCTTCAAATCTAAAACACTGTATTTTGCACACCCACCATGCATTGTGAAGTGAAAGGTAGATCTGTTGAAAGCCTATGGGCAAATGTCAGGGAAAGAACAGCAGTGGGGGATGTCATGGTGGGCACTTGCTACAGGACTTCAAACAAGGAAAAGGAGGTGGATAAGGTCTTGTTTAAACACCTGATGAAAGAGCCTAACTTGCAGGGCCTGATTTTCATGTGGGACATTAATTCCTGGGACATCAGCTGGGAGGGAAACAATGCAGTGCACAAACAGTCCAGCAAATACCTAGAGTGTTTTGTGAATATTTTTTTATATACATGGTAAAGAGCAGGGGTGCACTGATAGAGATTTTTGGGGCCGATACTGATAGCAGACATTTAAGCAGGCATATCAGCCTATACTGATCTGATTTCCAATACAGCTGCCTCCAGCTGGGAAGCCCACTGTGGTGGAAGGGGAGGGGAGAAGGCGGGGTGTGGAAGGGGCAGATCAATGCCCCCCACAGTGAGGGAGGGGGCAGGCACTGCCCAGGTGGGGTGGGAGGGGTGGAGCTGTGCCTCATGGGGGGGTGGCTCCTACCTCTGCTTGCACCCCTGGAGGCTTGGGAGGGTGCCCCCCAGATCTGTGTGGGGTGGGGCAGGCCATGCTGCAGCTGGGGTTGTGTGGGATTGGGCTTGGAGTGGGCACTGGCAGTGCTGGGAGGATGCTGCATCCACCCTGAATTTCACTGCCACTCCACTCCCAGCACCACAGCCACCAGCTGCCTGTCACTGCCCAGCACTTCCCTTCCGCCTCCCCTTCCACCACACCAGACTGACTAGCTGGAGGCAGCTGCCCACAATGTGCTTCTTGCTGCCTGAGTGCTGCACTTCAGCTGCAGGCAGCATGGGCCAAATTATCAACCCCATTGGGCAATAGCCAATACAGCAAATTTTCTTCATATCAGTACTGATCTGATGTCAGATCAATTTATCAGTGCACCTCTAGTAAAGAGAGCAACTAGGGAATAAGCTCTTCTTGACTCACTGCTCACAAGCTAGAAGGAACTGCTTGAGACTGTGAAAGTGGAAAGTAACCTGGGTGACAGTGACCATAAAATGACAGAGCTCAAGATCCTAAGGGATGGAAAGAAGGACAACAGGGGAATAAGGACTCTGGACTTCAGGAAAGTGGATACTTTAAGAAGCTCAGGGACCTGGTGGGCAGGATCCCCTGGGGGGCAAGTCTGAGATGGAAAAGGAGTCTAGGAAAGCTGGATGTACTTTATGGAGACCCTTTTACAAGTGTAGAAGCAAGCTATGCTGATGCAATAGAAGAACAGAAAGTACATCAGGAAATGAGCCTTGCAAGATAGCAATGTATTCAGTAAGCTGAAACTCAAAAAAGAGTCCTATAAAAAAGTAGAAACTTGGTCATAATACTAGGGAGGAGTATCACATGGACATGCAAGGAGAAAATTTTGATGGTGAAGACCCAATTTATGATGCAGTTGGCAAGGGACATAAAAGCCAATAAAGAGGGACACTACAACTATGTCAAAAATAAAAGGAAGACCAGAGAAACCACAGGTCCCTTATGGAATGCATCCTCTAGTTAGGGATGATGCAGAGAAGGCTAAAGTATTTAGTGTCTTTTTTCTTCAGTCGTCACACACAGGGGTAGCTACCAAATGAAAAGTGCTGTTGCCAGCGAAGACAGGGAGATAGACAAGCAGCAGCCTTGAGTAATGGAAGACTGGGTAAGGGATCAGTAAGAGAAGCTAGATGCTTTCAAGCTGGCAGGGCCAGCTGGGATACACCCTAGGGCAGCGAAGAAATTGGCTTAGGTAATTTCAGAGCTATTGGCTCTTTCCTTTAAGAACAAGTGGAGTTTGGGTGAGGTCCCAAATGACTGAAAAGGGCAAATATAGTGCCTGTCTTTAAGAAAGCGAAGAAAGAGGATCTGAAAAACTACAAACCAGGCCTTCTGACCTCAATGCCTGAAAAGATCATGGAGCAGGTCCTCAAGGAATTCATTGTGAAGCACCTAGAGGAGAAGGAAGTGATCAGGAATAGTCAGGATCAATTCACCAATAGCAAGTCATGCCTGACCAACCTGATTTCTTTCTATGATAAGGTGATAGGATGGGGGAGAGCAGTAGATATGATATACCTTGCCTTTAGCACTGTCTCTCACAACGTTCTCATTAAGAAGCTAAGGAAATGCAGGCTAGATGAAAATACTGTAGGACAGATACATAACTGGTTGGATCTTCTTGCTCAATGAGTGGTCATCAATGGCTCAATATCTAGTTGGGAGCAGATACCAAGTACGGTCCCCCAGGGGTGTAGCCTGTATCCAGCATTGTTTAATATCGTCACTAATGATATGGATGATAAGATTGAGTGAACACTTAAGTTTGTGGATGGCATCAAGTTGGGTAATGTTACAGATACTCTAGGAAGTGGAGATCAGACAAATGGTTTGCAATTAGTCAGATGAAATTCAACAAGAACAAACGCAAAGTCCAGAATAACTGAATACATATATACAGACAAGAGAATGACTGACTAGGTTGCAGTATTGCAGATAAAGACCTAGGAGTTGCAGCTGAATATGATCCAACAGTGCGAAATATAGGTCAAGGGCTAGGGGACCTACTGAAATTGTTGTTTTGCAATTTTCACAGAAACCTCAAAAAACAGCAGTTTCCATGATCACCATGAAAAATTGTGTTTCTTGTGATTTTGTGTAGAATTACCTGGGGGGAAAATATCTTCCAGAATAGAAAGAAAGCATGGCAATCCCTTTAGCCATAGAGCATGTGGTTTGAGAGAGCTATTGAGAGGCTGGTGGCCTTCTATGACCATGTCACAAAATCCTTGGACACAGGTATCGTGGTGGATGTAGTCTTTCTGGACTTTAGGAAGGCCTTCGACACTGTCTCTCACCCCATTCTTGTTAAAAAATTAGGAGATTGTGGTGTCAATGCCTACACAGTCAGATGGGTTGGCAATTGGCTGGAGGCCTGCACCCAGAGAGTGGTGGCGGATGGGTCATTTTTGACCGGGCAGTGGGGTCCCCCAGGGCTCGGTCCTCGGGCCCGCACTGTTAAACATCTTCATCAGTGACTTGGATGAGGGGGTGAAAAGCACCTTGTTCAAATTTGCTGATGACACTAAGTTGTGGGGGGATGTGGGCATACTAGAAGGGAGGGACAAGCTGCAATCGGATCTGGACAGGTTACAGGGGTGGGCAGATGAGAATAAGATGGGATTCAATACTGACAAGTGCAAGGTACTGCACCTAGGGAGAAAGAACCAGCAGCATACCTACAGGCTGGGTAACTCCCTTCTCATCAGCACAGAGGCAGAAAAGGATCTTGGAGTCATTATAGACTCCAAGATGAAAATGGGCCGCCAGTGTGGGGACACAGTCAGGAAGGCTAACCGCACCTTGTCATGCATCCACAGATGCATCATGAACAGATCCAAGGTGGTGATCCTCCCTCTCTATATGACATTGGTCAGGCTGCAGTTGGAGTACTGCATCCAGTTCTGGGCTCCGCACTTCCGAAGGGATGTGAACAACATCAAGAGGGTCCAGAGGAAGGCCACTTGCATGATGAGGGGGCAGCAGGACAGGCCCTACAAGGAGAGGCTACAACACCTGAACCTGTTCAGCCTCCACAAGAAAAGGCTGAGAGGAGATCTGGTGGCCATCTATAAACTGGCCAAGGGAGACCATCAGGCATTGGGAAAGTCCCTGTTCCCCCAAGCACTACAGGGAGTAATAAGGAATAATGGCCATAAGTTGACAGACAGTAGATTCAGGCTAGACATCAGGAGGCACTACTTCACAGTCAGGGCAGCTTGGATGTGGAACCAACTTCCAAGGGAAGGGGTACTCACTTCTACCTTGGGGGTCTTTAAAAGGAGGCTAGACAGACACCTTGCCAGCATCATTTGACCCCAGCATTCTTTCCTGCCATGACAGGGGGTCAAACTTGATGATCTGCTCAGGTCCCTTCTGACCCTACCAACTATGAAACTATGAAACTAATGACATAGGCTCAATGAAGACACCAGTTAAGAAAGCAAAAGGGAATCAGAGCCATCTTTTCAGAAGCCAGATGCAATGCTGCAATCTGAAGATGAGCAATTGACCTCTCAGCCAATCAGCAGTGAGGAGTGAGGATGCCAGAGCCCCTTCGCCAATCAATAGTTTGGTGGGGCTTGCTGCAAAAAGATGGTGAAATAGTCTCTGCCCACTATGAGTGGCTTGCAAAAATGTTTTCATCTTGTCATGATTTAGATAGGTCCCTACCAATGGTATACTGGGTTATGCAACACGAGTGTCACTTGCAAATCAAAAGAAATGATTCTTCTGCTCTATTCAGCAGAGGCTTTTCCTGGAATACTGTGTCCAGTTTGGGGCCCCACACTTCAAGAAGGATGTGGACAGTTCGGAAAAAGTCCAGCACAGCTACAAAGATATTAGGAGCCTGGGAGGCAAGATTTATAAGGAAAGGCTGAAAGAATTGGGATGCTTAATCTGGAAAAGAGAAGACCAAGGGGGAATTTGATAACAATCTTCAAATACCTGAAGGGTGATTACAGAGAGGATGGCTTCTCTCTATTGATGTAGAGGAATGTGAATAGGAGCAATGGCCTCAAGCTTCAGTGGAGAAAATTTAGGTTGGAGATTAGGAGGAAATTTCTGATTATAGCTGCATACACCCTCAAATAATTCAATAATTCAAATAATTGAGGATAATTCTCCTAGATTTGTTCTTCTGGTGGAACAACTTACCCAGAGTCACATGTATAGGCATATGAATGCTGAGGCTTTGAATACTGGAATGCTTGCAGTGATGATGACATTGTGCAGCCAGGGTGTATGTGGGGGCAGTGTGTGGATGGGGGGGGAAGGAGAGGGGAAGATGGTCTGTGCATACATGTCAGCATGCTCTAAAGACTCCCTTAGCTGCCTGGCAATGAATGACAGTACTGCATAGGGCAGCCCTAATTGGCTGTCCCAGATTGCACAGGGTCAGCCTATGTTTCTCAGAAACATCATGTGGAAATTGTGATGGGAGTTGCTCTTTGCTGGAGCAACATCGTCCTGCAAGCAACACTCTTGTCTCCCTGAATGTGTGTACAAGGCCTATGAGGGTGATCAAGCATTGGAACAGGCTTCCTAGAAAAGGTGTAAAATCTTCACCCTTGAGAATTTTCAGGAGCAGGTTGGACAGACATTTGGCTGGGGAATCAGGGATGATACTGCTTTGAGCATGCAGCAGAACTGGATAATCTTGTGAGGTCCCTTCGAACCATACTTTCCAGTGATCCTATTACAATTTGCAGATTGGAGAACAGTTTTCTCCAGTCCAATCCTGAGTCAGTTCATTTTAATTTTCTAAGGTTGTTATATTGAAATGTTTGTTGGTTTAGACCTCATTGTACACTTTACCTAATTTAAATGCCTGATATAAATATTAGCAGCTGGCCCTCCAGGATTTTTTTATGAGAAGGGAAAGATGTCAACACTCTCTCAGGAGAAGTGTTCATAGGACACAGGGCTGGAATTTATCCAGGTCTTCTCCTCTGTGTCTGTTGTTCCCATGTATTTGTTTATCCATAATCTGTATCACAGGATGGCAAGAGTAGTAAATTTAAATGGTCTGCAACCTCACCTTGAGTTTGCCCTTACAATAAGTAGGAGCAAGGTTCTTCTTTTTTGATACTGTATGTCTTTTTTCTCTTACTGGTGCTAGAAGAACTCAGAATATCTCCTGTTACAAAAAAATTCAATCTCTACAGAGAGAGAAGTGAGCTCACCTTCCCCTAATACTTTAATTATCAACCCAGCCCTTTTCATCAATAGTTGCGCCTACCTCATTTTGTCAAATTTCCATCTGTTCCTTCACCTGCTGCTTTCAGACACTTGCCATCTCCATGCCTAGACAAAACCCATTTTTACATGTGCATGGTAAAATTGGGACCACAACTTTATACCAGGGAAATGGCTGCGAAAAACAATGATTCTGTGAATCCACAACAAGAAAAGGCTGTGGGGCAAGGAAGAAATGAAGTATATCTGCACTGCTCCATGTACAATGGAGGGTGGCTGTTTAGCCAGGTCACTTGGGAAATGTGGGCATAGTTTTCCAATTTAGACACTCATTTCAATTCAGATTAGTATTCAAATCCAGGGAAACCTATCTTAAACTACAGCTATGAACCATCTATCCTAATCTATTCTTCAGCATCAAGCAAGTTTGCTGTTGCAAAGTAATGGAGAAAAACAGTGGAATACAATTTAAATTATAACAAACCTTAGTCATGGTGCAAGACAGAAAGGGTAGTTAGTGAAAAAGACTAAAGAAATAAAGTTTTTCATATCATATTCCAAAGCAAATCAACAGACATAATAATTTATTTGATAAATTGGATCTAATACAATGAATTCAATCCAACTCAAGTATATTTTATGAAGAAAATATCTTTTCTGAGGCACCTGAAGGTGCCTTTATGGTTTACAGATTAAAACACTCCAAAAATGCAAGGGGGAAATCTTATGTTCATGTTTATTTATAAACATGACATTGCAGCTGCTTGATGTAATGATACATCATTTTATCATTGTAAAAGCCAAATTATTTCATTTAATTGCTATATTTTATTAGTATGCTTCATAGAAAAGTAGAATTAATTTTATAATTAATTTTGACAAATCTGGTTAAAGTAGAAACAGGAAAATGAGAGACAAACAAAGCCTCCTATAATAGGAACTATATGCAATACTTTCATGGTATCAGATACCATTCTAAAGTGCAAAAGATAACATATGTATCAAATAATGCTTTGCCTTTAGAATAGATATAATTTTCTTGGGCATTCATAATAATGAACCTTTTTATCATGCTGTCATAAAATTTGGAGTTAATCAGTATATTCTGACAGACGTATGCAAGGAGTGAGACTTTCTTGAGACTAATAAAGCACTCCTTTGGCCTGAAAACCCACCTATCTGTAGCATGAAACTGAGAGGCTGTTACTAGATTGTGATTCACTCTAATAAAATGTACAGTTATAATGGGCAGGTGGTGCTGGTCTCCATATATGGACAGATTATGCTCCTGGAAGAATGAGCTAGATGACTTAAAGAATGAGCTAGATGACTTAAATCACCATTTGTGAGTATGGGAGGGCACTGTTGGTGCCTGTCACTTTAAGGGCCTGAAGCTAGCAGCCAGCAGATGCCTGATGAAGGCAGCCATATTGGATCCAGGGCTGCCCGTATAAACAGGGCATTTTGCTGCTGGAAGACCAGGTAACAACATCACCTGGCTGCATCCTGGAGGTAAGGGAGGAGCTGTAGGGGATGGATAGGAGGCTCCTGGTCCTGGGCATGACCTAAAACTGCACCCTGTTGGGGGTGGGTGGCCTGAAGGGGCTCTCAGTGATGCAGGAGCCCCCAGGAAATGCCAGGCCAGTGATCACCCTGGTGAAAAGTGAGTAGGGGTACCTTAACCCCAGTCCTTACCTTCTAGTGGGCAGAAACAACATCTAAGGCTGAGCACAATGACCTTCTGTTCGGGGGGGGAGAGTGAGAGGCCCTGTGAGACCCTGGAACACCAGTCATGGTGCATGCTTAAAGGAAGGAGTAGAGGCCAGGTAAGCCTTAGGGAAGTGCCTGAGCCAGTACGGGAGAGACCCCAGAGGGCCAGGCATGCTCCTTGGATCACCTGAGCTGGGGATAGGGGGAACCCACTCTGTAACTGCAAGCAGGAGGGGAAGACACCACTGAGGGACTCAACTAGTCCATGCTGGAGCCAGGACCTAAGGGTTGAAGGGCCAGGGGCCCACTGCGAGGGATACCCATAATGAGCAAGAGAGCTCAGGGTCCCAACTGGGCCTGAGATTGGGCCAGGGCTTGTGTAAGCTGAAGGTCCCCATGGTTGGGGGCCACAGCTAATGGGGTGAAGGCGAGGGTCCAACCAACTGTTTGAGATGTCATCTGCGAGGCTTGGACCACATTGTAGGGGTGGTATGGAGCTGCTGACATCCCCACCGAATATTGGGATGGAAAGGAAGTGGGCAGCCTCCCACCTTATTTAACAACTTATTAATTTACAACAAGACCTGGTAGGCAAGACTGGTGGGCAGCATGCCTGGATGCAGGTGGGAGGCCAGCAATTGCTAGCCTGAGTGAAACCCACTTCGCCACAGTGAGCTTGTTTGTTCTTTTTAAAAAAAATAAGAAAATGGGTTTCTCCATTAGTGGAAAACTTTAAATACTGGGTTACTGAAGACCATAAAGTAATATGGAGTGGATGAGAGTGGTATATACCCTGGAAACTGCCTAAGGGGAAGGGCACCTCACCCCAGGGCTTCTCCCTGCAATTTACCATGCTGCTGGCTGCTTGCTGCCTTAATGCAGTCTGCCAGAACTCCAGGATGCTGCCAGCACAGGCAATAGGTGTTGCAGAGTACAAGGAGTTCCAGGAAGCATAGTTTTATACAGCAGAAATGAAGTTTGCTGCTTAGGGGGGGAGGAACTGACCCCCCCCCCCCCCCCCCCCCCCC
>NW_017728909.1:56184600-56185594 GCF_001723895.1 Crocodylus porosus | reverse complement strand
GCCCAAAACTGGACGCAGTACTCCAGCTGCATGACTTGCATAAGGAATTAGAGCCAAAATCAAAATTTCCCTGTTTTGCTTTCTGTCCACTGCTTCATTTTGTTAATTTTTTGCACCACCATATATTATGTATAGTCTTAATTTTATGTTAACTGGTAAAATGGATTGTCTTATTGATTAATATAATAACATTTTTACTAAATGAATACAAAATGTTATTTTTCACTCTAGTGTATTATCTTAGCAACGCTGTTAATTAACTACTACTACAGTATTTTTGTTATGCAACATGTTTTTTGCAGATTTATTTTTTACTGAGTTTTTACAAATTTACTCCAAGTTATATTTGGATTGAAGATTTCATTGAGGAGGCTTTAACTTGGTTTGCCTTACAAACTTCAATTTAAATAATTTTTGCTGTTGTAAATTACCAATCTACAACACATTGTTTTATGGATTCGCACACCCTTTTGCTGTTCTCCTGTAACTCAAAGGCCACTTAGGTTTCACAGGAGACCTGGCTGTGCTTCTGGCTATTTGTTAAAAAAGACACTTTAAAAGTCTGAGGAATATAGCTTTTAATAAGTTTTTATTACTTTAAAGAATGCCACTATGATTTGGTGTTTGTTACAAGAGATTATATAGTTCTTTTGAAAGCTTTATTCAAATAAAGTTTCAGATCTTATTGGAAATAACTTAGTCTTGGTTTTTTTTTTGTTTTTTTTCCTCTGGACTACCTGTGTTTATATAGTAATAGACCTACTGACTGGTCTCTGTTCTACCCCTTTCTATTACTGACTGAGAAATATAATATTCATGAAGGCCTGAGCCAGGAATTTAAGAATCAGTTTAACTGTACACAGTCAGATGGATTGCAGATTTGGCTGAAGGGTTGCACTCAGAGGGTGATGGTGGATGGGTCATAATCCCACTGGGGAGAAGTGGGCAGCGGAGTCCCCCAGGGCTCGGTCCTTGGATTTGGATAACGGGGTGA
>NW_017728909.1:56151015-56184083 GCF_001723895.1 Crocodylus porosus | reverse complement strand
TGATCCAGGGACAACAGCGCAGACCCTACAATGAGAGACTGCGGGACCTGAACCTGTTCAGCCTTCACAAGAGAAGGCTGAGAGGGAACCTGGTGACTGTCTATAAACTCACTAGGGGGGACCAGAGGGGTTTGGGAGAGACCTTGTTTCCCCTAGCGCCCCCTGGCATAACAAGGAATAACAGCCACAAGTTGTTGGAGAGTAAGTTTAGATTAGACAACTGCAAGAACTACTTCACGGTCAGGGCAGCTAGAATCTGGAACCAACTTCCAAGGGAAGTGGTGCTGGCTCCTACCCTGGGGGTCTTTAAGAGGAGGCTTGATGATCATTTGAGCTGAGATCATTTGAGCCCAGTTTTTTCTTCTCCTGCCCTGGCAGGGGGTCGGACATGAAGATCTATAAGGTCCCTTCCGACCCTACTTCTATGATTCTATGATTCTGGCTGATTACAGAGCTTTAAAGATTAAGGAATTAGGAGTATGTTGTGGCCATACAAACTCTCTCATAGGATAAAACAACTGCAACATAAACAAAAGCAGAGTATTGTGGAATAATTCTGCTGCAATATAAATTGAACAGTTCAGCACACAATCATCACCTCCAATTATGCAAAACCTTAGCTGGAAGGGTGGCAATTTATTTGATAAACATGAATGTTTAAGTTTTTTGAGACAGGCTAGAGTTCTACAAGAAGGGTCTAGGTGTTATAAAAAAAATCTATCCATATTTAAATAAACAAATAAATAAATACATAAACATATTCTGATGTAATGGGTAACTATTTTCATCCCATTTAATGGCTGGGATAGTGGAGAGAGATGTTACTGTCATGCTAAAGTCATATAATTTTTTGGTAAGTTAGGGTTATCTTGTGAACTCAAACAGCACAGGCAAATATTTTTAAACAGGCCTCAAATTACTTAAACTGTTTGAAAGATGTTGCCAGTCTCTGGATATAATTATCTTTCAAAAGTTTAATGCTACTATGTTATTTTACTTAATATTAGAGAGGCAGCTAGGGGCAGAAAAATGTTATCTAAATATCCTTCTTGACACCCAAAATTCACACTTCATAAATCCATCCAAAATTTCAAAGTATGCTGGTTGCATTATAATTGCCAGACAGAATTTACAAGAAATTTATACTTGGAATCATAGAAAAGAAGGGCTGGAAGGGGCCTTATAAGATCATTTAGTCTAGCCCCTACACAAAGCAAGATAATCCCTGATTTAACCATCCTAGACAAATGTCTGTCCAACCTGCTCTTGAAAATTTCTAGGGGTGGTGATTTTACAGGGGTTTTTTTGTTTGTTTGTTTTTTCCTATGTAGCCTGTTCTGATGCCTGGTCACTAATGTCCAATCTTAATTTCCCTTGATGATTCTTGAGGCCACTGCTTCTAGTCCTGTCCCCTACAGGCACAGAGAAAAGCCCATGCCTATCATTTATAATCACCCTTCTGATATTTGAAGACTGCTATTAAATACTGTCTAGCTAAGCTGGCCTCCTGTTGCACTTCCTGTTGTTGTACACCCTTACTTATCTATCTTTGAATTCATGTTGTGACTTTTCTGTCATCTTTCTCTCATTCACCATTTACCAGGGATCACACACAATCACTTCTTTCTTCATTCACTTTTTCACATTCACATCATTGGATGTACCAATATAAGGTGCTTTAGCCCAATTTAAGATGCATTAAGGACATGTGTCTACACATGTGCACCCTTAGATGCTTTAAAGTGGTAATTTTAGGTTATTTGTGCCTAAGTTTGATACCTGCAAATAACCCTAGCACAGATATATATTAACAAAAAATGGACCCTTGTCCTGAAAGATTCAGTGTCTACAATTAACTGTTGCATACGTAAGGAGCTGAAGATGTTCACCAATTGCTGCTGTCTTCATACTATATCTAATAGTCTATATATGCAGTGTATTCAGAACTCTATTGTCTGTAGATTCATACTCATACTATTATGGACATTTCAGAAAATACTTTATTTAATAGATGAGTGAACAATAATATGCACCAAGATGTTGTTATAAAATTTCTCTAAGGGTTTGGTCCCAAAACACACAGAGTTTGAAACTGAATTCTAACATGCATTTATTTTCTAAAATATTACCTGACAACATAGTGTTAATATTTTATTGGTGAACTTTACAATGGGCCCTTGAGTCTTGTGCTAAGCATTTTATTTTAAACTTTAAGGCAGAGCTAAACATTCTTATCTTTGGATATAACCATGAAGTTGAATACTATAGAATTAAGCAAAAAGAACATAAGATTACTATAATATTAAGGCTGGATGCATAAGCTTACATGCATAAGTATGCATTACTAGCACAGTACTTAAGGATTTTGTAAGCTACCTCCACACTGAGTCTGGGAGAACTACTGAGAACTACACTCCAACTCACTCCTGCTCAGTCTACATCAAAACCTGAAAATAAGATGGTAAACATTAGGGGTATGCAAAGTGGGCTCTATTTGATTCAGATTTGAATTCAGCCCAAATCGGGGATGGTGATTTGATTCATTGCTTTGGATCACTGTCCCTGATTCAATTTGGCCAAATCCGAATCTGGAGATTTAATGTTGATTTGGAGAATTGCCAGTTCTGACACAGACACAGCTTTAAATTTATTTTCTACATACCTCGAGGTACCAGTGCAGCTTGTGAACGCTGCAGTGCTGGGGAGCATGGAGCATCCCACAGGAATTCAAAGTGGTGGGCCCTTCACATGCTTAGCGGTGAACCTGGAAGTGGACTGGTCCGCTTCTGGGTTTGCTGCTGAGCGTGCTGGGGAGCCCCCCACACTCCTGTGGGACGTTCCATTCATTGCAGCATTCACAAGCCACCTGGTACCTTCATGTATGTAGAGAAAACACTTAAAGCTGTGCCTGTGTCAGAATTGGTGATTCTCCGAATCGGCATCAAATCTTCAGATTCATCAGGTCTCTCCAAATCAATTCAGAGGGTTCCAATTTGATTCGGAGAGATTGAAGGTCCTCTTATTTGATTAGAAGATTCAGCTGCTGAATCTGCACTGAATCAAATCAGGGACTGAAGTTTTGCACAGCCCTAGTAAACATAACTTTGAGTGGTCCTGTACATGTGCCTGAATACTACTCTCAGCCTGGCTCTGGGACACATTTTACCATGGTCAGGGCTGCTAGATAGTGGGAACATTCTCTCATTTGAGAGATTTAGTATACACTGGGAACAGGTGCATGGCACATGCTGCAATGGTGGTCTGGAGTTCTGCACAAAAACTAACATAGTTAATTGCATGATATGGGTCTCATATGGTGCTTTATGCCACACAGCCATTGTCCTGCATGCTATACAAGTAAAGAGAAGGCCTTTGCTGCAAGATACTGACTGAATAAATAGGCAAGACAAAGAAGAAACTGAGAGGGGAAGTCGAGACAGATTACAAAATCTTTGTTTTAAGTGACACAGTAGATTGGTTTCAGGGGTAGAGACAAAATTTAGTTCTGTCAATGGCCTGCTCAGTGGCCAATGGTTGGGTGATGCTCAGAGTCGGTTTCTCAAATATAACTTCATATTTATTTTTTCCAATAACTATGATAAAAGTAAATTTTAATACTTGTGTAAACTCTATTACAAAGTTCCACAGAACAAATATTGTGAAAAATGCCTGTTTCATAGAAATAATTAAATGATGGAAGCAAAATCTCTAAACTTTTTTTTGACAAAAATAAGTAAGAACTAGATTCTTCTGAAATACCAATGAAATATTTTCTTCTGTACAACTATAATTGGACATGTAGCTCAGTTTACTATTACCTTTGTGTCACTGCAATATAATCCTATAGTTTTCTTAACAAATCTTAATATATCTGTTCCTTTTACTATATGACCTCTGTATCAACAGCTCAGTTTTCTCTTGCATTGGGTTTACTTTTAAAATAAATAGTGTAAAAATTAAATTAATTCAATGTCTATAGAAGGTGTTGGTTCTAAAACCATAGAATTGGATTTCTTTTCTTTGTACGGTCATGTTGATTCAGCACTAAACTGGCATTTTGGGCTAAAAACAGACCACTTCCTCAAACAACACTGAGTGTTGTTTATAGCCACGGCTATAGACTTTGAGTGGGGTGTGCCAATGCTCCTGCTGGGACCAAAACCAGAGGTTCCTGGGCAGAGGGTCTTGCCCTTCCACTCAGGGTTAGACCAACTACTATATCTGGGATCAGGAAGAAATTTTACCCCATGGTCAGATTGATACAGACTGGCGGTGGGGTGGGGTTGTCTTCCTCTATAGCAGGGGAATGGCCCTCCACCTGGGATCTCTTCAGCATATATTGACAACATTTCATAGAAGCAGGACACTGGCTCTCCCACTTTTATCTGTGGCAGGTTAGGGTGTTATGTCTGTGTTGTCAGGGTTGACAGTAGCCCTACTTAGAATATGGATTGTATAGGATGGTTGAGATAGGGATGGTGCTGTCTTAGGCAAAGGGATGGACTAGATGATCTCTTCCAGCCCTATTTGTCTGCAATTCTATGGTTTATTATGGCCCTGATTTGGATGGGATACATGTCCCATCAAAACAGATGCAACAAAGCTGCTTACATGCTGGGGGTCTTTTTATACAGTCATTTTGGGCAGCTCCTGGACATCTTTATCCCTGGATTGTCCATGCATTAATACATGAAATTAGTTTTACGCACACTTTAGGCAGCTTAAAATTATTCCACTCTCACCTCATTTCCCCATTAATATGTAGCTACTCTCCACAGATGAGCCACCCAAATTGCAGTCCTCCAGCATCCCAGGATGCAGTATCCTCTCTCCACCCTCCTGTTCTGTGCGGAAAAACTTTCCATGCCCTGAACTCTACTGTCTGTGGCACCAAGCCAAACCCTCTTCTCACCCCTAGAAGTGTGACCTTCCCACTCCCAAGGGTGCAGCCCCATACAAACAGCCTGCAGAGCACATGCCAGCTAGCCAGGTGACAGGGCACATATGGGCCCAGGAGTGAGGTCTCAGTGGGTGGGGGAACAAGGTTGGGGCCCAGATTGGGTCCACATGAACTGTGACTTTCTTCCTGGGGCAGGGACAGTAGCTCCCCCACAAAAGTACATTCCCTCACCACTCCCATCTCCAAGATAATCCAGGAAGTGTGACCAGAATCCCAAACACTCCAGTCCCAAATCTCAATTTATTAAAATATGAGACCTTTAATTACTACTTCTATTTCTTTTTACGTTTTTTCTTTTTTTTTTTTTATCCTTTAGTGGCTGACTCTGCAACTTTCTGCCTCTATCTCCACTTCAGTAAAATGGGAATAATGTCATCTAAAATTCTTTGAGGAAAGGACTTTGATAAAAGGAATAGCTTTATTATTATTTAGGAACAGGCTTAACCTTTGTTTAGAATACTTAGCATCACATAGAATGAGTCATCCTATGAGCAGTATTAGAAAGGAACAATGACTCAGAGAGAGAGTTCATTCACTGCTTGTCCCATTAACCCTGGGGAGTATGTTGTAACTTCCCCAGTATCTGCTCAAGTCTAATGACCACTGTGGCCAGGTACACACATTACACTTTTACTGGTGTAAGTGATTGGAAACTGGTCTGTGTGGCGAGCCAGTAGGGGGTGCTCCTGTGCTGAGCCACCCACCTCACTGTGTCTGACCACCTTCCAGGCTCCAAGTACCTCCCTGGGGGTGCCTCACATCTGGCCAACCCCTTCCTGGAGCACACTCGGTAGCCTGGAGGTAGAGCTGCCACCACCCAGAGATGAGCTTGATATTTTTTTTTTTTTTTTGCTTTGCACCCCTGGGAAACACAGGCCTAGTAGCCCTTGAGGGAACTTGACTCAATTCAAGAACTTGGGGTGCCTCCCTCAGTTGGAAGCACAAGTAGTGGTCTCCCTTAGTTAACTGAACCAAAGGGACCCCAAGGCATAATCTAGACTCACTCCCAATAAGTCTCCCGTGCTAGGTACAAAGGAGAACTTTATTGGTTACAAGGAGTAAAGCTGGAAAAGGGTACAGAGTACAGCAATATCAGAAAAATCCCATAGAGTAAACAAGGTGGCTGGAGCAGCCTTTGATCATGCATCTGAGTTACTGCAAGCTGTATGTCTAGTTAGATCATAGGTAGCTTACTCATGAGTATCATCCAGAGGCAGGTGGAGATTCCCTCTGGAGGCAGGCAGTTCCTTGATCATGAGTTTTCAGAGAAAGCAAGTTTCAGATGGTCCAGATCCTCTCTCTCTGAGTTTTCCTTATGGCTGCTGCCTCCTCCTGGCAGTCCTTAACTTATCGCCCTTATGACCTCATATACCTGATCCAATGGAGGCCAGCACCTGTTGGCTGTCAGCCAACCAATTTGAAATGCATAACTGGTTGCTGGGCAGACTGGCAGTGTCTAGCCCACCAGGGTGACCAAGCCCCTCACCCAAATATGTGATGCCAGTCACGTAGCCAGAGGGAGCAGGTTTTCCCCCTGCCTCAGGAATGTATCCAGCTCACCTTACCCTCTCTCTTTAGGTAAGGTATATATCCTCTGAAGGGCCCAAATTGTCACAGAGCAGAGTTTTTGGGGAGAAACAGAGATGGCCTTTTGCTACAGTCTATACCTGTAACAAAACAGAAGTTTGGCACAGATTGGTTTAAAAATGGTAGAAGCCAGTCTAAGATTTGCCCCTCCCCTCCCCCCACCAAAGGGCAAATGTATGTTCTGCTCCTTACCAAGCTAAACTATGCCATTACAGAAAATCAATTGCACCTCAGACTTTCAGAATGTCTTTACCTACCTAGCCCATATGCCAATGCACCACCCCAAATCTATACATTGTGCTAGGTGAAAGGATAAAAGGGGAGCACACCAATTGTGAAATCCTGGTTCCATTGACTTCAGGGAGACCAGAATGTCACTTCAGGTGGTTAGTCCTATAGGTGCTGCTCACACTGGGATTCAGCTTCTGTGGAGCTCTAACAAAGAAGTGATAGGGACTGCAAGTCTGTGTTAAAAACAGCCAGAGCCTCTTTAGCAGAGATTGTGGCAACTGTAAGGTCCCCATGACTGCCTGCCTCTGCTGTACTGAACACTCCCTCAGTGGGTGAACAAGTGATTTATAACCATGTGCTTTGAGCCTTTGCTCACAACTGACAAGGCTTTATCTTATGTGGAGTTGTGACACTCACATGTTTCTGATGTGGACACCTGTCTAACTAAGCAGGTCAGAAGGCTCAATTCTGCTCCTGCTGAAAACAAAGGAAGTTTTAATAGTGATGTCACTTGGAAGCAGGACTGGGCCCATAGACCATCTTCATCAGGAGATAACTTTGTAAGTTCAAACTCTAGTAGCTTCATAACAGTAACCAGTGTCTTACTGCTTTGTTTATCAGTCCATAAACAGTATTATTTTTCTCTTTTGAAGGTACTCAAGTATCTTATTTTAACTATAGGGTGTTCTGTTATGTTTTTATTTGTGTTCCAAGGAGGCACTAGTTTTGACTATCTTATTATAAACGGTGAACCCATCAAGACAATGCTAAAACTCCTAAAAACATATCCATATTCAGGGTACGTTAAATAAATTTTATAATCCTCCAAAAAGATGATAAATATGTTTATAGAATGAAAAAATAGGGAAGTCCAAAAATATCAATAAGCAATTAAAAACAATCAGAAGCGGGGACATTACTCAGTGAAATAAGTGGTTAGAAATTTTTTGAATTATTCAAAAGATGAGCTATAGTAATAGAAATATTTAATTTAGCTTGAAGGTCAGTCAAAGTCAAAAGGTAAATAGCTATATAATCTGTTTCCCAAAGTAAATTTATCCTTGGGAACTACAAAGTAAAACAAGCTTAATATACAGAACATTGATGCCACCGTATCATTGATATAAATGGCAATGAGCTGTACAGAAAAAAAAAATTAGAAATACTCCTAATTTTATCAGCATTCTATAACTATTTTGTTTTATTTAAATTAACCTTCTGGTAATGCAGCAATAGTGTTTGATGCTTCTCTTGCTAAAGTCAATAGAAGCTTTCAAATAGACTTCAAAGAGAAAAGGAGAAGGCCCAGGAGCTATCCTCTTAAGCTTCCATTTGGCTGGCTGTCTGGAAAATGTCAGAATTCAAAGGATTAAAGCTTTATTTGAGATTCCTAATTTAAAGTGTTACTATGTGCTGTAATGGCTTTGCTGGTCATGCCATGAAATAAACTAGAAAGATGTCTCCTAACCTTTAATGACAGCTCCTCAAAATTTAAGATTAAGGCAAGTATTGTGATTTTTTTTTTCTTCACAAAAGAATTTACAGACAGTGAGGAAAGGTGGAGAGACCCTACCTGACTTGATTTAAAAGTATAAAGCATTTGTACATTTTTAGTACAGTAAAACATTTACTGCCACTATCTGGGGCAATATATTTTAACACTATGTTTTATACCTCATTTGCCACAGAAGTTCTTGAGACTTTAGTCAAAATGTGAAAAATAACTTTGGGTGCTACCACATTTAGTATTTTTCCTAGCATCCTGTCCTACATAAGAAATAAGGCATTGTGGACCATACCAAGTAAAGGATTTATGTAGAATTTAGGCATCTAAATGAAGAATTATGATCTTGAAACCCCTGCTCAGCTGTTGCCTATCCCTGGAGGCACCTTGATACTACAGGTGTCCCCCTGCCTTATTTTAGGGTTTTTTGCAGGGGCCTAATGAAGAGTGAAGTAGTTAGCCATGTTAGTTTGAAGTCAAACAGAACTGTTGCACTTCTGTGTATGTGCAGAACTGATCCAGTCTTTCCAGGGCTGAGAATAAATTGTTTTTTAGCTCACTCCTAAGCCATTCTAACATCCAGTAGCTAGGCATTCCTATGCCACTGCCGGGGGGATCTGGTAGGGATTCTCAGACCACTTACAAGGTTCCCAAACCCCTGCAAGGTTCTCTCACAAAATGCAGTTGTGGCTACCACTCTCAAGATGTGCCATATAAAAGCCTGGTGGCTCAGCTAGGACACCAAAATCCTAAATTCAAGTACCTCCTCTCCCTGGAAGAATTCAAACCTAGCACTCACCTCCACATTAGGCCATATACTAGCTAGAAAGCAATGAACCTTATTTCCTTTCTGTTAAAGGAAGTTCTGCTGTAAAGAATCTACAGATGGACGTTCTGGTCCCTGATGCCAGATCTGTTCCTGTATTGCAATAAATCTTGCAATAAATCTTGAAATCTTTTCTTCACAGCTTCAATAAGAAGCATGAAGACTTCCCTCCCCCTCTAACCTTCTGGTTCTTGGGGTAGGGAAGCAAAAGCTCTCTTCTTGAAGTTAGATGTATATTTGAATTCTCTTGATCTAAAGAATGAATTTCCCTGAATCTCCAACTTCCTGGGTAAGTAGTCAACCTACTGACCTTCTATTTAAAGGGATGATAATCCCAACTACCAATACCGTACTTTTTTTTTCTTCTTTGGTAGTGCATTTTAAAAGAAAAGAGGGAGACTTATGTTTTTTCTGGGGGAAAACAACGTATAGGTGCATACCTTCAGAAGAGGTCCCAGGGTTCCTGAGTGGATGGAGATGCATGAATCCACATGGGGCAGGATTTAAGATTCAACATCCTTAATATTTCCCTATTGGCTATGTTTATTGTGAGGGGAGAGCAGTTCTTTTAGCATGCTAGATGTTTTGGAGTCTAAAAGTTATGTACTGAGGCTCTTCATCTTAGATAAATAGCTCTTTTAGTGCATCTGACCTCATATGCCAAGTCCTGAATGTCACCTTTTACCAAGATGGGACTTGGGTGAAATATAAGCATCTAAGTTCAAATAAGATCTAAACAAGCCCCATTTTATCAGCTGCAAAACACATTAGGCATTTAAATTATTTTGGTGCTTACATTTTGGTCCTGAAGATGCCTAGGCACCTGAATGGCTAGGTGCCTAGCTCATATATAATCTGCACTGCAGTCCAAAACCAACATGGAGCAATGCTTAAGCCTCTGAATACACCCCATTGTCTAGTCTCAACGCTCATTACATATGTTCTGAGCATGCCTCTCTCACAAACCACCACTGAGTTCACACTCTATACAGCAGCCACACTTGCATTTAAAAAAAGTTAGGAGAGGCTTTTAGCATTAGCATTTTAACATTAGCATTACTGGCCTCAAGTGGTCCTGAGCCTATCTTATCCTGAGGAAAGTCAAATTGACGTCTGCCATTTTCCATAAGTCCTAGCACCAAGCTGCTTGATAGATATGGGACACAATGTTGCCCCAAGGATATTTTTATCCTTTACTGTGTCTGCCTAGTTTGATCAGTGCATTTTTGTTTGCATTGCCCTTTTGTTGTGCTGGCAGAAAAGAATCAAGAACACGAAAAGTAGTTTTTTTCTACCTAATTTTGGAAATGCTACCAATGCACTTCATAAAAAAAATCTGAGTTTGTTTTTCTTCTGCAATGAAATGGTAACAAACTGGAAAGAAAGAAAAAAAGTCACGTTAAGTAACCATATTAGCTAAAATAACTTCCCTGTTGTGTTATAGGCACAAAGCCACATAGAAACTGGCAAAATTGCCAGGGAATGACTAGTGGTCTCTGCTTCTGTGACAAATTTGCTTTTTCTCTCCGTGTTGAGTGGATCATGAAAATAAGACCTTTTTATTTGTGTGCTTTTTGTTTTTGTTTTTTAAGCCAGTTGGAATTTATATTGGGCATTTCAAGGATGGCAGGTGAATGTGGATAGGACTTTAGAACGTTTCTCCATAAAATACAGGAAGCTGCCAAAGGCAATAAACCCCCCCTCCATAAAAATTCTCCTTGATTCTGCAGCACTCGTGTTCCCATATAGGTGCTACTGATTGTTTCTCCCTTTACCATTCTTTGAGCCTCATCTCCATCTTGAGATGAAAGACACAAAATAGCAGTTATGCAAGAGTTATTCTTGTCACTTATGCCTGGGAAACATTATTAAATTAGTTCTCTATGTCAGTCTAAGAGAAGAAAGAGATATATTGTAATGCAGCAAGCACTAAGCTAAAGTGCCACACAAGAGGAATTGCAAAGTCAGCTTTTTGGGGGAGGCGGGGCGAGGGAAGTAAACAAGGACAGCTATGGAGAAAGGGCATGTGTATCTGTCCTTCTAACAGACAGAAGCTGCAAGCAATATTAACCCTGCACCTAGGAGGCAGGTAGGTACAGATTAGTTGAAATACTAAGCAACATGTTTCTGTAAGACGACACAAATTGCACCTGCTGAAGGAGCAGCAACGGTTCACAGTGCTGTGTCTGAATTTCCAATGAGGCCAATATGATGAAAGGGTGCTTAGCAGTCCTTGATGCCCAAAACTTTGGAGAATCAGGGCCTAATTTTAGGAAACAACAGATCTGTATTCAGTTGTGTACAGCTCTTTAGTATGTACAAGTGTAAATTCTAATCAACAGATTAGATACTAATTGGAGAATTTGAGGAAAGGAGTCTAATATCTATTATTTGTAGTATTTATTATTTGTATAACTATAGTTCAAAAGAGTTCATAATCTGGAATAAGTCCCCTTTGTGCCCCATCCAAAAACATTACAATCTGAAAATAGAACAAGAATAAAAAAGTTGATGCATATAGACAGGGAAGCTTAACAAGATAATATTATGATAGGCAGTGGTTTCAGCATGCCAGTTGCCTAGCAATTGTCAATCTTTTTGTAGGTATCATGGCAAAAGGGAAGTTTTAAGAAGCATTTTGAAAGGGGTTTTACTATCTATATTTCTGGGTTAGGGATTGAACCAACTTCCACTGATATACAGCTGGCCAAAAAGGAGGTGTGGGGTTTTCCCTCCAAAATTTGTCATGAATTATAAACTTTAAGGACATTTTGGTTTTCAAAACACCACAACAATGTGTTTCTTAAATGAAGTGCTTCCTAGACCCTGTAGCTGTTAAATGAAATAAACATTCTTGTCAGCTTCAGGAAAGCAAACAGGAGCAATGCGCCTTTTTGCCAAAGGTGTTAACTTAAAATAGGAACAATAGCTTCCATCTTACATCTGTTGCAAAGTATGTTTTTATATATACATGGTTTTCAAAACAAATAAATCAGTTTCTCAGGACTCAGGAACAGCACTCCAAAACAAAGTGGTGTGCACATATTATACACAGTAGTGGTATATTGGTAAGGACAATATTACAACTGAAGTCTCCAAAGCAATTTTCACCAAGATAAGGGCGTCATTTTAAACATTCTGGAGAAAAAGAAGACCATTCCATCAAAATGGTAAAGTTCAAGGAGCACAAACATGATAATAAAAAAGCCATAACTTTGACAGCCTTTTTGTGTAATTTTAGAAACATATAGGTGTATTAGTACAAAAAGGATGGTAATGTGAATTTAAATATTTAAGGATTGTCCTCAGGCCTGGCAAAGGGGGAAAGAAGGTAAAATCATTCTTCTCTATGGCTAAATACAGACATTCAAAAAGCCCAAGGCAGAATCCATCTAAGTTATACAGTTTTCTGTAAGTGGCTAGGTTAGAATAGTAGTGAACAGTATATGTTTGCCTTTAGGTGACGGAGAGGAGGGAATGGGCAGGGGCCAAGCAGCCTGTTTGCACTGGTTGAAGCCTGCAGGTTGGGGGAGCTCCTGCATGCCTCCCAGAGTGTCCCATGGGTTCCCTGGGCTGCTGGAAACTGCCAAGTGCAACCAAGCACTCAGACCACTCCTGATTGGCTGCTGGCAAGTATGGGCAAGCAGGCATACTTGCCCACACCCTACCCTAGTAGCTTTGGGATCCTGTAGCTATGGGCTAAAAAAGATTTGTAGCACCCCAGGTGCCCATGGCCTGGGTACTTACCAGCAGTGGCCAAGCTTCAGGGATTACAGAGTTGCCTCCATGCAGCCCCAGTCCCAGTATTCTGTCCCCTGCTACCCCAACCCACCAGAAGCGAGCCACCTGTGCTGGCTCCTGCTAGAGAGAGAAGAGAGGAGTCCATGATGGGGTCCGGGTGGCAGGGCACCTGTCTCTGGCCTCTAAAATACGATGTGCAGGAGCTAGGCTCCATGGTGCTGTGCCCAAGCATGTGGGTCCCTGGCTAGATATCTGGGAGTAGGGTCAGACTCCGTGGGACTATGCCCAAGCACTCAGTTCTCCTGCGTTCAGTACCACGTACATCATGGGGTGCTTTGTGATGGGGGCAGCGCATGGCCCAGGGACATAGGTGCTCAGGTCCTGGGGCTCATGCAGTGGACATGGATGCCTCCCTCCTGCCCCCCTCCCCACCTGCTGCCTGCCTATGGCTGACAGGTGGCTGGAGGCAGAAGTCCCAGCCAGGGAAAGGGTCTATGGTGGCTCAGCTCTGGGAGACCTTAAGGGCAGGGCCTGCTGGGCACTCAGCCAGAGCAGCCCAGTGTGGTCTGAGTGTTAGCATGCCTTCCTGTAAAGGAGGGCAGGTTGTAGAGGGGTGCAAATGAGGCTGGGATGCTGGAGGACAGCAATATAACTTGAATCAACAGGGGATCTGGTACAGAAATTTGACTGACCAGTCTAACCTGATCAATTAGATTTGAGTGCACATTAAACCAGGTCTATCGTGGACCAGGTTCTGGCATCTTTAAAATGGTCTACATGCACTGAACTTCTGTATAGTTATGGGTTTTGAATAATTTCCAATCTCTTAGCCAGGCTTATGTATAATGTCTGTGTCTGGCCTATTTTCAACACATGGATTATTCTTCTCTTAGTACTGCCACATTCATTAACATGGCTGTAGTTGTCTTGTGACATGTCTACACTGCAAATTCACCATGCAAGGCAACACCAAATTCAAAGACCCAACTCTGCTTTGCACACACAAAGTCCCAAACTAGAAGCATGGTAGTTGCATTCACATGGCATTGTGTGTCTAATTTGCACTGCCAATTACCACCACTGGCATGCCTAATAGACCATCAATGTTCACACTGACCTTTGACCTTCATGATCTTAGAACTTGGCTATCTGTTTGTAAAAATGCAGCTGCAATCAATAATTCTATTATTTCATTCCTAACTTGCTAACTGAAAAAGATATGGTCCTGAACTGTACAGGTTTCTGCTCAAATAGATCCACCCCTATGATGAAAGGTATTTTTCATATGATAGGGAAATAGGATTCAATCATTTTTGCTTGACTGTTTTACAATGTATACATTTTATTGAGCTCATGGGAATGGACCCAAACTTCAACTTTTACACTGTATTTTCCTTTATTTTCATTCCTTATTTCTTTTGTTTGATCCTTGAGCTACCTAACATGAAAAACTTAGAGACACATTGTGAACACTAAGATTTTTGTACTTGAACTAAATTCATTTTCTGATAAGGGTTTTTTTCTTCTCCAAAAAAGAAAATTAGTGTTATGTTATTAGAACAGTGAGAGGCAGTGAGATAATTTATTTAGCAACTTCAGTGCCACAAGCAGTCAATACACATTGGACATAGGATTCATTGATTAAAACTGTAGACTTTTGTTCTTGGACAGCCCCATCCATCCAACAGCTTTAATCACCATCCCTACAATGTTGATTCACAAATCAGCCTTGCCAGTTCTGATCTTTTTTCCTTCTTTAACTAGTGTTGCTAAATGCCTTTCTGAAATCTTTTCCTGGAAGTTGACCATCCAATTCACTCTGTTGTTCCATACACAATTCACTATCAAAGTCATTCACTCTTTCGCTGATCAAGTTAAAGGATGCCATTGCACTCTACTGGAAAATAAATACACTGCAGCAGACAAACCCTTAATGCATTCTATCTTTCAGCTTTAATCACAGGGTTTATAAAATACTCAGCATAAAGCATTTTTGACAATTATCTTAAATTTACTACTGATTTTTACCAGACATTCAACCTCCTCTTCAATTTTCTCAATGAAAAATGTATTGATTTACTATGAATAACCTCTATACTTGAATATATATGTCTGTTCTGAAATACTGGAATTAATGGTCTGCCCCTATGCCATTTAGGCATCTTGTCATTACCTGTGTGATTGCACATTAGAGGTTTAGGAATATTCCAGGTTTTACTTAATAGTGTGAGATTAGGGCAAACAGGATTACACACGCATTGCTGAAGTGATTTAACATTAGATTATTAATTCATTATTGTAATGACATTCTGAAAAATAAAGCTTCTTAAAAATAGAAGATAGAAATGTCTGTTACTCAGATTAGAATTTAATAAATAATGAATAAAAAAATATCAAATAATTGCATTTATCAATTAATGCAATTCATGTGGAATATTAGCATTCATCAAGTAATGATAAATAGTGCTGCTAAAGAATGAATTTCTTCCACAAAATTTGAAACATCATTAGGCATCACTAAATAGATGTTGTAAAGTTAAAATTGTCACTAGATAATTTCCCAATTACTACATTAGTAAAATGATACAGGATTTGTGATATATAATTTATATTGGGAGCCTCAAAACAAATTCTACAAAACAAAAAAAACCCAAACAGATCCAGTGATAAAAATCCCTAGGTTGATTACATTACTGATAAACCAAATCCCATGAAGTAGCCACTTTGTCTCAGAATTCAACAGAGAAAAGCTAAATTAGGTAACAGCTGTAAAGGAGGAAAAGAGATGTATGAGGAGATGGCAGAAAGTAAATAAGTCAAGAAATATCTTGTTTCTGCCTTTGAGATGTTATCCCTTTCTTCCTAATATGCCCACTACTCACTTGTGGTGGTATCAGAGTGGCACAGAATCCTGTAAGGAGAAGGCTGGGTACAGACAGTGGTATGGTAGGACAGTGTTATGGGCACATGATACATCTAATCTACCCCATTCTTTTCGTACTCCTGGAGGAGCTGCCCAGGGAAGATGTCCTACTGATCTGCTCCTGATTCACAGAATAACTTTGGATATGAGGCAGTGATGAGGGCATCTCCTGCAACTACTCTTGAGATCTGTCTCCAGCATGCTCAAGAACAGCAGAAGGGATGCCCTATGTACTTAATGTTGTGGATGTAATGAACAGGAGTAGGTATAGCAGTGCCTCGGATATTAAGCTAAGTATTAAGCTAGTAGGCTATCTGCACTGCCTCCATGCTAGCTGCAGGAACACATCCAAGATACACTCTGTGACCATTCACTTCAACTATATGCACCACATCAGAAGTGAAGCAATATAAGCCGCTTAGACATGCACTAATAAATACAACGGAAACTCAAAGCCTAACAGCAGTACTAGACCATGATTTCAGGGATGCTCTAAGGCAGTCACAATGCCTCATGTCTGAGATTGGGCATAGATGTAAGTGAACTTCTTTTTGGAGGTGTTACGAGGCTTAGCATGGGGCATTGCTGACAAGGCATTTGAGTTTGGTCCTACATATGGACCATGCTGTTGTTCAACAAGTATAAAGAACTACCCTTTCACTAAACAGTGGACAATTTTTTAAAAAAAGAATGAAATGGCACTGTTAAAATCCCTTCAAACCAGTTTAGCAAGCCATTATCTGTGAAAGTGATTGGTGCTAAAATAAGAAATCCCAACACACTCAACTTTGAAACTGATCCTGTAAGTAAGGACTGCTGGCATGAATAAGGGTTTGGCCTTTATCAATGAAACATGAAATAACTACTACTACTACTAATCAGTCTTAGTTAATCACTTCTTTTCAAGACATCTAATGTAATGCATTTTCACTACTATCAGTCCACTCATGTGTACAATGTGAGCACAACGATCCTATCTCTCTCTTTTATGTACTTCATTTGGTGTAGCTAATTGTTGCTGCTTTTCCTAAGATGAACCATGTAAGCCTATCTTGTTCCTTCTATGCAGTTATTTCCTAATGCAGCATGACATATGCATGAGGGATAAAACTCTCATTTGTATGTAAAATCAAAACACATGTTCTTTGAATACCAGTCATAAGTATCCCATTCCTATTTATATATTCACTTATCACTCTAGGGATAGTACTGCTGGCATACACTATGTGTGTAAAGAATAGTCTTTGTGAAAGCAATTACACTATGTCTTTCAGCAAGAAAGTATATTTGAAACAACAGTATTAAAGGATATGCCATCTAAAATCTAATGCAATTCAAAATATTTCACAAGCTATACCAGACAGATTTATCACTACAGCTGGTCAGGGATTTTCAGACTGTTTATTCACTGAAAATGTTGATTCATCTAAACCTAAATTATTCAGAGGACTGTATCCATGAGTTACAATAAGGAGAGAATGCCTTGTCTAATCAAAGAGCAAAAGAACCTCCCCCCAACCCCTAAAGGAGCTAATAGCTCAGTGGTGACTAGACTTAACTTGTGTGTAAGAAACCAAGCAAGGTCCATATTCCTGTTTTGTCTGATTCCAACAAAGGTCCTGAATCTCATTCTCTTACCCTTAACATCAGGGTATTGGCTGTTTCTGAGGTGGGAACCTTCCCAGTTTTCTTTGTTGTGAATGGTTCATATTTTACAAACTAAGCATGTAATGAAGAACTTCTTTCCTACCTACAGGGCTAGAAATATATTTTCTCTTTCTCTTCCTTCCTACACCTGTACACACTTTGAAAAGTCTTGAGTTTGTTCCAAGGTATAACATGGAATATTTGAAATAGTATTTTTTTTCCAGGATGGAAAAAACCATTTTCCATACAGGTCTATTTATCATATATATCTATAAGGTGGATTTGCTAAAAAAAAAAAAAATCCATTCTGAAGACTCTGAATACACTGATATTTTCTGACTGTACCATAACAGCTAAAGCAAAAGGAATGTCTAGAATAAGGCTTTCTTTAATATATGTAGATGCATTTACACACAACACTACGGGTGCATCTACACATGACACTATGTCACTGTAGCAATGTGCTACAACAATGTAGAACTGGCAGGCAAACAGTGTGGTGCTGCAGCTATGGCACTGTAGCAGCATGTTCCCTCAGTATGTGAATTGCTACGGTGATGTAGCAGCTAAAAATAAACATGCACTACTGGCATGGTGCAGTATGGGCTGTTACTGTGCCGTCATTTAGTACTCCCATTAACAGTGGTGCCATAGGGGCACATGTAGACATGCCCACTTTTGATCTGTGCATATAAAATTTTACAATCCCCCCAAAATAGTCAATAATATGTCAGTTTTTCTTCTTCTCAGTTGTGACCTATTTAACACTTACAGAATGCAGGATGATCAATGAAATAATATATATATATATATATACTAATATACAAGAAAAGTTATATCAAAGAAGTTAAAATCTAGACCTAGAAATGAAGATATTTCAAAAGTTATGTCCAAAAGTCTATTGGCTGGGGATTCTGTATGGGTCAGAGAAGAAATATTTCCCTTTGCCTCAGGACACAAGAAATAGCTGAAACTTTAAGAATAATGTACTCTATTTTAGAGTATATATATATAGGGAAAAATGCCCAGCAGCTTAACAAGAAATCCATACATGCCTACCTAACAGCAAGAAAAGGCCCTCAGTGAGGATATAATGCACCTTTTTACAGGCAATGTAAGAAATGGAAGATAGCTTCATTATTATTCTATATTTAGCAGTGAAACAAACAGATACTGTAGTGCAGTTGCTAATTATTCACACTTTGGACCAACAAATCAAATCCAACAGTTTGGGAAGTGTGCAGGTTAGAGGAATATTTAAGATGAGCAGTGGTCTAAACCACACATCCACAATTACAATTTTGTTGAGAATGAAAGTCATTTTTCATAGAAGTAATGTGTAAAACCCTCTTATACTCTGATGCAAAATAAAAGATGCAAAATCCTTTCAAGCCAAAATGTTGAATTATAATTTAGAGGCTGATTCTTTCATGATACTCAAACTGCCTCACACTAGGAGAGGTTCCATTGAAATAAGAATGCCCACTCAGACACATTTTGTTGATAAAGCTCTAAATTCTGTGTTTTATGCCTAGTGGCAGATTGCCAATGCAATTTTGATACAACCTCTAATTAGACTGTAACAAACCATATTTAATTACATGATCACATGATATTCCCAGCTCTCCTCCCCCACACAGGCTCTGCTTCTTTCACCATACAGGATACTTGATCATGTAAAGTTACATGATAAGGTTGCAAAAGAAAACCTTAATCCTGGCATTTTTTTCTGTACTGTGAAGGATCAGCTAGCATGCTGGGACAGGATCTCATTTCCTGTTGGAGATGGGTGATGGTGTAGGGGACTGAGAATAATAGGACCAATCACTCCTTTGTCTTATAGCACTATGACCCCATACAGATAGACCTGAGTATCAAGGCTGTGTGAAGCTTCAGTCCCTGATTCAATTTGGTGGAGATTCAGCCCAATTCAGTGGCTGAATTTCCAAATCCAGACCCAGGGATACATAATGGAATTTGAGAGACAGAAACCATTCTAGTACGGCTGAGCATTACAGGGAAAGGCTGCCTTTTTGCTCATTCCTGAATAGATAGCTATGCCCTTAAAGCCATATAAAAAGTCAGGAAGCAGCACTGTGTGAAGAACAACAATACATATCTGGCAGGACTCCTCTGGTCTCTTAAATAAGATAGAAACCGTACATGGATACAACAAAACCAGGAGGCAGAGGTGAGCCAGCTATGATTGTGATAATAAGCAATGATAATTGTAAAAAATATATTCTTGAGGGATCTCAAAGTTTATGGAGAATACAAATACTCATATAGCAGCCCCTTCCTGTGAATGCAGAAGCAAGACCCTGGCCAGGGAAAAGGAATTTGGCCAGAGTGGTTACTAGAGGTGCACACACAAGTGATAATTTTCTCCTGAACTGGCCACAAAACACAGTTTATATCTGTGTCCAAACACAAGTGCATGGCCGCAAACAGCTTAAAAAATGGCTGACTGGGTGAAAATCTGACCCCTCATTGCATGAGGTATCAGATAAAGATGTTAGGTAGCATCTTTTGTAACTTGTGTCTGTGGAGCTCCCAGCCTGTCTCTGTTTTCAGAATGAGAGGGGGGAAAGGGAACAGAGGAAGTTCAGTCTGGGGGTCCTTCAGCCCCACCAGAGGGTGAGACTGATGTATTGTAGCCCCCTCTGAGGTGGGGGAGCTCCAATTCACCCATGCTATCCTTCAGCACCAGCTAGGGAGCCCCAAGAATGAGCTCCCTCCACTCCCTTTCCCCCCTCCCATCTGAAAACAGTAAGCACTGGCAGAGATTGCTGGCCATTGCTATGGGAACCTGGCTGCAAGCTCCCAGCAAGCAGCTAGATTTCCTCCACACTGGATCCAACAGTAAACTTCTGTTTGGTCTGGGGTAACATTGTAACTCAGAACACTTTGCAGAACGTCTGAGTTACAGCAGGGAGCTGCACTTCTGACTGCAGACTAGGGTTGCAATAGGCACTAGCCCTGTGCCAAGTGGCTAGTATTCACTTCGGATTCGGATTTGGCTAATTTGGGGGACAGTGATTTGATTCAGTGATTTGAATCACTGTCCTGAATCGATTCAGCCAAATCTGATTTGTCAATTCAATGGCGGCCGAATTTCCCAAATCTCCAAATTGAACAAGTCCCATCCCCTGCCTGCTCTTCCTGCCTCATCAATGGCTGCTCTGCCTGGCCCCAGCATTCCAGCACTTAAAAACAAAAAAACAAAAAAAACCTCACTGGCTACTGCCAAGTGGGGGGTGATCCCCACTGCCCTCCACTGCATGGGGGGCCTCCAGAGGTCCTGACAGCTGCTGCAGCAGCCAGTAAGTGCAGGGCTTTTTTTTTCTAAAGCCCTAGGATGCTGGGGCTGTGCAGGCCAGCCATTGACAGGGCTGGGAAAGCGGGCAGGGGTTGGGGGGCACTGAGGGGGGCTGGAGGAGCAAGCAGGAGATGGGGTTCTGTCAGGGGTCTCTCCATGGTCCTCTACCCCCTCCTCTAGCCTCCCAAATTGGGCCTAATCTCCTCCAAATCGAATCAGTGACCAAAGCTTTGCACAGCCCTAATAGGCACCTGGAAATAACTTAGAAAATGGTTCTTAATGTTGGAAGAATGCAAAAGGTGGCATTAAACCCCATCTCCTCCATAAAACTAAACTGAGTTCAGCAGAATCAGACCAGAATGCCCACACTGAATTCATGCATTTTGTATATAGTAGTCCACTCCCAAATACACATCAAAAAGCAATCTAAAACTTTAAAAAGCATTACTGAGGTGTCAGGGAGCACTGCCAAAAGTACACTTTCTCTTTATGTGCTTGTAGGCCACCTTCAAGTCCTTTTAAGGTGTCTTATTTAAGAAATGCATGACATCCTACTTGTAGTGCCCTTCAGCATGTGACAGATTCATACATGTCCTGGTTTCTGTGCCTGGCCTGAAAC
This sequence comes from Crocodylus porosus, assembly GCF_001723895.1. Classification (NCBI taxonomy): domain Eukaryota; kingdom Metazoa; phylum Chordata; order Crocodylia; family Crocodylidae; genus Crocodylus; species Crocodylus porosus. Next base: position 56,162,726 of record NW_017728909.1, on the reverse strand, counting down.
CAGGCATATTTCTCTTCTTGTCAGGAAGTGTGAAGATCCAGTACCTCTACATGAATCCGCATAGTAGTACAATAAACGGTACATGAGGAGGTAAAATATTTAGGTGTGCTACTAAGATCCTGACAAGGGAACATTTGAATGCAAAACAGCAACATATGCCAATATATGAACAGGGAGATCATGTTTGGTTTCCATGAATGCAGAACTAAAAGGACTAGGTGGTTTGAGAGGGTGGGAATTAGTGTAGAGAGGTGGCTGATGGTCTTAGAGTAGAAAGGGGTGTACACAAACAGTGCTGCAATATAATTTGCTTTGATGCAAAATTAGACATAGTCTATATGGGAGTAAAATTATTGTATTTTAATCTAATTCAAGGGGCTGTGCTGCATGTATGCATAGTTTCACTACACACACACAGCACAAAGAATGCCAGCTATTTGTAGCAGGGACAGCTTTTCACTGTGTGTGCGCACAGAGCCTAACAATTTGGGCCCTGATCCATCTGCGTTAAGGCACTATGGCAAAACAATGACTAGTAAAGGAAAAAATGGCCATTGTATCATTCTTGCTGTAAGAAGTAGATCAATGTATCTTGGGGAAAAAAAATGTTACCAGTCTGAGACATCAGTTTGGGTACAGTTAAACCTCTTTCTTTAAGAATAGGAAATCAAGAAATCATACTTCAAGTTAGCAATTAAAAAAAAAAAGTTTTAGGTATCTCAATACAGTTTCCACTTATTAGAAAGTAGGTATTTAGTTCTTGTAAGCTACTTTTAAGTATTTTTATCTTTCAGTATTAAAGCTCTCTCTCCAACTAGAAGAAGCTTTGAAAATGGAGGCCACTGTAAGTTTGAATGATACAAGTGCTTGTTATAGCATGGCTAGAAAAAAGATTATATTAATAATGTCATTTTCAATATTCTTGATGAAGTTATTTAACAGTGAATCTGAATCTAAATCTTTTCAGTGATACAACAATATCTTGTGCTTTATTATAACTTGTCACATAATTCCTGCTTTTCTTTTTTTTAATAATGCTTTTTACAACAGACTCCCTAATAAGTTATTAAACACTGTAGCTGAATCTATGAAATATTCCTACATAGGAACAGAACATTTAGAAATGAAGCTATAATTTAAGGAGTTCCAGAAAAACCTTATGTACTGCATTTGTGAAAAATCAAGCTCGGCTTTCCATTTTTATGAAAGTAAAGGGGAAACTCAGGGTAAATATTTACTCACAAATGAAATGTTCTTTGGATTTTGACTTTATCTGCAAATAATAAATTCTCATTGCAAAACCCATTCTGTCCTTTTTATTGTTCATTTTGTCCCACATGTTTTTGAAATACATTGTTTGATGGCACTGATTTATTAATAACATTAGGGATGATTATCTATTCTACTAAACCAAAACATTCAGGGGTGAGAAAAATGAAGCTATACTAAGCAGCATGGCAAGATTCTCTTTTAGAAATAATTACGTTTCAGACAACACAATGAATCAGTCATCCTCTGGCATGTTAATCAATAGCTGAACAATTTTTTTCTAAAGCAGTTTATGAATACCAAAATAATTGTGATTTTTTTCTTAATATGAGGGGAAAATGTTGTGCTACTGCTAGCTGCCTGTTTTGTAGAAGTGAAAATTCTATAAATAACATGATTAAGAATTTGGTTCTGCTTTTCTTTTTCAAGACTTACATAGTAATCTAGCTCTCTTTTAATTGCAGCCAAGCTGGTCAGCAAATTTCATGTCAAGTTTGTAAATGACCCCTTCTGTTCACTGTATCCTTTCAGAGGCTTATGGTAGGAGAGGAAATGCATTTCTTCATTACCTATAACTGTCAGTCAACCTTATTTCCAAGCCACTTATCTCTGATTTTACATTAGAATTAAATGGCAGATAGATGGGACTACACTTTAGTCAGATATGAAGTCTGAGTTTTTGTGCTGATTCTGGAAGCTTTAACCAATTTCATATTGTTACTTAAATTAGCAGCTCAAAGTTTTCATCAGTCTATTTTCCACACTATTATCAGTGTTCCAATAATACTGGAATGGTTTCTTTAACTGTCAGGATCTTCTAATCATATGTCTGCATAAGAATTACTAAAAGTATCCTGCACGTTTTAAAAGGAACAATGACTTCTTTATCTTCTTAAGGGCAAACATTCAAAGATTCAGAAGGCACAAAACTGTACAGACTTCTGTAGAGCTGTTTAGTTGAGAGGAATTTCTTCTTAATCCCTCACTGGTGATAAGTTTATTCCCTTAAGCAGGATAACTAATAACACTTCTTTACTAATATTTCACCTAGCGTCTAATAACACCTATTGATTTTCTAAAAGTAAAAAGCTATATATTGTTGCTGCTCCTCTGAAGCAATTGGCTCACCAAATTGTTCAGCTTTGCAAGAGGTTGCCAAGTGTTTTCATGTCTGGAAATACTAAATGTTTTTTGAGACAGGGAAACTACATCGCTGATAAATAATCTGACTATCCAATAGTAACCTAACTACACTGCCTCTCCTTGTTGTGGTTTAACACTCTGCTAACATTAGCAAAAAAAGGGTTAGCTCAGCAATACATGGGCTGCCTTGAATTCAGTTTTTTAGCTCTTCAGAGGCAGAAACATGCTGCAGTGGAGGAGGTGGCATAACCAAGGTGAGGCTACCATGCCCACTGCTCCTTTTTCGACCCATCTTACTTTACCTTGTCCTACTAAAGTGGCTTCCTGTTTTGTGAAGACTATTTAACATTACACAGTTTCTTGAATCTTAGCCATTCTTGTTTGCGGTTGTGATAGAATCAAGTATTTGAGCAGTAAGACTCTTTTTTCTTCTTACATTAATGGGCCAGATTCTCCCCTACATCAGACTTCTGCTTTATGAAAGAACAGTTGAACAACTAAAATATTATAGTACTGGTTGATATACAAGCATTTTGATTAGACAGATAAAAAGAAAAAGTGGGACTGCAGTGTTTATATTTTGCTTTGTCAGCAGCTTGTTTTCATTCTTATCATTGTCTAATTAGAAAATATGCAAATTTTCATATACATGGCAGTCTCAAGTCATAATCACAGCAAGTCTGGAAAGCAAGGCTGACAACACTACCACTGCTGTATAGTTTTGGGCATCTCAATGGCCCTTCTGTTGTCTGCAACATGACATGATTAAGTGAAGGCTGCAAGACTAGAATTTGAACTGCTGTGCAGCAGCTACGTGAGCCTTTCACAGATAATATTCTGTGAGGGAATATATGTTCTGTGTGGACTGGACATAAAAGGGAAAAACACCACTAAGTTGTATGGTTCTATTCACAGGGAGCTTGCTCCAAGCATCTAAGGCTGACAGTTGTTCAAATCTGAATAAATTCCATTTACAAGATACCCAAAAGTTTAGCTGACGCTGAGATTTGATCTGTAAACTTCTAGAGCTGACAGCATAAATTAATACTGATTAAACAGAATTAGAGGTGTCCAATTGGTGGCCTGTGGACCACATGTGGCCTATGAGAGGTTAATGTGTGGCTCTCATGCCCTCCCCCATTATTCTGACTGCAGTAGTAGCTGGAGTCTCTCACCTTCCTTATCCCTCCTTCAGCTGCTGCTTCCTGATCAAAGGGTATGGCAGTGCCCAGCAAGGGAGGACATGGGATCACACCCACTTAGTACAGCAGTAGATTTCACCCCCACAGGCATGCACTGCTGTGGAAAGGGGGAAGTAGAGTCAGTGCTGCAGTGGGGGTTTGGCTGTGTAGGCACACATTGCAGTGATAGATAGGAGTGAGCATCTGTACAGGGCATCAGATGCAGCCCATGTAGCATATGACCCCTATCGGTGCAGCTCCCAGCACATGGGCTCTCTAGAAACTTAGAAGCTGGACACAGCCCTGAACTAAATGAAAGAGCTTTTGTTTCTGGAAAATATAAAACATTCACATAATCTGAAGATTGGCATAAAGGAAAACATATAACATACATCTGCTAGTTAGTGCTGTGTGAAATTTCACTGGCCGTTTCATTTCAACACTGTTTTGACCAATTTTGAGGTCAAAACAGCAAAATTGAAACAAAACAAAAGCCCTCAAAATAGCCTTGAAACAAAACAAGGTTGGTCGAAACTTTTCAAAAGTCAAAACATTTCAACCATATGCTGGGGATAGGAAGTCAGTCCAGCTGGGCTGACCTCCCATCCCCAGTGCAAGATCTGGTAGGGGGCAGCAAGGCAGCTCAGTTGGGCTGCTTCCCCAACTCCCACACTAGATCACACCAGGGGTGGGAGGACATGCAGCTGGGCTGCTTTCCTGACCCCCATGATCACACCAGGGGTGGGAGGCAGCCCAGCTGGCTGCTTCCCCAACCACCTCACTAGATCATACCAAGGGTGGGAGGCAGCCCACCTCAGCTGCTTCCCCCACCCCCACACTAGATCATGCCAGAGGTGGGAGGCTGCCTCTCATCCCCAGAGTGATCTAGCACTGGGGATGTGAAGTCAGCCCTGCTGGTCTGACACGCCTTCACCAGCGACACTCGAAACAGCCTCAAAACAGCCTTTCTGTTTTGACAGAATTGAATGGAATAGCTGTTTCAACTTGAAATGAAATTTGAGATGAAACACTGTTCCGTCGAACCAGCAAAACTCAAGGCAAAATGGAATGGTGCCATTTCACATAGCCCTATTGCTAGTTAATTCATAGATCATATGGGAATTGTGAGTTACACATTGTAATACATTAAATAACTTAAATAAAATAATATATTAATTAACCTTAATAACAACATTAAAGCAGGAGTGTCCAACTTCTGAGTGGTTTGGTGCATGCTGCTTGCTCTCCCTGCTGCTGTGGGCACCCCATCTACTACACTATGCCAGTGCCTTCAACTATGCCACATGCCACCCAAGTTTTCATGGTCCCCCCAAACCCAAGGGACACAGGTTAGCTCCTCAGAGACCAGATTCACTTCATGGGTCACAAGTTAGATAGCCCTGCATCAAAGCACTGATATACTTTATAATCACTGGATTAAAGCTGCAAGGCTCACCATGTGCTTTACATATGGGAAAATAAAGTTCTTGTCAAAATGTTATAATGTTGTTTCCCTTTGAAGAAAGTGGCTTAATCAATATCAATATAATTTTGTGGATTGTCACAAACTTTTATAAGAAAATATCTAAACATTTTGATGAGATGGGAATGTATTGATAGTTTAATTCAATTGATTTTATTCGATTTGTACAGCAAATTAAATATGTGTTCATATATTTGATATACTATCAATATTTATAATATAATGTCATGTAATTAATACACTTCAAATATTAGTTTAATATTGTATATTAATGGTCTACAACAGGGATGGGCAAAATACAGCCTGCGGGCTAGATCCAGCCAACCAGCCCTTTTTATCTGGTCCACAGGGCCTTTAAAAATTTTAGAAAATTAATTTATATCTGCCCATGGCCACCTGTCAAAGATGACAGGTGACCAGCAGCAGCAGGACCCAGAGGGAGCCTGTGGCTGAGCCACAAGGCTAGCCTGGCTCCACCCAGCCTCCCACCCCCTTCCTGTCCTCAGCCCCCAACCAGAGGCCTCTGTGGCTTCTGGCCTCATGCCCCTGGAGCTGTTCCACCTCCCTCCATCTGAGTGGAAAATAAGGTAAGATTGGATGGAGAGAGTGTCTGGAAGTGGTGGTTGCGAGGAGTGGTGGGGGCTGCATGGAGCAGCGGGGTGGCAGGGGGGCCCATGGGGAGCAGCACAGGAAATGGCAGCTGCAGGGAGTGTCAGGACCCATGTGGTGTGCAGCAGGCAGTGGAGCCACAGTGGGCAACAGAGTCACGGTGGTCCCTGGTGGGTAGTTGGGCCATGGTAGGCCCCAGCAGGCGGCACAGTGGGCTCCGATGGGTGGTAGAGCCATGGCCAGGCCCCAGCAGGCAGCGAGCTGTCTTGGGCCCCAGCAGTTGGTGCGGTTGCAGTGGGTGGCAGACCAGTAGCAGACAGTGGGCCCTGGCAGGTGGAAGAGCCATAGCTGGGCCCCAGTGAGCAGTAGGAAGGAGACCCAAAGCAGGAGGTGGACCCCAGTGGGTGGCAAAGCTGTGGCCAGGCCCCAACAAGAGTCAGCAGGCAGCAGAGCCATTGTGGGTGGCGGGCCTCAGCAGGCGGCAGAGCCGCAGCTGGGCCAAGGCAGGACCTGGAGGGCAACAGAGCCCCGGTGGGTGGTGGCAGTATAGCCATGGGGAGCCCCGGGAGATGGTGGAGCCATTGTGAATGGCAGGGTTATGGCAGGTGGCGGAGTCACAGAGGGGCTGCAGCAGGCCCGAGTGGGTAGCAGGGGCCGTGGGGAGCACTGCAGGGAGCAGTTAGCAAACCTGCAGGAGGGAATGCAGGGAAAGGTGGTGGCAGTCAGAAACACAGAGCCTGTGCAAGTACCCTGGGACTGGCAAAGACCAGGTTGTAGAAACAGAGCCTGGGTGTGGGGTCTGGCTGGCTGCATCATGTGAGGCTCACATGCAGTGTGTTAGAGCTACAGCACAACACCAGCTCTGTCTCTCAGCACACACCCAGCCACCATACCCCCCACTCACACACACAGCCACTTCTATGCCCTTGCTTCCCACACAAAACACACAGTAGGACTGTATTTTAAGCTATTATGCAGCCACCTCTAGATACACTTTTTGTAAACACAGAAATCAGTAGAAAAATATTTTTAAATAAAATTAAAATGGGTTATATTAGATGTTGTGTGTGTGTGTGTGTGTGTGTGTACATATACCTATACCTTTTTCATGGTTTCCAGATCACAGCACCCTTCCAGTACTTCCAGGGCAAGGGGAGGGACTTCCAATGGCAAAGGTCAGGGGCTAGGAGATGGGACTTCTGGTCCCAATCTGGTGACCAGGGTCAGGGCAACCCATCCGGCCCTCAACAGCTCCCCAAAACTTGGTAAGTTGCCCTCCACCCAAAATAATTGCCTGCCCCTGCTCTACAACCGTATTGAATTTTAAATAAATATTAGAATAAAAACAGATCAAAGGTCCATAATTTTTGGACTTTAATTTTAGACGAAATGTTCATGTTGACTATTCATAAATACTCATATATTAATATTATATTAATATTATATTAATATTTGTCTTATCCCTATTATACCTTTTTTAATATCAGATCTTAAAAGTTTTTGGTGACACTGCATCGAGTCAAATGGGGCCTCGAATTTAACAGATAATCAACAAAAGTTTGTATGTGTCCCCTCAGAAGGTTTTTTTTAATATTTAGGCTACAATGCAATGTTATGCTATCACTGAAAGGACCATAATGAATCAGAATAGGAGAAAAACGTCACTAAATCACTTGACAAAGATCTTGGGAGTCAAGTGGCATACAGTAGTTCTTCAAACCAGGAGCTGAGCTTCAATTTCAGCAATTTGAGGTGTCTTAATTCTCTTCCTCCTGTCTCCCTGCTGTCAACACCTCTCACTAACATTACTTTTATCTCAGGTTTCACATCATTCTTTGCCAGTTCCACCCCAAAATGTAATTTTAAACATATTAGATTTTTGTCTTTTTTTGTGCAAGATAAAAATCTACCAATTTTGTACTTGTCATATTTGATAACTATAGCCATGTGAATGGAGGGAATAATAATGTACAATCTCTAGTCAAAAGGTATCATCTGAGAAGGAATAACCAGGAATAATCTAGCCAGAAACATAAGAGCATACAGTCTTATAGTCTCAAAAGTCATAAATAAGAATTTATAATCAGTACAATAAAGTACTGGAAGCCAATGCAAGAGTAGTGAATAGAAGAGACTTGCTAGATAAAACCCTTAAAAACAGCATTTAGTATGTTTTAACACTTTTAATGAATTTCACTAGGATACCAGGTTATGTGACTTATCCAAAGCTTGATGAGGTCAACATAAATACTTACAATACTTCAGGTCCAAAGTGAAAAAGAGTCTGGCTTGAAGTGCATTTAGGCATCAGTCTACCCAAGTCTATATATGAATCTTTCAAAGAAGGCAATAAATTCCCAAAATGGGACTATAAAGGGAAAAGGAGCTCTTTGAATCAAGCTGTTTCTGCTCCTATAGAAGCAGTCCAAAATCCATGAAGAGTACCAGACTCACAGCTCCAGACACCATTTATATTTGGAAGCAAGTTTCAAATATTCTGTCCCATCTATTCTTTTTATATCAGATGCACAGTAAATTCCCAAGAGGGTACACCACCATGCTCAGGGGGTGCACATGCACCAGCATGCACTCCTTACACATCACCGATGTTAACACTTATACTAAAGTGTAGCCTAGAGTGGCTACACAATATTGTAACATGAGCTAAGTAACATGGATCAGAAAGTAGCACAGTCTTAGCACAGTGCTAAGACCATGCCGAAGGCAGGGAGGGCTCCAGAGCAGTGAAAAGCCACCTGCCAAGGGCAGCCTCATTAGGCCTCTGAGGAGTCATGAGTTGCCAGGAAAAGGAATTCCCACAAGGGAGGAGGGCCTTCCCACCAGTGGCTAGCAGCTGCGGTGGGGGGAGCCCCTTAAAGGAAGGAGGGGTCCCAGATTCAGGCATGACCAGATGAGTTAAGTAGGTCAAAGTGTGCTGTTGTGATATTGGGGTGCTCCCATTGCCCCCTCCCTCATCTGGGGTAGTCTTTCCCAGGGCACCAACATTGCACCAGTAGAGCTTGCCACCTTCTGCACTTTCTTTGAACCCTGCACTTCATGCTTTGTAAAATTTGCATCCTATTAGAGTATAAAGGTGTGTAACATTTGATGAGACCCCTGTTTTGATTACCTGATCCCTCACCTGTGTATAGAGTGTTTGCATTGATATATACCTATATTGCCTATGGTTCCTGTATTTTATGTATATATATATGTTAATACTATAACTTTTTATATCTTATTAAATTTGTAAATAAGCCTCAACATGTATCCTGGCTCTGCTCTATAGGGAGAGGAGGAAAGCTGTATAACTTCCAGCTGGGCAGTTACACCTCCCACAGTACACCTGCACCCACTAATATCCCTTCATTTGAAGAGGGGGTACATCATTAGGTACCATCCAGGTTACATACACATTGAGCAATAATATCAGACAGTGCCTCATAGTTTTGGAAGCTGATATATAACAGCATACAAAACAGAGTTAGATGTATTTACTGCTTTTTCCAACAAACAGCATAAGCAAATTAGAGTAAGAGACAAAATAACTTATAAAATCAAGGAGAATATTAAAATAGTGTGTGTGTGTATGTGTATGTATATGTATGTATATATGTATGTATATATATGTATATATCCTTAAATGATATCCTAATTTAAGTTTGCTTACTGAATACCTGCCTAAATAGGAAGGCCTTACAGTTTTTCTGGAAGATGTCCAGGTTTAGGCTCTATCATATTTCAGACTGCTGAAAGATTGGAGTACAGCAGATAATTTGATATAGGCCACATGACGGAGTCATAAAAACCGGTGACTGAAAGGATAAAATTAACTGTCTGAGCAGTGGAGGAGCTATAATGGGGACATACCCTAAGGGTGCAGAAAGACATAACAACTGAAAAGTTTCAAAAGCCTTTGAAACATTTCCAAGGGACAGCTGTACAAACATACATACCCTCTGAAGCATTCCAAAAGAAGATAACGAGCTCTAAAATAGGGTCTCTTGAAATTAGATATTATTTTGGAGTATTTCATTTTTTTGTAATAGGTGTATGGATGAGGAAAGGAGATGGAGTGGACAGACAGTCAATTGTTCAGCCATTGGGTCCAGCCCCAAGTCCGGGGATGCTGCCAGCTCTTCCCCTTACACTACACCTCATTGCTGGTCCCCCTGATACTGCTAAATCTAAATTTACCCTCTCATTCGCACCCTCCAACTTCTCAGAACTCTTGGGGCCACTGCTCCTGCTGGAGCTAGACCCTCCAACCCCAAAACCCTCTACCTCTCTTATAAACTGAGAGGTGGAAAGGAGACATTTGGGCATTCAATTTTCCCTTCTCCTTCCCTGTAGAGCCATAGGTCATTGTAGCCTTCTTTAGTGTCCCCTGATTGGTATTGGAGTATTTTGTAATATTTTAGTGTGGTAGCAAAGTTATGGGGTTTGTTCCTGCATTTTCTGGCTGAAATCATTCCTTTTCTAAATGTTTCTAGATGCCTTTAACTTAGAATCATTTCAGTTGTTATATTTGTGCACACCCTCAATGTTTTCACCTCTTATCTGGAGGAAATAGAGGCAAAAGAAGGAAACCTTCACACCTTGGCCCTATTTCAGTAACACAGGAAGACAGTTCAGAATTAGAAAGGCTTTTTTAGGTCTGTCACAGTGCACTCAGGCACCTGAGAGCAGAGACTGCTCTGGGGAGACCCCTACTGGCAGAAATGGGGAGGCTCAGCTGCCAGTCACCAGGGCTGCACAGGTGCTGGTTGCCGGGGCAACTGGTAAAACCAGCTGACCAGGAAGGGGCAGGGCTTATCCCTTCTTAAGCCCAGGTAGGAGGGCAGTCCCTCTCCAGCAGCCGTGGGAGTAGGGACTCAGCTCGGACAGACAGAGGGGAGGACTCTGGCCATGAGAGCATCCCCTGGTCACTGCTGAGGTTGGTGGAGCCTTTCTTCCCCCGCTCCCTCGCTCTCTAGTATGGAGTAGATTTTTGTTGGACCAGATGGTCTAGTTTTTATGTTGTAGCCCAGGGGCTTTATGTTTTATGTTTACTGTTTTGACTGGAGGACCGAGTGAGGCTGCAGGGGTTGGAGGAGGCCTCATAGGAACTCCCCAGTAGCGAGGGGGTTCCTGGTGCCAGAGAGGGCACAGCAGTTTGGCACCGGAGAGCGGTGCTCCGTTTTGGAGTGTCCCAACCCCAGCCCCAGTGTGGGCACAGGTGAAAGGCCCCAGTGGGGCACAAGACCCAGAGAAGGGGGTCTGGGGCCAGGTAAGGCCGAGGCTGCCTGAGCCCCGATTGCGTAAGCGCAAGCAAGACCCCAGTGCGGGTGCGAGCGTGAACGCAAGCAAGAGCCCAATGCGGGTGTGGGGGCAAGCGCACTGAGAGAAGGCCCTGTAGGGGGCGAGGGCTCGGAAGGGTGAGCGTAACAAAGATAGTTAGACCTAATAACGTCCGGTACATCTGCGAGGCTTGGGTTGCGGTGTAGGGGAGGAAAAGGAGCCACAGGTAGCTCCCCCTGTCCCCGGGGCACGGAAAAATGGGCAGCTTCCCACTGATTACGACTATCTTCCAATCAAATAAGATCAAGGCATGGCAGGAGAGTAAGCAGGAGGTTGGCCCGTTACAGGAGGGCGAAGCCACTCCCTGAAAGGCTCCAATATTGATACTGCTGTCACAAGGTCCTTGTATATAATCCCTTGCAAAAACTTTTCTATCTATTAAAACTAGTTAGCTTTTTTCTCCCACTATTCATGCTGTTCTAGAGCCTTGTTGATCTGAAGGGTAGAAACTTTCTTTTTACCAACCAAATTTATTCTGGAACAGTTTATGTACTTTTGTTCCTTTGCAATATTTTCTTTTGACTTAGAGCTCTTTTCACCATGGAGTTTACTATCATGATGTATTTCATAGATTTCATAGACATTAGGGCTCAAAGAGACCTCAGGAGATCATCGAGTCCAGCCCCCTGCCCAAAGGGCAGGAAGTCAGCTGGGGTCATAGGATCCCAGCAAGATAAGCATCCAAT
>NW_017728909.1:56130386-56151004 GCF_001723895.1 Crocodylus porosus | reverse complement strand
CAAATATATACCTTTTGTATTGCTAATAAAGTGTGTCTGAAGCTGAAAGTTTTTTTCCACCTCCCGAGAAACGAACCACGATCTTTTTTTTTAATTCAACATTATCATAAACAAAGCCAAGAACATAATGTTTTATATAGATTATATTATTCTAATATTCACCTAGGGTTACAGTACTGCCCCCTCTCTGGGGCCACACAACTGTAAACTCACACTGGGGCCTCCAGGGTCTTACACCCCTGTGGGGCTCAGGTAGCTGCAGACATGACAGGCCCCTGTCTGCCCCTAAATCTTGGTAGCCCATGAGGGTGTGGGGCTAGGGTTTTAAGGTGCCCCTTCCCACCTTTCACTGGGGTGTTAACTGGCCTGGCATTTCTGGGGGACTGTTCGGCCGTGAACAGCCCCACCAGGCCACCCGTCCCCAGCAGAGTGTAGTTTCAAGTCATGCCCAGGACCAGGAGCCTCCTACCATGCCCATAGCTCCTGCTCTTATCTCCAATATGTTCCTGAGCAGCAGCTCAGCCTGATGTTGTCTCCTTGGCTGCTTGCTGCAAACTGCTGCCTCAGCCCTGTGAGCCTGAATCTAAAATGGCTGCCTTAAAGTAGCAGGCACCCAAAAGTGCCCTGCCACGCAGCTCATGGTATAATGTGTAACAGGACTTTTAATCACATCTTCAGTTGTCATATGGCCACATGTTCAATTGATTAATGGTGTGATAAAATGAGGAATAAGCCACAAATTATTCCAAAAAATACGTAGAATAACTTTGTGGTTCTTTCACGTCCCACCATTAAATTGAACATGTGACCAGGGGCCCCTGTGGTTGGGAGCCCCATCAGCTGATCAGAGTTTCCAGTTGAGGGCCATGTACTCTCCACTGAGGCTGGGAGTCCACAGCTGATGTGGGTTCCCAGCCATGGTGGGGAGACTCCAGGTGCTCCCCCTGTGCCTTCAATAAGTTGTGATGAGATCTGATGTGCGATCCCACAATCATGCCTCCTGCCGTGCATGTATGGCATGGCAGATAGCATAATTGTAAGAATCATGCATCAGATCCCATCATGCCTTTACCTTCATATCTAGAGGAACCCTAACTATTCAACATACAGATGATTTGCAGACTCAAGAACAAAGGAATAAATAATATGATAGTCAACAGCTATTCAATACTCCCATACTGTCTGTAGGGTTTTGAAAGCTCAGTGCCAGCAAGTTAAACACAAGGTAGAGGTAGGGACAAGTAAAAGCCCATAACAATTTCATGGTAGCAAATATATCCAAAAACAGATGGGTTAAAAGAAAAATCTGTCAGGAAATTCTACGAGGAAGAAGCTGCAGTAAAATATTAACACATAAACAATTCAGACATCTGGCATCTGGAAGGGTGAATTAATTTAATCCTGTCTTCCTTCCCCTCACCCCTCCCCCAATAAAAACAAACCAAAACAATAAAAAAACAAAATTCATCCCTAGCTCAGGCTTCCACCTTTATCTTCGTCACCCCCAATACATTCTCTCTCCAATTTTATGCTTCAGTGTTAGCCTCTGCTAACACACAAACTAGTTCTGTTAGAGAGCTGTGTCTTATATTATATGAAGGCACCAAGGAATCAATATCTCTTTAATAATGGCATTAGTGTCAGACCAGCCCTGTGTGCACTAGGTGCAAATGAGTTAGAAGAAAGCCAGCATAAGGCCTGCATGAGACTAACATGGGATGCTCTGCCCTTTCTAAAGTTCCATCTGTTCTTTAAAGATATCGGAGAGGTCAGACTCCCTCAGAGCACTCTGAAATTCTTCATCTACATCACTATCTGCCCCAGCGATACCAGAACATTGGTAAGACCTCAGCTGAAGTATTTTTTTTTTCCTTTTTCCTCCGGCTATGGCAATTCAAGAAGATGTAAATAAATTAAAGAGTCCAGATAAGAGCAGCAAGAATGATCAGAAAACTAGAAAGTATAACCACTGGGAAAATACAGAAACAACCAAAAATGCCTACTATAAAGGCAAGAAGTTCAGGGGTTGGGGGAAGGAAGGGGGAGTGGAGAGATGACCGCAGTATTCCAAGATGTAAAACAACATGAGGGTATTATTACACTGAGCACTTTATATTTAGACAATAGTAATCATTAACACGACTTAAAAAGTTTTCTAAGCAATTGCATGTTAATGCTTCCCAGATCCATTTGCATGAGATGTTGACTGCACAGTTGACTAATTAGCTGCACAGTAAACCTCTCGGTGTCTACACATGCATCACTATTAGGTTGCAGTTAATTAACTTACTCCACAACAGGATAATACTTGTAAGTTCAAGTACCATCCTGCTGAGGAGTAAAAAACTCTGTAACAGTGCATGTGTAGATGTTGGAAGGACAGGCTAGGGTGTGAGGGTGCTTCAACAAGGGGGTTGCCTTCTGGATAACCCCATGCTGAAGCACCTTCATGACCTAGCCTTCCCCTCCACAGGATGTTGATCTTGGGGGAGCAGCCCCAAACTGGTAGACTGACCCCGGGACCTCTTGCCAGTCAGGGCTGCTCTGCCCTGGCTCAACGTGCTGTGCATGAATAAACTGCAGAGCTTATTGCTCTGGAGTTTATTGCTCCTGAGCGTGCTGTTTGAATGTGCACCTAGGAGCAATAAACAATGAAGCAACAAGCTCTGCAGTTTATTCATGTGCTGTAATTGTATGTTTAGATACATCCCCAATGATGTAAATAAAGACTATAGTATTGCACCACAGTTTTGAATGGTCTCTGGTGTGATCCCAGGGTTGAAATAAAAAATCACTGATTTTTGATTCCAGCCTTGGAATCACATAGAAGTCCATTCAAGGCTTCAGTACACTGCGGGAACTGGGAGTGACACTGGCATAGCACAGGAGCTGCTTCCAGCCCCGACACTATACCAGGTTCTTGAACTGGTAAGGCTCTGGTAAGGTGGAAGTGGTGGGGAGGAGATTCTGGTGGGAGCCTGACAGAGCTATATGTTGGGCTCTCTTCCTTGTCCCCCTCTCACTGCACCAGACCCTTGCCAGTTCCAGTGAGGTAAAAGGTCTGGGAGACCAACAAATTACTTTTTTAGGCTCTCATCCTCTCAACCATACCAGTCTCCTGATTGTTGTTACCTCAGTTGGGCAGTCTGATGTTAGCTCAGTATGTGCTAGAGAGTATGACCTTAACATACTCCATGCTGGAAAAGATCTAACTTTACTACCCTGGGCCATGTCCACATGAGCATGGATGTTTGTTTCCCCAGGGACAGGAAGCAAAAGCACGCCTTGTGCCACTGCTACTTCTCCCAGGGAAAAGCCTGTGCTGCTTGTCCCTGGGGTGCCTCCTGAGGCTGCAGCAGCAGCAGCAAACCTGCACACAGAGCCTGGATGACAGCCAGAGTGTGGCTCCAGCCAGCCAAACTCCAGTTTTGGGCAATGCACACTGTCCCCGTGTGTGCCAGTCTGCCTTTTTTTTGGATCTGTTTTTGACTCTGGAATCTCCCAGGGTCAACACCCTCCCCCCCCTGCACTGCTACCTTGCAGTGTGGAGAACACCTGAATGTAAAGTATGTGGCATTTCATTCATGTCTATGTGCCATATACTACATGACAGTGCTCATCTGGATGCAGGCCTGGAGTGGTGTAACTTTAAGCCAAATAATGAGTGTTTCAAGCTAAGGTGCAGGCAGTTCAGGGGTTAAGAGCTCCAGAAAACTTCCAAAGCATCTGAGCACCATAGTGGGGTTGCACACACAACACAGCTGGGTGGTGTGAAAGAGTTGCTTGCACCATATCACAGTCAGGTATCAGGGGAACTTTGCTTATGTCATAGCCAGGTGGTGGGGAGAATTGGTGGGAACAGTGAGCTGAGTCAGGAGCACTGGCCCACCTCAGTCAAGACAGGTTGATCCAGCTGCAGCTCTGAAGCCTTGCCAACTGCTGACCTAGGAAGACTGAAGAATCTCTAACTGGAGATTTTAAGAGGAAGTTAGACAAATATCTGTCCGGTATGGTTAGGTAAGTTAAATCCTGCTTTGAGGCAAGTGGATAGATTAGATGACCGCTCAAGGTTGGTCCCTTTCATCCCTTTTTATTATGATTTTCTCTCTTTCTCTGGCCACCATCACCAGGTTTGATCTTATTCTGCTGCATTCAAGCCCTTCACTGGAGGGCTTGGACAGTGGATGATTTAAATTCCTAAATCCCATCCAGGTAGACTTTTTAGAATTTTCTTGTGCTAGAAATCCCAATTCTCTAAGTAAATTAAAAGAAAGTTAGCAGTCAAGAAAAAATGTTCATGTTGTTTGCAAAATAAGCAATAAACATGTATTCCACAATGGATGCATCCGCATGAGACATAATGGGCATTTATACACATACCTTTTTGTCCCACAATGCACCAGAGATCCACTGCTTCGGAGCAGACTTGATTAATCGAGTCTGCTCCACACAGGAGCTGATGTGAACTGTGCTGCACCATGTGCAGTTGTGTAAGTGGTAAAATGCACATGCATGTGTAAAAATGCCCTTACTGTGCAGTTGACTAATTAGCTGTACAGTAAATTTCTCAGTGTCTACACATGCATCCCTATTAGGCTGGAGTAAACTAACTTACTCTGCAGCAAGATAGTACTTGTAAATAAAAGTACTATGTGCTGAGGAGTAAAAACCTCCACAGCAGCACACCTGTAGATGCTGGAGGCACTAGCTGGGGCATGAGGGTGCTTCAGTGTCGAGCCAGGGGGAGCAACCCTAGGCTGCCAAGCTAGGCTGACAGTAGGGGCTGCTCCACTCCAGTTCCATGTGCTGCACCTGAATAAACTGCAGAGCTTTTTGCTCTGGAGTTAATTGCTCCTAGGCACACATTCAAATGGTGCACCCAGGAGCAATCAACTCCAGAGCAATACACTTCACAGTTTATTCAGATGCCGTAATTGCATGTGTAGATAGTAGGCCAGCATTGTATGTGTAGACCAATAGGTAGTTATAACTACAGAGCAGTTCATAGAACATCACAAAACAAGAAAAAATGAAAGAGAGAAGGGAAAGAAATGGCAGTAAAAATTCTATACCATTATAGCACGATAGAGAAGAAAGGGGTGACAGATAGAACTTGTTGCCAACTATATTTAAACTACAGTTAAACTTATAGAGTAACAGACAGGAGCACAGACTCAAAGACACTAGAATTCCTTGGTATGTAATATCCCTTGAGCAATCTTTTTACATAAAGAACTGTCCCTTTAAGGTTTTTGGTCTTTTTAAATGTTGATAATTGTTCATAGATTTACAATTTGGGGAATTATGAAAGGAACCAAATAAATGCTGGTCTATCTAAGCAGAATATATGCATCTCAGGCACAACTAATTTTGCAAAATCATACTGGTTTTGAAAGCAATGAGGTCCTGTTCAATTTATTAGTTTCTTGCCAAGGAAAAGCCAGCTAAAAAGAGGCTTCTTGGGAAGGAGATATATAAGTGTTTTTCAAAAGGTAGGCAGAGAAATACAGGATATAGACACTTTCGGTTTTAAAGATTCATTGTAAAATACCACACACACTCATGGGAAACTTCAATGAAAACTAAGTTTCTTTGTGAGGTTCTGTATCCTCTCTCTCACAGTCTCTTGTCTGTCTCTTATGAGTTCCTGCTAGGAATAGAAAAACAATTTCTAACCTAATTTTAATTAATTCCGTGTTTGGCCACTCATTTTAGTAGGATTGGGATTTGACTGTATGTATTCCTCAGTTCTTTTATTTGAATACTACATTTACATAAAGATCATATAAACCTTTTTCTCCAAAATTAGCATTGCAAAATCAGTGTCCATGTCTTAAAAGGGAAGTTGATTTCTGCACCAGAATGGAAGCATTCAAATGCTGTAATGTCTGTTCAGGGATTTGACCCCCTCCCATGCCTCCAGACAGCATCTGATAGGGACGAAGTCTGTATTTAACCCTCCCACAGCTGCTGCCAAATAGCTGTTGGCTAAAAAGCTGCTATAAATTTGGCATTAGTTGTGAGAGGGTTAAAGCTATAGCTGCAGTAAGATTGTGACTAAAACTGAGGAGAAGACTCCAGCCCTGTTCTGGCCCTGGTCCATGACATCGTCATAGTATGGACACATGGGGAGGAATCTCTAAGGAAATTTCACCAAGACATTAACAATTTCCACCCTCTAACAAACTCTCTCTGAAACACTTCACACAGCAGATTCATTTCCAAGACCTGACAGTGAAGGTTTGCAGGAACCACATGGCCGCGACATTGTATTGGAAACCAACCAGTACAGCTAACTTCACACCACCAGCTTTCATCCAAAGTACATCACTAAATCCATCATCTATAGTCAAGCTCCACATTACAACTGGACCTGCTCTTATCCAACAGACTGGGATGAAAATCTTAAGAATTTGGAGTAGGGATTCCTGCAATAAAAGTATAAATAATTAATAAAATACAGATACAAAAATCAATAAAATCTCCAAACTGTAGCCACTCAAAACAACAAAACCAGACTTAGACCTTGATTTGACCTGCTACAATACCAATTCCAGGACAAGAACAACAGAATCCCTCTGGTTATCATCTACAGCACCCAACTTGACCAGCTAAGATCAAGGTCTAATAACCTCCAACCTTTCCTAAAAAGGATGACCATCTCAAGGTGGCTTTTGGGAACAAACCTATCTGGGGTACAGACAGCTTTCCAGCATCAAACACCATCTATCAAACAACAGACCAATACACTCCATTCTCTAGGCCTTGCAGTGGACCCAAATACCTGCTGTGCTTCAATGTCAGTACAGACCACAGCATCACTGGACCAAATACCAAAGAGTTCAACATGCATGTACTCTTTGGGTTCACTCACTTGCAGTTCTACCAGCATCACATATGCCATCACTTGCTTACAATGCAGGGGGCTGAACCTGATGATCTTCCGAGGTACCTTCTGGCCTTATAAACTATGAATCTATGAATGTCCACCCGCAGTCTATATCAGACAGACAGTGTGATCTCTACATCTCTACAAGAGTGAACCCTGTAGAAAGACAGAAAAGCCTGTGACAAAACCCATATACCACCCTACACACTCTATTGCTGACCTCAGGATTGCTGTTCTGAAGCAGAAAAAGTTTTTTAAATGGGAAATTGTGAAACAAGAAATCATCCACAAAATAGACTGTGCTAGGCGTGATCTAAACAGGGTATAAGGATATTTATAACCTGGAATAGCTTTTGTGACCCATTTGTTCCTATGGGTTCATTGCTTGTATGCCTCTCACAGTACTCCCCCTCTCTCCTGATTTCCTACCTACTGTATTCTAATCATTAACCCCACTTTATACTCTGCTTTATGCTATCATTTCACAGCATCTGTGAAAGTGAACTTGGGTTATCTAGATTATATATAAAATATATAATCTATGGGGCAGAGCCTATTCCATTTATTAGATACCTAAGTGGACTTAAGCACCTGAGATATATAAAATCTAGATAACCCAAGTTCACTTTCTATATATATATATAAGAGAGAGACAGAGAGAGAGAGAGAGAAACAGAGAGAGAGGGAGAGAGAGGGAGATCTATATATAATCTAGTTAGTCTATAAAGATGCATATCTACCCTGCCTTCCTTATTTTTTTCTGTCATTTTATGAAAGTAGCCAAACAGAGAGATTTCTTCTTGAGATCCTACATACTAATATCAAGCAATTACATTGACATTACAATTATTCTTCTAATCCAGACATTTCTCTTGAGGATGCCAGAGAAATGTGTTCTATTACTCCCTCTGTTTAATAATAACAGGATCTATTAGGAGGGTTAATGAAAGTGTCATTTCCTCAGTATATGGCTCACACCCATCTCTATACCTCCATTATTGATTGGTACTGTTGAACAATTGGGATTTAAAGCCACAGATGTGACAACACTTTGTCTTTAAATATGTTTGAACATTAATGAGTATTGTGATTTTTTATGATAAAATTCCTAAATCACAAACTTTGCTAGCTGTTCACAACACATGGAAAATCAATCTAGTAAGTGCAGCTAGAGACAGAACTGGATGACAGGTTCAGGTTTATGTCACAGCAGCAGACTCCCACATGGCCTATTTAATGCAATCTGCTTTGCATTCTTTAGCTGCCAGAACTTTTCATTTTAACAGCCAAATGATTATAATTGAGAGATGTCAGTAGCATTCCACTACAGCCTATGGGTTAATATAGTTTCTTTTGAACAACTATAAAGTCCTCTCCTTCTTAGTTTTTGTGCTTCAAATTTGTATCTTCGATCCACAGACTACATTAAGAACTCAGCTGGGAAAGCCCTCTGTAAGGGTTGTGTGAGTGACTGCTGCACTTACTATTCAGTCAAGCACCAGAACTTACACTTTTAAAACAGATTCATTAACACTGTAATTATTCTATGAACCGAGTTGCAGAAGAGACAATAGGAAAAATGTCTGTGGGAGGGATCAAAATCTGGTCAAATACATTTCCATATTTCTGCATTAGAAAACATCTGCAATGGGATGAAATAAAAACAACCGTAAGTGGACTGATGTATACCTTCTCTTTTCCATGATACTATGAATATTTTAATATGCTGTCTCTGCAGAAACAAATCATCTAGCATATTTGCAAATAAAACATTCTAACTTTGAAAAAAAAAATCTGAACACAAATGCAAAATCTATGGGGCAGAGCCTATTCCATTTGTTAGATACTTAAGTGGTCTTAAGCACCTGAGTACAAACCTATTCCACCCCAATGAAGTAGTTTCTGGTGGGTAGGTCCTCCTTTTCCTTGTCACTTTTTATGATTTAGTTTTGATATTATGATTGATGGAACATTACAAAATTAGATATTTTAGGGTTTTCAGGGACATGAGCAATGGATCTAGCCAAATATGCATCTCAGTATGTTGGTGGGTCTCTTAGGAGAAATAAATAGAATAGGAACCAAGAGTTACTTAATACCAATGCCATATCAGCACCCCTCTAATCGCGAGACCTTTTTCCATCTCTCAAAACTTTAACATTTCATCCCAGATGATGTTCATTTAATACGTAAAGATCTGAAATTTTAAAGGTGTTCATGCCATCCCTATAGGTCCTTCCGATTCATAAAATGAGAATATATTCTCTAGTGGTAGTCACAACATTTTCAAAGGATAGTACTAAAGAACCTAACATGAGATACAATATTAAAAAAATTAACAGCAGCCATACTGTTGTAGTATGTAGCAGGCTGTGGCTATGAAAACAAGATGTACTTAAAGTTTAGCATTTTGCAAATGTGCCAATTACATAGACCCAGTGTCCACAGTAATTAAAGTAATAATACTTGCATTTTGTTATGTGTGGCAACAAGTAATCATTTAAAATACTGAAATAAATAGTTCAAGATAAGTATTAAATATCAGTAATGATGTGGAATAGTTGGTATGGAAGAATTTCATTGTCTAGTTCCATTCTGGTAACTATCCAGACAGTCAAGAGATAATCTAAGGCCACAGACTGATATTTATTTTCAAGAAATTTGTTCTGGTAGAAAATTTCCAGATAGAGAAAGCATACAGGCATACCATCCTGCAGATGCCCCCTCTCCTCAATTCCCTGGAGCCCCCCCCAGTCTGAAGAAGGCACAAGTTAAGCTGCTGCTCAAGTCTCCCAGTCACAGATGAGGCATTCATTCTAACAAGACAAATTATTACACAGGAAAGGTCTTCCAGGTATCAAAGAGGAAGATCTTTTTCATGGAGGGGACATATTTCTTATGTGAGAAACCAAAGGAATGCCAGTACACTGGCAGCCTGTACCAGGTGAGAGGTGATTCTCTCAGTAGAAAACAATGGTGATGCCTAGGGGGTGCATGGAGGTGAAAGTGCCAGTACACCACCTAACAAGGAGTGCTGGTGCCCCCTCTGCAAGCACTGGCCAAGGAGCGGGAGCACTGTGGTCATTTCCGGAAGCAGCTGCAGTGATTGGCCACCTCACGACTGGCTGACATACATTCAGCTGTGGGGGGGACCCCCACCTTGATAAGCAAGATTGGCCTCAGGGGGACACCCCCTCTGGTCGCTGACTGGTTGCTTGGGGGGGGGGCACATGCCCCCCTCCCGACTAAGGTGGCACCGGTCACCCATGGTAGACATGTAACACCTATATGTGGCTGTAATAAGACCGAGTCCCAGGGGCGGCCATGATATCCCCTAGTGGCCTTAGGAATCCTGGCCAGTTCTGGCTCTCATGGTACTCTTCCTCTTCCTGTCTCCTGCCACACTTGCTGCTAATATTTTATTTAGGCAAAAGGTAGGCTGCCTGAGTATCTTAGAGTGAACCCTTGTTTTCTCCAAGCCTACCAGTTCCTGGCAAACTTCACCTGCCTCTATTCTGCTCTCAAGTACTAATTCTGATGCTCCTTGCCTGTTCTCATCTTCCAGCACTCTGACCACCTTAATATCTATTCATAGCCTCTGACCTCCCCTAGAGTTGTACTTATACCTCACAGATGTTACCAGTCAGTCATTTCTGTGGACTCTCAGCCCCAGTCCAATAGTAGGCCACCTTAGGCCTCTACACCCTTGTTGGGTCTTAAGCCTTCTCAGCCTCTGCCCCTTTCCTCTGACTGGTCTCCCTCAGCCTAGCCTGTGTCAGCTCTGGCTTTGGGGTTTTAGCCTTTTTCTCATTCTCCTCAGCTCTTGGGAAACCAGCCCTGATCTTGTCACTCTAGGGCTCTGGTCTCAACCCTGCTGATGTAGTATGAATTTTTGCATATTAGTTATCATGCTTAAATGATAATAGTATTGAATTGATAAACCTCTATGATTTTATGAACAGCTAAAACTCCATTTTGTGTTTGTTCCCTGTGTCTGTGTGAGGGAGTGAATAGTGAAAGAATGGTAACTATTTCCATGAAAACAGAAGAAGATTTAACTGACTGTGTAAGCAACAAGGTGCCAATGTATGAGTTACCAGACAGTAAACCAATTAAGCTAATTAATGGGTGGCTGAAGAACTCATCTGTGATCAGGTGCAAAGACAATAGTAAGAAGAAGGAATTTTGCATATCCTCCTTGCATATATTTGAACTACACAATGCTTCAAAGCAGAGATCAAGATTGAAATTCCAAGTCTGAAATACCAACTCTGAGATACCAACATGGACACCAACTTTACTGGAATGACCTCAAGTTGAGATAACAAGAAGAAACAATGTCTAATTAAAAACTGAGCATGGAAAAACCCCAATGCTGAACAAAGACTTGAAATCCCTATAAAAGTAAGATGCAGACAAACCAAGATGGGGAATCTACTCTTCACAACCTCCTGGAGCACAGATGCATCTGTATACTCCCATTCATATCACTCTCAATGAGTCTGGATTGGCCATCCAGTGCTGACATTGAGTAACTTCTGCTGGCAACTATACTATCTTACTGGAGTGGTTTTGTCTGTATGTCTGTTTGTATGTATGCTTGTGTATGTCTGTTTGCATGCCTGGTGTGTCCAAGCTTATGTATCTACTTCATATAATCAATAAACATGGCATTTTGCCTTATCCCCCTTTATAAAGGTCTTACTCTTGATTCGAGCGATTGGCAATTTAAAGTAACACCAGGCTCTGCTCTCACCCTGCCTGGGCTACAGGTCTCTAACCCTAACTCTGCCTCTCTCAGGCACTGGGCCCTTGGCCCTCACCTCTGTCTCACTGTCTTCCTCTCCAGCTGGACCCCTGATTGTCACCCTTTCAAGCTACATTGCAGCTTCTGCCTTGTTCTCACAAGCTCCAGCCTAGCATGCCTCTCTGGCACTACGGGACCTCCTAACCTCCCCTATCAGTCCAACTGGTTCATCAGTTTTTTTTTTTTTTTTTAACTATAATGAAAACATATGCACATTGGCTATAACACAAACACACAGCCTTCTAGGTGTAACAAACTATCTCTCTGTCAAACCTCCAGTCTCTTACTTGAAGTTTTCACTGCAGGCAGATCTCAGTAAGTCACTCAGCCATAGTCCTCTCAGTGCAGAGTTCATTCCTTGGCAGCCTGGGAGGCCAGACTGCCCTCTTTGGCTCATGCCCTGGGTTTATATATCTCCCAAGTCCTAACACTTTCCAGTCAAATGACTCCCCTGGGATGGCTGCATGTGTTCCCTGATTAGGCTTGTTGACTTAACTCTAGGGTACCTTACTGCTGTCGGTCACTGCTATGGTAGTATCTGGTCTCTGATGCAGGACTCTAGCCTGTTGTACGAGTAGGTATGAGTAGCAGGTAAATCTCTGGGGACCTGCTCTCTGGCAGCTCATAATGAGCAGGCTTCCACTCCTGAGTCTCTCCCTACATCTCTTTCACCCTTAAAGTAACAGGAACCCTAGGATCTCTGTTACAGTGGCCTAAAGTTTGAATGATTACATTAGTCAATTCAACTTTATGCAAATTTCTTGGTTTTTTTGTTTGTTTGTTTTTTAAGGAAAGACCATAGGTTTGTAGAAAAGTAGGGCTAGAAGGAACCTCACAGGGTCATTGAGTCCAGCCCCCAGGACAAGGCAGGATCATCCCTGACTAAAACATCCCAGCCAAGGGCCTGTCTCCCCTTCTAATGAACATTTGATAGAGATTCCACAATTTCTCTAGGTAGCCTGTTACAATGCTTGACCACCCTCATAGTCAAAAAATTTCTCCTAGTCTCCAGCCTAAATGTACCCCGCTGAAGCTTGAGGCCATTGCTTTCTACTCCTGTCCCTACAGCCACAGAAAGAAGTCCATCTTCATCCTGTCTATAATCAGGTATTAAAGACTGTTGTCAAATCCTTCCCCTCAGTCTGGTCTTTTCCAGATAAATGACTCTAGTTCAGCCTTTCCTCATTAGTCTTGCCTCTCAGGCCTCTAGTCATTTTTGTTGTTCTGGGCTGGACCCTTTCCATAATGGCCACTTCTTTCTTCAAGACCACAGAACTTCTGGTGAGGCCTCACCAATGCCGAATAGAGCAGAAGAATCACTTCCCTTAATTTTGCAAGTGACATTTTTGTTAATACAACCCAGTATGAGGTTGGCTTCTGTTGCAATAAGAGAACACTGTTGGCTCATATTCAAAGTTATGGACAGGAACCCCAGGTCTTTCTCTGAAGTACTGCAGCTTAGCCAGCAATTTTCCAGTCTGTATTAATGTATCCAATTGTTTGCAGGATTTCCACTGTCCTTGTTGAATCTCATTTAATTGTCTGTAGACTATTTCTCTAGCCCATTCAGGTCATTCTGGATTCTATCCCAACCCTTTAGAGTGTCCACAGTCCTACCCAACTGGTTGCCATCCACAAACTTATTAAGCATGTGTTCCCTTATACAAATCATTAATAAAGATATAAAACAATACTGGACACAGGATTACATCTGATACCTTCTCCCAACCAGATGTTGAGCCATTGATAACTACTCATTGAGTAAGATGTCCCAACCAGCTCCTCTAACTAAAACCTAACGTGTTCTTCTACTCCTCTAGACTGTTTGTCTTCTTCCCTATCTTTGCTGACAACAGCACTTATCTGGTAGCTGCCCTTATTTGTGAAAACTGAAGTAAAAAAGGCATTAAATACTTCAGCCTTCCCTTACTATACCGTCTTTCACATTCCACATTCCGTCTTCCTCTTACTTTTCTCTGGTCTTCCTCTTTCTTTTCACATACTTGTAGAATCCCTTTTTATTGCTTTTTATATCCCTTGCCACCTACATCTCATATCAGACCTTGGCTGCCCTAATTTTCTCCAAGCATTCTCATGCAGTACTCTTGTCTAGCACTGAGACCAAATTTCCACATCTTATACAATTCCTTTTTGAGTTTCAAATTGCCAAAGAGAATGGTGTCTAGCTAGGGTAGCCTCTTAGCTAGACACTTTCCATTCTTCCACTATATCAGGACAGCTTTCTTCTCTACCCTTAGATGGCTTCCTTAAAGTATAACCAGCTCTTCAAGACTCCGTTTTCCCTCAGATTTGCCTCCTAGGGCATCTTGCCCACCAGGTTCCTTAGCTTATTAAAGTTTCCACTTTCCTGAAGTCCAGAATCATTATTCCCCTGTTGTCCTTCTTTCCGTCCCTTAGGATCTTGATCTCTGTCATTTTATGGTCACTGTCACCTAGGTTACTTTCCACTTTCACATTCTCAACCAGTTTGTTCCAGCTTGTGAGCAGTGGGTCAAGAAGAGCTTACCCCCTAGTTGCTCTCTTTACTAGAGTTGCACTGATAAATTGGTCTGATATCAGATCAGTACTGATGTAAAGAAAATTTGCTGTATTGGCTATTGCCTGATGGGGCTGATAATTTGGCCCATGCTGCTCGCAGCTGAAGTGCAGCACTCAATCAGCAGGGAGCACACTGTGGAGAGCTGCCTCCAGCTTGAGTTTGTTAAACTCTTTTTTTCCTGGAGTGTCCAGTGACCTTATTCTGCTGCTCTCCTTCTTTCCTCCTTTTATGGTCTTGAACTCTATCTTGTTATGGTCATTGTCATCCAAGTTATCGTCTACCTTCACATTCTCAACCCATTCCTCCCTATTTGTCAGCAGTAAGTCAATAAGAACTCCCCCGTTAGTTGTCTCTCCACCATTTGTTTAAAAAATTATCCCCAACATACTCCAGGAATTTGACGGACAACTTGTGCACTGCAGTGTCTCCCTCTTAGCAGATGTCTTGATAGTGAAAGTCCTCCTTGAGAACCAGGTCCTGCAATTTGAAAGCTTCATTGCTTGTTTAAAGAAAACCTTGCTATCTCCTCCTCCTGGTCTGAAGGCCTCTAGCAGATGCTCACCATGGCATTCCCCACTTTTTCTCTCCCCTTTGACCTTTACCCAGAGGCATTAAACAGGCCCAACTTCTACTTATACCTGACCTCCAAGCACATCCATCCCTTTATTTATTTTTTATATATTATATAAATGCCTTCCCCCTTTTTCCCCTGATTATCCTGCCTAAACAAGCTATATCCATCCATGACCATACTCCAGTCATATGAACTATCCCATCATGTCTTCATAATTCCAATTACATCATAACTCTGTGCTTGTACACTAGTAGCTTCAGTTCTTCTTGTTTGTTCCCCATATTTCTCACACTAGTATATAAACATTTCAGGTATCTGACTGACTCTCCTATCCTGTCCCTAAGAACATTATTCACACATAACATTATTGCTTTCCCATACTAAGCTTTCATCCAGATCCCAAGGTATATGGGACCTCTGGGCTTTTGTCGCTATCCCCCACAGTGAATCTAGTTTAAAGCCCTCTCCACTAAATGAGGAAACCTGTACATGAAGACACTCTCTCCTCTCTTTGCCAAAGGGACCCCATCTTTTTCCAATCAGTCTGTCTTTCTTGAACATCACCCAATAGTCAGAGATGTCTGGAATCAAAGCATGCAATCCACAAAAAAAGAAAAAAAAAAAAGAAGAACATTGTAGCCAAAGGTGCATCTCCATTTTTTTAATTTGACAAGACTGTAAATATATTGTGATGGTAATTTGGTAGCTCATATCTCATTCTGGTCAAGCCCAGAAAACTCAGTAGTGCCATAAAATTGTTTTAAAATGTAAAATCAAACCCTTCCATACCCCAAAATAAAATATTTTATTTCTCTTAGGCTGAGATTTCAATACAGATTTCGGCCATACTTAAAAATGGGTGTTGTAAGATAAATTATTTTTAAAAGGAATACATTCATACCCATCCAGGAAAGAAAAATCTCACAGGAATTCAGAAATTCTTTTCCATCAAAGTGCCCAGATCTAAGATAAATGTTTCCAAAATCATATCTGTATGGAATGCTAAAATATTTCCAGAAAGTGAGGTTTCTAGCCAAAGTAACATTTACCAAAAAAACAAGAAAGATTTCATAGGAAAATGTAGGATCTCCTTTTTACTTTGAGAATAAAAATTGTTTCTTTATTGTCAAATCCTAGAGCAAGAATTAAAACAAACAAACAAACAAACAAACAAACAAAAGAACCAAAAAAGCAAAAAAAAATTTATCGTCCATTTCTAACCCACTAATCCATAATATCTCTTTACAGTTGGTGATTTTCTCAGACTATGACTCAATTATGTTTAATAATTTAACTGTACCACAGCTGAAAAATCTGAAAGCCATGTAGTAAGTGTTGCTGTTGGAATACCACTAAAGGATGCCTGAGATATATAACTGAAATGAGTGAATTTGGCAATGCACACAATTGACATGAGATACAGCTACAGTTAAAATTAAATATAAAATTAAAATTAAAATGTACAGTACAATTAAAATATTAAATTCAAAACTGGTGATACCTTAACAAAACAAGTTTTTATTATGTCTTCGCAGGAAAAAAGTTTTTATGTTGGGTAACGTACTGAAAAGATTTACAAAGGAAATCACATATCCTGGCTGTCTTTTTTTCTCTCCTAGTTTTCCAGCATCCAGTCAGGATTTAAAACAGGTTCAGCTTTGTTTGTTCTCAGAACTGTTTGCCAAGATTCACCATACAATGCAAATAAAAACACCTGTGCCAAACTCCATAAGCCTTAATCAACTTTAATAGAGCCTCACGTTCCATTACAATTGCTTTCTCAAATAAGCCTTTTTAAGTACTGTTGGAGCTAAGGGACTACAATTTAGCTGTATATTTCAGAAAATAACACAAAACTAGCTGGGTAGATTACACATATAAATAAATAAGGCCTTGATCTGGAAAAGCACTTATATATGCATGTAACTTTAAGCATATGGGTGATTCTACCCCTATTCAAAAAAAAAAAAAAAGCATGTGTTTTACTTAAATAAAATTAAAATTGAAATATAATATTCAGTGTGAAAGTAAGACATTCGAAAGACCGATAAAACATTATAATAGGTCCATACTTCTCTTACAAAATCTAGCTTTACTGAACATACAAAAAATATATATATAAAACCTTACTAAAATAGGGAAAATTCTGAAGTGCATGTCAGCCAGCCAAGAATACATAGAAACCATTTGGGAAAAAGCCCATGGGACAGATCTCTTGTCTAAAGTGCAAGTCTCTATGGTATATTCCCTGTTCAAAGATGTCAGGACAGGTAGGGTCTTCATTCATCTAATGAAGAGCAGTCTTACAGTTCTGTGTCTTACATTAATTATTAGCTATAAACCAGCCCCTATCTATGAAACCGCTTAACTCAGCATTCTGAAGGTCATAATTTGCCAAACTCTATTGGACTTCAATTAGGCTATAAGCAAGATGTAGCCCAAGATACAATTTCTCTCTGAATAAATTAATAATCTCCCATGACACAAGTCTTCTTGATTAGCCACAAAACTGGGATAGTTTACCTTTTAATCCATTCAGGCTGACATTTCTTGGTTTGTAAATCTGTCTCTGAAGCATAAATTATAGGAGCTGGCAGGAAATGTCTGTGCCCAGCAACCAGAAAGTAAAATCTGACACTCTTAAAATCAATTGGAGTTCTGACATTGGCTTAAATTTGGACCACATACCACCCTAGATATACATTTACAGTTACCTCTGAAATGTACACACGAGTTTTAGAAGCCAGGAACAGGGTGCTCTTCAACTATTGAAAGAATAAGAGTTTTACAGGTAATCTGATTGGCTTGAATTTGGATTAAATATGGTTTGGTGTTGTTCCTGTTCCCATGTTCACTTTTAATACTCAGCTACCTCATCTACAAAGCACCTGGTATATTTCAGGTATGACAATGTTTTGCATTATTTTGACCTTTTCAATATTCTGTGCTTTAAGTAGCTAGTCATTCTACTGCTTCCCCACAGGTTAGCAGGCTTCAAGTAGTGGAGAGTACTGCAGTGAACATCCTATCAAATCATAGAACACTGAAAAGGTCAAAGCTGTATAGTACACTTCTTATATAATTGACAGGATGTATGAAGCATTACAATTCTACTACTCCATACTTTTGACAAATATTGTAAGGGGAACAGAAAATGGCACCACATAAATATTTTATGACAATCATCCTTATGGGAATGGAGAACATAGTTTCAACCATTCCCATTACAGTTTGAAGGTTACGAACTTGTGGTTTTCCTTGCACACTGAGGCTTGGTAGGCAATAGAACAAAATGCTTGGCAGAATATATCACTGTGAAAAACTAGCTAATAATCCTAATTAGATACAATTAGAACAACATCTTTTAAATTAAGGTTTTGCCATGTAGAATCAATGACTTAGTGAAAGTCTCCATTATTTTCCTTAGGTCAGATGAGAACTTTTTTATGGAAACAGTGCAAAATGCTTCTTAAAATGGCCTCTGCCCATTTCCACTAGAGTCCAGTAGAGTTTGGCAGATTTTAACCTTCAGAATGCTGAGTTAAGCAGTTTCATAGGTAGAGACTGGTTTATAGTTAGCAACTAATATCTTATACTTCTGTCTGGAGTAAAAGTTTGTGTTTGTTCTCTTTAGAATATTGTTGCATTTTCATTCAAATCCTATACTCTCCAGTTTACTTTTGTAGCATGAGAACTTCCAGGTTCATCCTTTTTTCAGAATGGAATCATCTCAACATTATATGGTAACGTTCCAGTGTGATGATGTAGCTGAGGGCATTGTACTGGACATTTTTTCAATGTTCTGATACTCATCAGTTGCAGATAGTAAAAGACCCATCAGCTCATGGGATTCACAAATATCAACTGATCACATTTTTATTTGGTAGATTGCATCTCTACAAAGATCAGACATTTTCATTCCAAGGCTTAAATAAATATTCAGCAATTTCTTTATTTCTAGGGCCTAGATTGTTTATTTCTCACATGTTTTAAACTCCCTTAATCGAATGGGTGTTTTACTTTCACCTAATTGCCTAGGTGTTTTAAGCAGTGATGTCTAATGCTGTCTGTTTTTAAGACAAAGGTCTTTGAAGAATCTAAATGTGTGAGGAAGAAGCACAATGACAAACATGTCTTTGGCTTACAAAAGGTGTTTAAAGCCATTTACTGTACTCTTGTGATCATGTGGCATGCTAGATGGCTTCCTTTTTGTAGTCATTTATTCATATTATTCAGTAAAGATAACTCTTGAAGGAGCCAATACCTTACTGAGATAACTAGACAAAAGCACACCAGTGAGTGAGTGAAAAGCAACCACCACTAAGACAACTACATCTGACATATTCAGCCAAATTGAGCAGAATAAACAAAAATTAAGATTTCAACTATTAGTAACCAGAAAGAGATAAATCTAGTAACATCTTTGAAATATCAAAGGAAAAAAGAAGAAAAAAAACACAGAGATTCCACATTTGTTTCTAACAGAAAGATATTCTGGGGATAATAATGGAATGTAGAAGATATCAGGATGGTTAGTGTTAATAATAATTAGTGGTAATAAATAATAATGGCTGGACAATTCATTAGGGTGACGTTTCCACAATAAGTTTCCAATTTGTGGAAATTTTGAGTTTGGAGATAATTGCTAGAAGTCCTTTTTTTTCATCTTCAGGGATAAGACTAAAAAAACACAGATACTTCATCTCTGGACGGAGCCAACATGTTTAGTATAGGCAACAAAGATAAGAAAATCTTTGCAGGTGAAAATTTAAGGTCATGATCTTGAAAACCACTAATAAATAGAAATAATCAAAATTTTTTTACCTGCAGAATATTTTAAGCTTAAATCACTAAACTGAAGCTTTAACCAGCACACTTTTTGGTTTCCTTGGGAAAAGAAAATACATAAAAATATAAATTCTGCTGCCTCAAAGCCAGATTGAATTTGATTTAATTTAATAAATCCAGCCAGAAACAGCTGACAAGTAACCAAGGAAGAAGACACTTTGGCTGCTCGCAGGCATGGGGGGAAAAAAAAAATTCAAAAAAACCCAGCCTTACTCAGCTCCCATGCTGAGCCCAGCACATGCCCAGAAGAGACAGTGTGTTAGTTGGACCTGGCTCGCTCAACAGTTATATAGATGGGCACTTCAGTGTGGCTTATTTGGTGCTTTTATCTAATAGCTGATTCAATAAGCTATTAGATAAAAGCAATGCTAAAGCATCCAATCTATACAGACACTGTGGAGCCAGGTCATATTAATATGCTGTTTTTCCAGTAAAGCACATTTACTTGTTTTGGGGTTTTTTTCCCCATGTCTGTCAGCCTTCAATCTTTGAGACTGTCTAACATACTGTTATAATGAAATAGAATATTATGATTTGAATCGAGATACTGACACATGGAGATTTTAGACAGAAACATTTTACAATTTCTAGAGACAATAGCCAATGTTTGGAGTACATAAATCATTATACTTCATTCCTGATGGCTTACCTGATCAAAAGCTACCCTATTGAAATGATGATTTAAGATCAATTTTAACACCTGATATGGTAATTAACTTTCTCATATCTACATACAGAGATTAATACATAAAAGATTACAAATAATAAACTGTAAGGGCCTAGGATAAGGCAAAAGAGAAAAAAAAAAAGTTACCTAAAACCAGGTGTGCCTGTGAGATAACATGGATACAGAAGCCAGAGCAATGCAGCTCTGACACTACAGAAAGTCAAAAAAGTTGTATGCTAAAATGGTGCTCTTTTGTGACCAGAAAAAAAAAAA
>NW_017728909.1:56109069-56130286 GCF_001723895.1 Crocodylus porosus | reverse complement strand
TGTGAAGGTTCTAGGCACTCGGTGAGGTTCATGTATAATATGGCTATTGGCTTTACTCTCTTTATGCAGTTTCAGAATACAATGCATCTGTATTTAGAGAGGAAAAGCAATATACAAATCTAGAGAGAATGATAAACACTTTTTATTACCCTGATTCAATATTCTGAGTTTTCTGGGATATCTTGGGCAGAATCCTTTTGGATGTCTGAATCTCTCTAGGACTTCATCTTTTTCTTTGCATGATGAGCTCTCTCTCTCTCTCGGATCAATCACTTGTAACTTTGTCTGGTCCCCCAGTTAACAGGACAGCACTGTACCAAAACACGTCCCTGTCTTCCTCTGTATTTAACAGGCCTGTGCAAAGTGGCTAGTATTCACTTCAGATTCAGATTCAGCTGATTTGGGGGACAATGATTCAATTTGGTGATTCAAATTACTGTCCTGATTCGATTCAGCTGAATCTGATTTGGAGATTTAGCTGCTACCAAATCTCCAAATCAGGCAGGCCCATTCCCTGCCCCTCTCCCAGCCTGGCAATGGCTGCCCTGCCTGCCCCAGCTGCCAGCACTTGTTAAAAAAGAAAGCCCCAACTCAGCAGGTGCTGGTGAGTGGGGGGGCAATCCCTGCTGCCTCCCACTGCCCCACACTGAATGGGGGGCTCTGCATCAGCCCCCCAACCCCCTCCTCACTCCCCTAGCCCTCCCACAGGTGCCCTCCACCCCTAAGCCAGTTCTGGCCCTTTATGGAAAAAAAAACAAAATGAGACCCTCCGGACTCACCACTCCTGCTGGCAGGGGCAAT
This sequence comes from Crocodylus porosus, assembly GCF_001723895.1. NCBI lineage: Eukaryota > Metazoa > Chordata > Crocodylia > Crocodylidae > Crocodylus > Crocodylus porosus. The sequence continues at coordinate 56,129,485 of NW_017728909.1, read as the reverse complement.
CCTCACTGCCCCGCACCACGTGGCGGGCTCTGCATGAACCCCCGAAGCCCCAAGGCCACATCAGGAGCAAGGAGTCCTGGGGCTTTTCTTGGCTTTTCTCAGCTTTTTTTTTCTTAAAGGGCCAGAGCTGGCCCAGGCTGGGCACCCATGTGGGGGCTGGGGGAGCAGAGGGAGTTGGGGGGCTCATGCAGAGTCCCCCATGCAGCATGGAGTAGTGAGGCGCAGCAGGGAATCCTGCCCCCCCACAACCCAGCAGCATCCAGTGATCTGGAGCTTTTTTTTGAAGTACTGAGCTGGGGCAGGCAGGAGTAGCCATGGGGAGGCTAGGGGGAGCAAGCAGGGGTAAGGGGGACTGGCAGGGATCCCCCCAAGGTCCCCTTCCCCCTTCCCCACCCCTAGTACTGAAGATTCGGAGAACTTTGAATCGATTCAGACCTTTTAATTGGCCCCTGATTCGATTTGGATTCAGCCACTGAATTGGGCTGAATCTCCTCTGAATCGAATCACTTTCTGAAGCTTCGCACAGCCCTAGTATTTAAATGTCTATTCTCAATCATACTGATCTGTGGTTTTAAAGGCTATTTTGAACATCTGACTTTTTGTTTTATATTTGTGAATTTTCTACTTCCCACATACCAAGTACCCAAATAGAAGTTTCTAGCCTCAGTCAGCCTACTATCACAAAATATTTTCAGCTGAAGAAGAGGCCATTAACTTCTTACAACCCAACATTGCACCTGGTTTCAGAAGGACCAGGTTGACTCTACATCCACTGGCATTCTGTAAATAAATAAAATCTACCCTGCCTTCATTCTATAGTTCGATAATTCTTAAACATCAACCACAATTCATAAACTGTACATAGGCAGTTTTCCCAAATCATTGGATAGACTATTTGAGATTTAAACTCTTTGGATATGCTTTACAGATTGTCATAGAGAGGTGCAGAAATGTCTCTTAAGTAGTGTGAAAGAAGATAATCTAATGGCTGTTATTTTAGAGCTTGCCAGTAAAAAGAATGTAGATTTAGAAGCCTTTCTTCATTAAATGTGTCTCATGAAAGATTATAATTAGGTGGATGTTTAGAAAAAGCCTGCCAATGATGGAGGGAAACTGTGGTTAAGGGCCAATGATGAAAATATCTTTTCAACAAATATTTTTAGCTATGCATTTGCTGTTGGTATAAAATTAGAGTCCCCAAAGAGTTAAAATGCTTGCTATACATAGTTCACAACTAGAACTACAAGAACAATCATAATGATAATTCTTATACCTGTCCTTCAGTTTAAGTGAGGATGACTCATTATTTTTATACCAATAGGCTGTTAATATTTGGTTGACACATTCTTGCAGTTTTCCACGAACATGGTTCAAATTGGTGTGTAAAGAGGAGAAAGTGGAAATCAGCATGCCATCTTGTAAATTACAGTGTTTACAGTAGAAATGACATTAACCTTCTGCAGGGATGCTGGAGAAAGCTGTAAAATATGGTTCCTTCTCTATAGTTGCGGCTCTATTATTAACGTAAAATATTTACCCATATTCCAAACCTACTCCACTAATTTATCATGAAATTGATTACACAGCAAAGGAAAAGACTTCCACATACTAGTGAAGTAGCAAATTTAGTTCTCCTGCCAAATACTGAAGTAGGCATTTTAAAACCTTTTTGAAAGATCTAAAGTGTTCCAATATAGTACATACTTACATAGTTCACATTATTGATTTCCTTATCTGATAATCTCAGAGTCTAAGGCTAAGTCAAGTCAATTTTCTTCAAGGAACATTTACTTCCTTTACATTTACCATGACCCTTCTACCACCTCCTCCCCATTAAAAAAAAATCAAAGATGGTAAAATCTTGCAATGATAACAAAGATTGTCTAAATAAACTCTCAGCATCTATAAGAAAACAAAATAACTCATGCCATGGATTAGATGCAGGATCACAAAAGCTAATGTAAATACAGCCTTTGAAAATAGGGAACTGAATGCATGAAAGACACAAGGTTAGCACCTTTTGCAGACATTGTTCATCTATGTCAACCTGCAAGTAGAAAGGAAAAGAAATTATAATAATTCAGTTGTACTAATCAAAATTTGAGATCTCTCTTAGTCAACAGACTGGCTCCAAGGCAAATAGCAACTTCGGATAAACCAGTGTATTTCATTTTTAGGACAGTTCTCAGAGGAGAAAAAACATGATTCAGGGATGGTGAAGAAAAATCATCACTCATAGGAGCCAGGAGCTATTTTTGCAATACCTAAAACCATAGGGTGTACTCAGGAGCACAGAGGAGCATATGGGGTCACCAGTACTCAGGAGTTGTTGATGGCAGAACTGAAACTAACACAGAGAAGTTTACTTCCTCTATGGTGAGCATTTTAATGCATGTATAGTGTCACAAGGAATACAAACATATACATGATATTTCCATAAAAGTGCTTGTATCATGACTGTCTTACATGCTGCATCCACATTTGCACAGAATGCTAGGTTTTACACATAGTTTGCCCACAAGGCAGAAGACAGTAAGATCCACAGCAAACTCCCTAGAGATACAGAGCCACTTCCCTGGCAATGTACAGCATATTTCAACAATATACAGAGATGATATGCACTTGGGTTGCCAGTAGGGCTGTGTGAAACTTTGGTCATTGATTCGAATTGGAGGAGATTCAGCCTGATTTAGTGGCTGAATCTCTGAATCCAAATCAAATCAGGAGACCTATTAATCTCTCTGAATCAAATCAGAAGCTTCCAGTTTGATTCGGAGAAATTTGACCATTTGGACATAGACACAGCTTTATGTTTTTTCTACATACTTCAAGGTACCAGGAGGCTACTGAATGCTGAGATGGTGGGGCAGATGGAGCATCCCATGGGAGCATGGGGGAAGGGGAGGAGGTCCTCAGCATGCTTGGCAGCAGACTTGGAGGTGGACCAGAAGCACTTCCAGTTCACTTCCAGGTCCACTGTGGAGTGCAAGTGGTATACCACCCCCCAGCCCAGCAACTGGTCACTTCTGGGTCTGGGGGTGCACCCAGGTTCCCCCTGTGGCTGATCACTGAGCTGGAGAGGGTACCAGAGGAGTCCCTGCCCACTCAGTGTTGGACCTGGAAGTGGAACAGAAGTACTTCTGGTCCACCTCCAAGTCTGCTGCCAAGCATGCTGAGGACCTCCTCCCCTTCCACTGTAGAGCACGTGAGGGGGGGGGGCAGGGGCTGTGCTCCTGTGGGAAGTTCCATCTGCTCCAAAATCTCAGCATTCACAAGCCATGCCTAGTACCTTGAGGTATGTAGAAAAAGCATATAAAGCTGTGTCTATGGTGGAATTGCTAATTCTCTGAATCAGAATCGTATTTCAGATTCAGCCGAATTGAATCAGGACAATATCCAAATCAGTGAATTGAATCACTGTTCCCCGAATCAGGACAAATTCAAATCTGAATTGAATACAGCTCACTTTGCACACCCCTAGTTGTCAGTGAGTCAAGCCATGCCCCCCAGTTGTTTCACATTGTACTACCCTGTACTCCAATTATGTATTACAAAATACAGCTTCTAACTCTTTTTGTTTAGGATCACAAAAAACATGTTTGCGAGCTGTCCCAGAAACAAAAGAAGTTCCTTTATTTGTGCTTGTTCTTTGCCTAAATCTAATTTATTTTCAAAGCTTTCCTCAGACTGCAATGTGGCAGCAGCCTCTGATGCCTGTAGGATTTTTTCAGACATATAAAGTTATAACAAAAATAGTTCTTTTGCTTGCTTCTGAAATGTGTTAATTCTTCATTCCAAGATGGTAATAGAAGTACAGATTTTGGGTTAATTATTTAAAACTATTAACTTCCTTTTAAATCAGTAGGTATGGGCATTCTACACAGCAATACTACTTCTAAGATTCAAGTTCACTTCTAAGATTCAAGCATCACTGGGCAGATCTGCACATGCACTTCACTGTTCACTAATTAGCTCTGCAGTAAAGTGCCACCATCTACAAATGCAGCAGTATTAGATTGCAGTAAACTAATTAACCCTGCTGTAGGATAGTACTGCCCAACACAAGTACTATCCTACAGCAGAGTTATTTAGTATGCCACAACATGTGTAGATGGTGACTGGGGCCAGTTGGGGCATAAGAGTGCTGCAGTCTGGCCCCACATTTTAGCACCATCATGCCCCAGTCCAACTTCTCTGCAGCATGTTGAGCTGGACAGAGAAACTCCAAGCTGGCAGGCTGACCCCCTGGGCTCTCTGCCAGTGGGGACTGCACCTCTCTGGATCAATGTGCTGTGGTCCTGGGTGCACATGTAACCTGTAAAAGTTGTGCCCAGGAGCAATAAACTCTGGTGTAAACTGTGCCAGAGTTCATTCAGGCACATTAATAGCATGTGTGAATGCAGCTACTGAACCTCCTTGCACTGTTCTATGTGGATATGCCAAGTTATTTAGGGCTAGTACTGTACTGTCTTGAACAGTTAAACCTGAGAGCCTTGCTTGCCAATAAATGGAAGACTCTCTCAATAAAGACAAAATAAGTTCACTTTCAATGTACATTCAAATACAATGCATACTAAGGCTGCTTGCAGACATGAGGAAAACTGCTTTATCAGAAGCAGCGGCATGTTAGTTTGACCCAGCTCTGCAGCACCTGAATAGATCAGGTGCTTTAGTGGGACTTTTTTGGTGCTTTTACCTAATAGCTGAGCTGGCTTGAACTAACACACTGCCTTTTCTGGGCATGTACTGGGCTCATCATGGAAGTGCATCAAGTTTAAAGTAAAATACATTTTTTTCTCCACATCTGCAAGCAGCCTTGGGCTTCAGATTCATATAATCTAATGAGTTGGACTGATAAAAGCTGAAACTGTCTTTCACTTAATCGATATTTTACCTCCATATCATACAGTGAAAGAGTAAAACAGATAATGAGAAAATGAATCCAGAAAAAAAATGGGAAGAAAAACCTGGGATACTGGTCTTGAAGAATATCAGTGTAAATACACTGTAAAGATTGTATTAGTTATTACCTGAGAGTTTTAAACTTTCTCCCACCCCAAATTCAGATACATCTTTTTTTTTCCCCTTCATTGAAACAACATTTTATAAGTCAGTATTAGGTTAGTTAAAAGGTTTCATTTCAGGCATTTGCTTGAATGCTTGATTTTTAACTTCTTTATTTTTTGCATATATTAACCAAAATGAAAAATGAAAAATCATTTAAATCTTAAAAATTAAAATTAGTTTAGAAAATGTTGAAATGGGACAATTTGATAATATATTAAACTGTGTATGTACTGGTTAATATATATATTTTAAAACGATATATGTTTCAATCCAGAGATTTGTCAAAATTGACACTTTCCTAGGAACAATTCAGATTTTGATCAATTGCTATTGTTCAACTTAATGTGCTGTATTTATTATTCAAAAGGATATGATTATTAAGGAATGCAAGTTCATACGACCCAGCTAGGCAAAGCCTTGGATGGGATGATATAATTGGGGATGGTCCTGCTTTAAGCAGGTGTCAGGAATAGATGACCTCCTGAGGTCCCTTCCAACTCTAATTTTCTATGATTCAATGAGTCTACTTTTTTCTAGGATCCTCCTAATTAAAATGTGTTTTTGTAGGTTGGCAGATTGATAACATGTTTCGTACTCACTATCTTAGACATCATAAGATTCTGCATAAGGTATGGGAGAGAACAAAATGGACTCTAAGTTATGAGAAGGAACTATAGGAGATCAGCTAGAATCTATGTGTGTGCTTACATAGAAAGTGATATTCTGACACAACTTTTCATTTTTGGCTATTCATATGTCCATAAAACATAGATTTTATTTATTTTTAGATCTGCTTCCTATAGATCTCTGTCTTGTTATGGTTGAGTAGGGACTAGAGAGCACCCAGGGAATTGATAAAAGTTGGAAAAACTGGTGAAAGTAGCTGCACAGCGGATTTGGGTCATCTCAGGATTTCAGAAGACTTAACAACTCCACATACTAACAAGCCAATATGACACTCTGATAGTACAAAGAGGACTTGGAATGAATGTATGACCCTCTACATTTCTAAAGGTGTCAGGAATGGTTTTAATATAATTAACACATTTTATTATTGTTCTGGTCACTGTGAATTTACTTTTTATAACTCTAATTATTCCTGCTCAAAACAGCTACAGGTGATAACATGGTATGCAAACCTCTGCCAGCCAGCTATTAATTCTGTTTCCAAGTAGAAACCTTTGTAAAAGCAAAAACAGGATCTCCTTCAGTGGATGCATTAAAAAACATATTAGTTCTCACTGCAAGCTCAAATAACCTCCCTGATAAACATGAAAGACTTAATTGTTTTTTCTACCTGCAAATGTTGATGAGCAAAATGTAAACACCAAATAAATAGCCTGTATAATGACCTTTTAGCTGGTGAATCCTCTAACTGCATGCGTAAATGCAGGCCAACCATTTATTTGTTTCTTTTCATGCTTTGGCATGGTCTTCACAAGGAAATTACATCTGCAAAGTTTAGAAATTAATCTGAAATTGTTTTGCTTCCACACACACATTTTTATTTATTGTTTGAAAAAGCAAATTATTGGGTGTTTCCTGTCCCAGTAAGTAACTTAGGAGCAGAAGTAATTTCACTTTACACTAAGCTTTCTGGCTTTAAGGGCTGTATGGATGCTTCCAAATTATTTTGCTTCTGGCAGTTCCTCAGTTACTATCCCAGACTGCACTGCTGCAAACCTGGATCCACCTATCAGACTTCCTGAATGTTGTACACAGCTTAGGAGTGAACTTGATTGGATATTGCACCTCTATTTAAATATTGTTAAGCAAGCAGAGTACTTGTTTTCAATGCAAATTAGCAATGCATGAAAATATACTAATTTTCATATAGAAAAAACATGACATTATGAAACTCTTCAAAGGTCCTGACCTTGAATGCTCTCTTTCATCAGCTGCATGTACACTCTCATCTAGTGAAGAAGAGATAGCATTCCCAGAGCAAGTCCACATGCAGAGTGAAAATAAAAGATCCCTAGCAAAAGTCAGGTCAGAGAAGCAGAAGACCATCTTGGATTATTTTTCCATTATCTGTCCATATGAAGAAGAATTGAATTAGATTTTTACAAATGATAAAAAACTGGAAAATTACCTGGTAGATAGTTTTCTCCAAGTATAAAAAAAGCCATTTATATTGATGCTAAGAAAATACTTAAAGGTGGATTTTTCAAAAGTATACATGACTTTGGAACATGAAGTCTTGAAAAATGAAAAGTTCCTCCACGTGTTTAAGTTTCCTACATTTTTTGAAAATTCCAGTCTAAGTGCTTGAACATCCACAGAAAGAGAACATGAACCTTGAACTTAAAAGCAGAACCTTATTGATTTTTGACAGAAAAGATGTTGATTTTCTGACACAAAAAATTAAATTTTTCTATTAAAAAACCGTACAGATGCTTAAAGGGCTGGGGGAGGGGGGTTGTCTAATATTACAGAAAGAAGTGACAATTTTTGCCTGATCTGGCCCCAGAAAGTGGCTTAAAACTGTGACCAAACACAAGTTCACAGCTTCAGACAGCTTCAAAAAAGACCAACTGGCTGAAAATCTGAACCCTTGTTGCATAAGGGGCAGGTGAAGACATTTCAAAACAAAGCATCTTTTCTAACTTCTGTCTGTGCTGCTTGCCAGCCTGGAGCCGTTTTCAGAATGGGATGTGGGGAAGGGAGTGGAAGGAGTTCAGTTTGTGGGTTTTTTCAACCCCTGCTAGAGGGTGGGGTAGATGCATTGGAGCCCTCCCAGTGGTGGGGGGGGCTTCTATTCTCCCACCCCACCCACCAACAGTTGCTGGTGAACCCCTAGAATGAGATGCCTCTGTTCCCTTTCCCCCTCCCAGTCTGAGAGTTTTGCAACCTCACAGAGCGGAGGGGCTGTTGCTCTGGGAAACTGGCTGAAGGCCTCTCCCCTGGAACCAATAGTGAACTTCCATTTGTTCCAGAGGATAACTGCAATTCACAGTGGTTCCTGCAAAGTGTTCTCAGTTGCAGTGGGGAGCTGCACTTCTGTCTGTATCTTAAATAATCAGAAACTATTAGATTCTAAGAAAGTGTGAGTAGGCAAATATGGTGAGAGAAAATCTTCAAGGAAGTCTCTCCGTATTATCATGTTGAGACCTTGATGAGGTGTGTCATTAATAACATCTGAAATAGTCTCTCTTTAAAATAGTGAAGATATTTCAATTGGAATATGCAGATACAAAGATAAATCTACTGTTAGCTATATGTGTCAGGATCCAAGCACATGCCTCCTAAGGAAATGTGCCAGCCTAATAGGTTCATGTCCTGTTGATATGAACTCAGTTGTCATTCACTACAAAAGCAGTTACTAGCCAGCGATTGTCACTGATTTAGAACAAACACATTCTATTCCTACTTTTTAAATTTAATTTCTCTCTCCTAAGAATTTAGAGATAATAGAAAATCTAGGACCATAACCTGACTTGCTACTTTATAACAAGTACAAGCAGTCCTTGACTTACAATATTTTGAGTTACAATGTTTTGCACTTACAACATTTATAAATTTACACCGTTTCAACTTTACAACGCTAGTTTCGACTTACAATGCTTGATCCGATGCAATGCCATGCCAGCGAACAAGTTCGCTGCATCACTCATCTCCCTGGAGAACATCTGTCAGAACTTCCTTGGACACTTTCTTTAAGAAAGCAGGCAAGACTCAAGAAAAACCTGCAGCCAAGACTCCTGAGAAGACTCCAGCCAAGAACCCTTCAAAAAGTCCAACAAAGAGCCCTTCAGAAAGTCCAACGAAGTCACCTCAGGGAAATCCTTCCAAATCAATATGATTGCTATTTACAATATAAATATATTTATGTAGCTATATTATTCATCTATAATTGGTCAAGTACAAAATCTTGGGGTATTTTTGGTGAAAATTGGTTCAGGAACCAATCCTCCATTTATAACACTGTTTCTTATGAGAAAATTGGTTCCGAGTTACAATGTTTCAACTTTTGACACAATTTGTTCCTGGAAACTGCTTCTTAAGTCTGAAGACTACCTGCATCTAGGACTTGCGCCATCTTGGGTGGGAGCCACAAGGTTACCCCCTCCAAAAAGGGTAGAACATTTTGAGGGGCAAGGAAGGGAGCAGAATTTACCAAACTTGTAAATCGCAAACCCCTCATGTTGTCCTTACATTGGAGGCTGTCATCCCAAGACAAATCCCCAAAAGATACAGAAAAGTTTTATTGAAAGGAGTAAATGAGGAAGATAAGCAGAACTCAAGTCTGTCAGGATCAAGTGCTCCCAGCTGGTAGAGGAGTTGAAGGGAGTTATATAACCAAATCAAGTACTCCACCTTGCAAAATACGTGCCAAAATAGAATGGTATTTTAGAAATAACTCCTAATCAATGATACCACAGACCAGCATCATGTACACTATAATATTACAGGCCAGCAATGCTTTTTTTCTGAAGGCAAATGTTTTTTAGTAGCTTAAAATCTCCACATATTTTAAAATATATCTTTAGTCTGATTTGGACCATTTACTTCATGAAATCACAGATTTTCTGAAAACAGAGTATACTTAATGAAGCTGTGAGCCAGTGTACCTTTTCTATTTTTTTCTTTTTATTTCACTGTTGCTAGAGAAAACATGCTTACCTTGCAGTATTTCTTTTTTTTTTTAAATCACATTGTGCCAACATCTTAAATGGAAAGTATAAAAATCTCTCTTGATCAGAGATGTGTAAGTAGTAACACTGGAGGGTAAGAGCACAATTCTGAAGGATCTTGACAGATTGGGAAGCTGGGCTGGACCTAACAGAATGAAGTTCAGTGCTGATGAAAGCAAGATGCTACACCTTGGAAAAATAACCAAAAATACAAATACAAAATAGGTGATGCTTAGCTAGATGGTAGCACTATGGAAAAGAATCTAGAAATCCTGGTAGATCATAAACTTAATATGAGTCTGCTAGTGTCATGCAGCCACCCAAAAGGCGGGATGCATCAACAGAAGCATTAGGTGCAAGGCAGAGGAGATGATAGTCCCTCTCCACTCAGCACTGGTTAGACATCATCTAGAGTATGATGTGCAGTTTTGGGCTCCACATTTTTTTAAAGGACATGGAGATATTAGGCAGGGTCCAGAGGCAGGTAACAAAAATTATTAAGGTCATGAAAGGCAAGTCATCCAAGGAGAGCTTGAGGGAGCTAGGCATGTTCAGCTTGTGGAAAAGGTACTTAAGAGGGGACATGAAAGCAGTCTTCAAATACTTGAAGGGCTGTTGTAAAGAAGAGGGAAAACACCTTTTCTTTCATGCTGCAGAGTAGGATGCTGACCAATGGCTTGAAGTTGAAGCAAAGTTTAGATTAGATATTAGGATAAAAATCTTCACTGTTAAAAGAGTGAGGCAGTAGAATAGATTGCCTAAGGAAGCTGTTAAATCTCTACCATTGGAGGTTTTGAAGAACAGTTTGAATAAGCATTGGTCAGGAATAGCTATGCCTAGGTGTAGCTATTCCTACGTTTAGCTATGCGTATTTGCCATGCTCCTGGTCTTTGCTAGTTGCTGTATGGGGCAAGAAAGATGCCCCTCCCCCCTCCCCTCCACTGCTCCATGTCTCAGGGTTGTTTTTTTTGGAGGGGGGAGAGGGTGAAAGGGTTAAAGAAAATCTTCTTCAGAGGCATTGAGTGTTGGCTGGAGCCAAGGCAAGGATTTTTCATCAGATGTGACAGTGCTTCTGCTTCATCTTAAATCCAGAGGGTCCAGGCTAGAGAATATTACCCCTCTGCTCAGGATCAGGCCAATTATATTTGTGGTCAGGAAGGAAATTTATCCCACGATCAGATTAATATGGACTGTGAGGCTGCATCCAAACGAGCACAGCTGTGCAGTATGTGGCTCTACAGAGACATTTGTGGCATCACATACCACACATTCAGGTGTGCTGCAAGGTAGCAGTGCAGGATTCTTTTTTTTACCGCAGGACATCGCAGGGTCAAAAAAACTTGCACACACACAAAAAAAAAAGCAGGGCAGTGCACATGGGGATACTGCATGCTGCCCCAAAGCAGAGCCTGGCCAGCTGGATCCACATTCTGGCTGCTAGCAAGACACTGCACATCAGGATCACCACTGCTGCAGCCCCAGGAGACCCCCAGGACCCCAGATAAGGGGTCAGCTACCGGGGCCAGCCCAGTGCTAGCCCCAGCCTTTCCTACCCCACCCAGGGTATCTTGCCATGTGCTAGAGGGTGAGTGGCACAGGTGTTCCCCTGGGACAACTAGCAGAGGAACAAGGTGTCCCATTGCTAGTTGTCCCCAGGGAAACAAACTTCCACACTTGTGTGGATGTGGCCTAAGGATTTTGCCTTCTTCTGTAGCGGGGCGGCATGACCCTCTTCATGGGATCTTTTAAGTATATTTTAACAACCTTTTTGCAGTAGGATGTTGGACACTGGTCCCCTACTTCACCTGCAGCAGATTCAGATGTTGTGTCATGTGTTGTGTCAGGGTTGATAGTTTTGCTAAGAGGTTAGACAATGAATTTGTATAGGATAGCTTGGATAGGGATGATGGCATCAGCAGGAGGTTATATTAAAGTACTCTCAAGATCCCTTCCAGCCCTACTTTTATATCCTTCTATGAAAATTTTCTTTTTCTTTCCCTCATTCCCCCACCCCCCGTTTTGGCACTATAACATGTGCAGGGGGCATGTGCTTGCAGTGGCAGAAATAGTAGTGGCACAACTTGTGCTTCAGCTCACACCCCGGCATGTGCAGTTTTTTGCAAGACACATTGTTCCACTTTGGGCAAACTCCCCTTGCCTAGCTCCTCCCAGCTGCTGGAGTGCTGGAGCAGCAGGGGCACAAATGGAGCAGTAGAAATGTGCTGGCCAGCAGCCAGAAAGTCTCACTGGAGGACCAGACACCAATATATTCCAGTGCACACTATTTTTGCATGCTCTGAGCACCCTTTTTGCCCCAGAGCTTTTTTTTTTTTTTTGCTACTGGAAAATCCCAGCATGCAATTTTTGCCTCTGTGCTGCAAATTTGCAGCACAAGGTATGTTTTAATGTTCCTGTGTGCGGTCATGGCACCACAAACCACATGAGCTTGTATGTCTAGATGTGGCCATGGAGTTTAAGCCTATATCTCTTATCTCTCAAATGAATGACATATTCACCATGCTGAAAGGGATTCTGGGGTTCAGTTCTCTTAATCCCTTCAGTTTTTACAGAATGAAACAGTTCCAACCTTCATACAGAATGGAACACAGATGATCCACCTCCCTAGACGTATCCTAACTCTAAGCCTAGAGTTGAATTACTCAATCCATTTGCAAACATTCGCAAAACAGGAGCAGTTTGAAAAATTATAAAGAATATATATATATAAATCAATCTCAAGCAGTCACTCATCTGTTTCTGTCACATACATAAATTTTCTCCTCCACATTTGAATTTTTTGCACTGTACTAGATAGCAATTTGGTTCGCAATACACCCAATATTTGGTCCGTGTACTTTACCTTACAGTATTCCATTCATTCCAAATGCAACCAGCTGACACTAAAGGAACCCCTAAAGCTCCACCCCCTCAAATAAGTAACTTGTTCAATGACCCACACATAGCTTTGACATGAGTATGCTTATTTTCTCATTAGTCACAATATCTGATGTGCATTCACACAGGAATTCCATAAATCAAAAGAAGATCAAAAGAAAATAAAAAGTAACATACTTTTACAATTAATATTGGTTGTCCATATTTTACAGCTTTGTTTTTTCATTTACTAGTAAAATATACTAATAACTTTAAATATCTTTAAATGCATTTTATTAAGGACTGAGTTCTAAATGAGAAAAATATTTCGAGCAAGATACTTAACACATTATATGTATGATCTTAAGGAATGATGGAGGTTACTCAGGCTATCAAATTTGGATTGACTGGTTCTCAGAGTTGAAAGTAGTTCTTGGGTTTTTTATGCAATTTATTAATTGCAAAAGTTTTGGAGTTTCAGATAAACATCCTAAAGTTCTAAGCATCTTTGATGTAAAAATGTATAGAAACCCCATAAGACTTTTCAGTATTTTCTGTTTCTGTCTGAAGGAAACAAGTACCATTCATGATACTGAGGTGTAGTTATACTATATTATCTACTTATATTTTCTAACATAAACCAAAAAGTAAAAGAAGGATGAAAACAAAAAAGTTACATGGAACTGCCTCAGATCTCAAAATGTGTGTGGCTTCAAGCCTATGGTTCACCTCAGTTTACCTCCCCACATCTATACTTATACTTTTACAGTATGTTCTTAAATCCTATTTATATGATAATCCGTGTTATGTAACTGAAATACAGTTACTTCAGAGCATTGATCTCCTCCAATTTTCTCTGTTAAATCAAAGATAACTCAGAGTTACATTGTTCTAAAATATGTTTAACTAAGAGGGTAATTGGGACCTAATGACCTTTATACTACGAAAGCTTTTGTTAATAAGGAAAGCGTATCCTACAGGCTAAAGAACAGATCATGTACTACTATACAACCATAATCCCTACAAATTCTCCAACATTTCTACATTGTCTACTCTTAGTACAGTACTTGGTAGATTTAAGATAAAGTATATACACTCACAGTAAAACAGCAGAGCTTAAATGACCATATTTACATACCAGACACCCCTGAATCAGACCCCTCCCCTTCATTTTGGAAGCCAGTATGAAAGGGTAAAAAAGTAATTCAATATAACATGTTATAAAATACACAAAACAGTTTTTTTCTACTTATGAAAAAAACTTCTACCATATCTATTCTCATATGGTATAAGACTGACTCAGCAAATCTGGGGATCAAACATGGCCACATAATCACACATTATGGTAGGTCTCTGCCAGGGGTGGGCAAATTTCAGGCAGAGGGACACTTACCCAGTTTTGGCAAGCTGTCAAGGAACACATGAGTAGTTCCACCCCTTCACAGGTGCCTGGCCCCTGGTCACCATCTTGGGATCAATGCCCCAGTGCGTTGGGACCAATGTGTCAGGGCCAGCACTGGTGGGGCCCAGAGAGGGGCAGGTATCTGTAGAGCTGGGCTGTGCTGCACCAGCAGGGAGAGGGGGGAGCTGGCCCAGCTCCATAGAGCCACTGTTGGGTGGGACCCTGAACTCCTGTGCCACAGTACTCTGGGCCCCACCAGCACTGGCCCTGGGACATGAGTGTAGGCCTTGTGCACCCACTGACTCCCGCTCATTCTCAGTGCACCCCCCCCAGCCCCATGGTACAGGCTGGGGGCAGTGCGCAGCCCCAGCCCCCTGCTCACCACCAGGGAAGGACCTGGTACTGAGCACAGGGAAAAGTGGCCCCTCCCCAACCCCGTGGCTGAAGCTCTCTGCTGCAGCCACTCACAGCCCACATGAGGCTGTCCTAAGGAGGCACAGGCAGTTCCAGATGGGCTGCAAGCAGCTGCACTGCAGCATGGGGCGCTGGCCACAGGCAGATGAGGGACCACTTTTCCCAGGCTCAGCACCTGGGCCCCACGCCAGCCCCAGGCTTGCCCATCGGGGCTGCTCTGTGGAAGCAGCAGCTCCTCAGCATGGAGGAAAGTGACCGCCCCCCCCATTTGCCGTGCTGGACAGTGTTTTCTGCTGCTGCTGCCTGGCCAGAGGTCCCACGCTGGGCAGCACAGAGGTGGCAGTAGCAAATATTGCCTGGTGTGGCAAGCAGGGTGGCCTCTTTCCTCCATACCCAGCAGCTCCTGCCACTGTGGTGTAGCCCTGATGGGTGAGCCCAGAGCTGGCATAGGGCCCAGGCTGGCAGTGGGGGCAGTGTGGTGGCCAGAACCAGAGGGGTTACGATCATGAGCAATAAATATATGCACTTGGAGACATCCAGGCAATTGTCTAGCAGTTAAGATTAGCTAATACAAAGTTTGCAAGTTTGCAACCTGCAAGTAGAATTTTTTTGTCACAATTTAACCAAAGTGTTGAATCTCACTGTTTGCACTGATCATGGGACTGACTGGCCCACGAATAAGCACAACTACAAGAATAGCTGATCTAACACGTTTTTTAAAGGTCAGCCATAACAAGATCTGACCACCTAATATAATTAGCACATTCCAAGGAATCCAAGGAATAAGAAACTAAAGGGGTGGGCAGAGCTTGGGCAGAGTAATGCTAATTTCAAACCTCAAAGTAATAATAATATGGTGTAATTTGCTTATTGGGTGAACCCAAGTTCAGACAGTAACCTTTCATGATAATTTCTAACACCTTTTAATCCCATAGGGTAACAGCTATAAGGCAAGATTGTGAGTGGCTCTAAAGCCAACAGATTAGTGTAAAATAAGGCATAAAGGAACGCACATGTCAAGTAACCAGTATGAAGGATGGGACAGAAGGATCACTGCTGTACCAAGTTTGGACCCCGGACTCCCAGTGTGAGCGAGGACTGGATCCTGACCAAGGGATCTTCCCGGTGACCCCTTGGACAGCATTGATTGGGGATGTCTGACTTTGCTGGAACAACTTGGCGTGCACCTGGCGTAGAGGGACTGCCAGTAAGGGGAGAGTTGCCAACCCCACATGGGAACTCTGTCATTTTGTCTGTCTGTTGTTATTACTATTAGTTTTGTATTATTGTACTATTTGTTAATTGCATTAACCTTTCTGTTAACTGTTGTATGCTAAGTATAAGTAAATTTGCCTTTACTTCACTCCTGACTTGCCTCCTCGATCCCCAACCCAGCAGCCTAACGGCTGATACAGTCACAGTGCCTAGTCAGCTTGTGACAGGGCAGGTTACAAGCTGGTGCTGAGTGTGGGAAAAGCAGCCTCTTGTCCACCTGTGGCCCCTCCCTCGCCCTGCATGGGGCTGCCCTGTGCCTGAACTAATTGCCCACCCCTGCTATAAGATGATAAATGATTTAACTTTCAATCAGCTACTTCAGTCACTGGAAATATGGCCTGGTGTATTACCCAGATTAATTAGCTCTACTTATTTTGAGCAGAGAGTTCTGCTCACATGAGTATACTATCTCTATTTCTGAACTAACCTGGTGACAGCTAGTTCTGGAATCTATGTGCAAAGCCTCATTGAACCTTGCAGATGTACCTTACCACCTTCATCCCAGAATTTGTAAGCAATGGCTCACTTTCTTTCAGATCTGAGAGACATTATAATTCCATGGCTGAGATCATCATCCTCATTAATTTGAAATTAAGCAGCACATTGTGGCATCTTTCTCAGGACTCTGATACATTTATGGTATTTTATCAGCTCTACATTCCAGAGTATAAATTGTCCCTAGTCACTAGCATGTCCCTGAAATTTAAAGCACAGCAGCTGGTCAGACACTTATTGTGTTTACAGAAAAATATATATCCAGGAATAAAGAAACTGGCTCACACCAGCCCTCTCATGAATAGGAGGATACATGATAGGGTTGGGAATTGGTGATCCTAAATTTCAGTATATCTTATATGAGAATGTACCAAGAGATTCTGACAAAGCCAGTAGTAGAGGAAACTGGGTCTTCAGGAAAGGAAAAAGTATTAGGTGCAAGAAAGGAAAGTCTACACTTCATGGATATCTCTATTATTTTCAATATTATGATACCTTGGCTTTATGCAAAGAATGTTAAGTAAAGATTTTTTTTTTAAAACAGTCATTCACTTAATTCTCTTACCTTGCTAACTGGAAAAAGAGCCTTTAGGAATCTTGTTTAATTATATTGTTTTCCATTGGCCAATAGAATTGATTTCCATTTTTAGTATTCTTTCAAGTAATGGGAACTACAGTGTTGGTCAGTTGTCATGTGGATTCCAGTAAGATGCAAGTTAGAAAAAATGAATACTTCATTTGTACCTATTTAAAGGCTAGCTAACCTGATCATGTTCACCCCTAAACTGGTCAGCAATTAACTAGTTCAGAATGTTAATAATTATTATATCCCTTCTAGTTTATCTCAGCACTCCATTTCAGGCAGTAGGCCTCTGCTTTTTACTTCTCTTAGTGTAGATTCTCTTTAGTCTTCCAGTCTTAAACTGTGATCTGGGTATAACATTTCATGTACATCAATGGTATACATTTCCAATGCAGTTTTTACCTTGATTACTGGCCCAATTTTCCTTCTCTTATTCTTAAGTTCAAATATTTTTCAGCAAAAACAAAAAAGAGTTTTAAAATAAACAGCTTACACCTATATGTACTCTCATTGAATTTTATGCTCCACTGAAAGCTAGATTGGATGGGTTTTCTTCTTGAGTTACAGAAGAAGAAAAAATCTAAGGTTTAATTATTTTAAGAAATGACCTTGACCTTATGACAGCTGCTTTTTCAAACCATTTTTTTTTTAATTCAGGGTTTTTGTGTCATTCTTTTCTCCAGGGAAGCAGGGTTTATTCAGAAATCCCACTTCCCTACCCTCACATTTTTCTTACCTTCAGTTACCATGGTAAAGGAGGAAGAGGGCATAGGTCAATTAGTCAATGTCAGAGGACTCCTATACACGTGCAGGGAGCTGGCTCCAATGCAATAGAAATCCAGTGCATTGGAGCTGACTCAATTAATCGAGTCTGCTGGAGCTTAGAAATAAACAGACTCTTGGGTTACATGCATTATCATCCTTTTGCTGAAAAATGGTGGTGGGGCACTTTGAACTAAAGGCTGTTTGATAAGCTTTAGTTCATTGCACCCCACCACCATTTTTCAGTGCAGGGGATGCTGATATGTGTATGTTTGGGTGCTTTTAATTAAAAGCACTTTCTAATTAAAGTGCTCCTCCCCCCACCTTGCCTCCTAGAGCATGTGTAAAAATGCCCATAGGTCCTGATTGCCTTTTCATTTAGACCGATACAGCTACAACTTGGATACCTGACGCATGCAAGATATTGAATTTTAGTCAATTTTTAAAAAATGAAATCCTCATATTTTCCCCAAGCAGGAAGCAATTGTAACCACCTGAAACCTGAGACCCTGCTCCTGCCTTTGTTTCAAGGTAATTTGCATCATCACAGATTTTCACAGGAGGTAAGAAGCTTCATACCAGCTATGAACTGACTGCTCTGAGTTTTCCATCTATTGACTCCTCTGTGAAATTCTATGAAATATGAACTTTCATTTCTGCCCAGAACTTCTACTGTCTTTTCTCCAATGCCTGATGATGTGCGTTTGTGCCTGAAAGCTTGCAATTAAAGGCTTTTTTTTTTTTTTTTATCAAAAATCTTTTTGGTCTAATAAAAGATATCATCTCTACTATGAGTCCTGATTGCCTTGTCCTCTAGACCAATATGGCTACAACCTGGATACCTGACAGAATGTTTATGAGGCACCAAAAAGCTGAAAAAGACAAATGTTTTCCTGTGATTCGTGAAACAAAATATTTTCAATACAGTTAAGAAAGGATCTGAAGGACCTCATTGGGAATACTGAATATAGTTCTGATCATTCATGTAAAAAAAATAAACCAAACTAGAAAAAGCATAGAGAAGAACTCCAAGGATGATCAGAGGTCATGTACAGATGTTCTTGGGATCTGATCTACAATCATGCAGTTTGCTTTAACTCACAGTTGCTGGTACTGGGAGCCCAATGTAAGTAAGTTGGAGTGGGGGGAGGGATGGGGGGGGTTGGGAGGATAGTAGGTTTGTGGGGTGGCTTGACAGGATGAGGGGGGCTGGTGTTGTCCGGAGGGGGGCAGGAACAGTTGGCAGGGTTGGAAGGATACTTCGTCCATGGCAGGGACGAGATGGCAAAATTGGTGGGGGGGCTAACAGGTCCATGGTGGGGGTTGGTGGGATCATAGAGGCTAGTAGATCTTCAGAGGAAGGCTGGAGGGACTGGGGGGCTAGTTGGATCTGGGGGGGAGGGGTCTGCCTGCCTTGGGAAAGGGTCAGAGGGATACAATAGCACGTGAGGGACGAGAAGAGAAGGAAATGACTAGCCCAGGTCTGGGGTGAGTGGCTGAGCTTTCCGAGCCTTGGGCTTGAGTTGTGGACAAGTATACATAATTCACTGGACCTAATCTACAATCCCATGGGTCACTTTAAACTGCACTATCATAAATCAAGTCCTGCATGTACACATGTTTCATGGTGCCAGGAATTCTACCAGAAACACAATCTAAGTCAGGGAGAGAGTAGAGGGTGGAGTTGTTAGGGGTGTGCAATGCAGCCCCTATTCAATTCAGATTTGGCCCAAATCAGGGACAGCGATTCAATTTATTGATTCGGATCACTGTCCCTGATTTAATTCAGCCAAATCCAAACCTGAAGATTTGATGTTGATTCAGAGAATCAGTGATTCAGATAGACACAGCTTTAAAAAAAAATTCTATGGACCTTGAGGTAGCAGGCATGGCTCATGATCACAGGGGTGCATGGGGCATCCCACAGGAGTGGGGGGGGGGGTGCCACATGCTCAAAAGAAAACCTGGAGGTGGACTGGAAGTACTTCCTGTCCACTTCCAGATCTGCCAGGGATCATGCTGGGGGGCCTCCTGCACCCTCCCCCCAGCTCAACAATCAGCTGCAGGGGGACCCTGGGATCCCCCTGGCTCAGTGACTGGTGCCTCCTGGGTCTAGGGGGCCGAAGCATGCTCCCTGGTGGACCCAGAAGTGGACCAGAAGTGTTTCTGGTCCACTTTCAGGTCTGTTGCCAAGTGTGCTGGGAAGTCCCCTGCACTCCATGTGCCCTGGCATCAAAGCACTCACGAACCCTCGGTACCTAGACGTATGTAGAAAAAACATTTACAGTTGTCTCTATGTCCAAATCTCTGAATCTTTCCAAATTGATTTGGAGGGTTCCAATTTGATTCAGAGAGAATAAAGGATCCTATTATTCAGTTAGAATTTGGAGATTCAGCCACTGAATCAGGCTGAATCTCCACTGAATAAAATCAGGGACCAAAGCTTCTCACAGCCCTAGGAGTTATCATATATTTAGGGGTGCTGTTCATCCAGGATTGTGCTGGAACACACATTCAGGTTAGATTCGACTAACCTGTACCCAATCTATATAGTTCACTTCCTAGTGAACTCAAGTTAGTTGGGACTGGCCATTTGTTGCGCTGCCTAACCTTCCTGAACGTCTGTACAAATCAGCATTTCGATCAATTTCAGTAGGGTTAGGTTGATCTAAGTGCAAGTTCCATACGTGGATGTACTAAATGAAATTGGGTGGCCATTTTTTGCCTGATCTCACCCAAACTTCTTTTGCCACTGGAATCAATCTAAACCTACTTAGATTGATCCAAAGTCTAATTTCCTTACATACCCAAAGATTAAAGTGGTTGACTTGTTCAGCCTAGCAAAACAAAGGGTGAGCATGGATGCAAATACTCTGTATTTGGGATGGGGGGACTACTGCCACTGCT
>NW_017728909.1:56082528-56109058 GCF_001723895.1 Crocodylus porosus | reverse complement strand
ATTTAGCATAAGAAAAGCTGTGGCAAGGCTGGGAAAGGAAAAAAAAAGTCCTTGGCAGTGTTTCTTTCTTATCGGGTGCAAGATGCAAGCTGTGCATTTCTAACAATACTCCATTTCTAACAATATTCCATTTCTAACAACATGATCAACAAGTTAGGGATTGTTATGCATTCATTTTAGATGGCTCCTAGATCCCTTAACCCTGGGTTGTCCACACATTAACTTCTGAAACTAGTTTTAAGTACTCTTTAGGTAAATTAAAGTTATGTCATTCCAGCCTCGATCCTATGCACTGATAGCCCCTGCTTCATGCAGGGGGTGGAGACCCAAGCTGCAATGTGAAGCACTGAGGTCTCAGTCTACTCCTAGAACCTCTGTGCACTGATCTGTGCACTGGAAGCCCTGTGTCATGCAGGGGTTGGAGATCCAAGCTGTCGCATGCAGTTCTGGGGTCTCGGTCCACTCCTGGACCCTCCATGCACTGATGTGTTCACCATTGCTGCACTCCCTCACAGCTGGGCTGGGGATGCAACCACTTGCCACTCCCCATCTGGTGGGGTATCTTCTGGGGACTTCTGGGGCAACCTCTCTGCCCCGCTGGTCAGCTCAATCAGCTCTTCTTAGTTCTCTTCACCATCCATTTGCTGGGCATGCTGCTTTTTTTATTCTCTCTGGGGCTCCACCCCGAGATTGAAGATGGACCAATCAGAAAGAGGAAGAATTAGTCCCCTCTCTGATCTGTCTTTTTCACTTCACCCCTGGTTAGGGGCAGGGGAAGCCTCTCCCCACACCTTTCCTGATTAGTGAGGAATGCCACCAATCACACTGAGCCTTTTCAAGCCAGTGACCCAAGCTGCTGCTGGCAAGCCTGCCACATCTAGATTTTCTCTGTCATCCAGCCATTTGTAAAAATTGCAGCTTTCAATGATGTGCTTTGCTGTTTATTGGACACTGCATTTATGCAGTGGACTATCCAAGACATTCATCTTGTAAAGTGTTGTTTTGAAGCATCCGTATCCAAATCTCAGTCTGTTTAGTTTGACCCATACTTCTCTGTCAAGGTCATACCCAATAGGGACTCATTTGATGTTGGTATAAAATCCTGTAGGAACAAGTCTGACCTTTCCCAGTGGTCAGGCCACTCTGCCACCACCTACAGAGATGGTTTAGTATCCCCAATACTTTACATGAGCTTGTGGGTTTTATGTATAAACGGTTTATGACTTTAAGCCTCTTAAGCCTCCATCTGTTTGGGTCTTAAATTAACAATTGATGGAGCAGGTGATTTTCAATATCTCTTGACTCTATTGCCAGTATTGATGTTAGGGTCTGTCTTCTTATATCACCTGGTCTAATGCCCAACGGTACAGTGTGTGTGTGCGCGTGTGCAAGTGGTACAGCCTGTTATGAGTTTTAGCACACTGTTAAGTACAGTGTTGAGCTTTTTAGTATGACAACTTCTGGACTATACAGGACTACAATATTCTGTTGGGACCTATACCATTGCAGCTGCACTGGTTTTGAGCACTTTGAAGTTGGCACCCCATGCCATGCTGGCTAAAGCAGCTTAGAGCATCTTAAAGCAGCTACCAATTCAAATACTTTATTGCTAACCTTCTGAATATGAATAAAATAAAATACCTTAGAAATCCAATACAGCAATCACATTTTGGGATCCATCTTCACCAGTGGCCACCTGAGTATCTTAAACATTCTTTTCAGTCACTTACTCAAATTATTTTAAATTGATTGCACTCTATTAATTTCAAGTTCAGTAAAGCCATGTCTATATTACCACGCTCCATGAGCTCAGGAGCTAAGGGTGAAACCAAGACATGGTTTCAAGAACCCTCTAAGCATCTACTGTACCTATCTGTAAGGGTTAGGCACGAATAGAGTGCGAACGAGTGAAACAGGCTTGTTTCTTTGTGACAGCCTTGACTCAGCAGAAAGATGACATAGACGTAGTCTAAGATAAATATTATGACTTCAAAAAGTTTGTTTTTCTTTATAATAAATGCTTTACTATAAAGAAACTGATTATGAGAAGGTTGCAAGTGGCTTTGTATGTTGCATGGAGTCAAGGCAAGATGCGTCTTATTCATGGACTAGATATTCAGAAATCGAAGTTACACTGTTTTGTTTTGTTTTTTCAATCAAATAGAAGTGGTATAGGATTCTAAGAAATGAAAAGATTGCAAAGAGCTGCATGGCTGGGAGCAATACTTAAAGAATGAGGAGCTGAACCAGTTGTGCCAACATCTCTAATGGACTAGGGTCTCTAATCCTCGACATGCCAATGCCCAATATGTAAGAAACATTAAAAATATATGCACTTAACAATTGTGTGGAATTTATTCTGATAGTATAAATGGCCCTTTCTATAAACATTTTCCTTTTACCTTATGTAAGTAATTTCAGTAAGAGGAGTGAAGAAACAGCAAATGTGCATGGGATTCAGGAAACTAAATTCCTGGATGCCTCTCGATACAGGGCACACTTGACTAGACCAACAACCTAATTCTGATATGGACCAGCTAGAAGAGATCTGTAGTGAATAACGGAACTTGCATCTTTGAAATCAGAGACATAACTAACCTTCTTTTCTGCTTCAGTATACCAGTCACAATGATTTCTGAGACTCATACTGCAACAGCAAACTATACCAATTCAAATAAGCCTGTAAGCCATAAACAAGTCCCATATACTTACAGTTGCATACTTTCCATGTGTTTTACATTTACTGGCATATGAATTTTCCTGAAACTTCTCAGTAAGTTCTCTACAGAATGCATAAGCCTTTACCTGCCTATGGCCTTGTACAGACATTCAGTTTCTTCTAGAAGATTTTTTTCTCTCCCAGGAGAAACCAGCAGTTTCTTCTTGCTGCTGCAGGAGAAAAATAACCTGGAAACAACCATGGTTATATCAATCTCAAGGGAGTTTCTCTTGGGAGAGAGAACGTCTGTACATGTTCTCTTCTAAGAGAAATCACAGCACACTCCTCCTGCATCCCAGAGTGCTTTGCTTCCACCCCTTTGCCCGCCTCCCCAGGAGACAGTGTGTCACTCACTGGACTCTGATGCTTCAGCCAAGCAGGGTACAGAACACACCCCCTTCACGGCCCCCTATGCCTTCAGGGAAACACTGGAAGGCTGGGTCAACAAATCAGGGCTGCACTGTGCACTACTGCCACCATGTCTGGGCAGACTGAAGGAGCAGGCAGACCATGCCAAGATGTGTGCACAGGGGCCCCTGGCTGTGAAGCCTTGGCACTGCAGGCTTTCTACTCTCCAAGGGCTGAGCACTCATATATCTATTCAGGGATCTCCAGGGAAGTTTTTCTAACAGGACAACAAACCTAGAAAAATTCTGCCATATTATTTGAATGTGTGTACACAGATTATGTATAATACTTATGTTATTATGGAATCTTGACACTTCTGATAGGTTCAACTCTTTGGAATAGTTTGCAGCATTCTGGTTTGTATACTAGATGAGTCATTTAAATATCTTTCTATACAAGAAACAGTTTTTATTATTTATTTTACTAAATAAAACATTTGCTGCATAAGTCTTTAGTATCAAAGAAGACCTCATTAAGAACAGTGGGAATTAAACAATTTATATAAGGCATGAGCACTGTTACTTTTATAGAGCTTATCAGCTACTATTGTTTCTCTGTTATATTCTACCACTGATATTTAAATGTTGGTATTGGTTTACTGGTCTTTATATTTTCCTACAATCATCCTGAATATTAAAGGACAAAAAAGAGACAAATAAAATGCTGAACCTATTAGTGAGATATGAATCCTAACAGCTTCTTTGATCAGAGGTCATTTTTTTCTTATTTTCTTTGCTTCTGTCTTAAACACAAAATATTGACATTCAGCAAGAAAAAAAATTTAATTCCAAAATACTCTGGTTTGAACTCACAGGAATTCAGGCTAAAACTTTCTCCCTCATCATTTGCTGTCTTCAGATATTGTAGTAGACCTAGTATAAGGGAATATCCACTGTTTGGAACAATTTCTTAGCAAAGTAAAGCTGAGAAAAAGATTTAAGTTTCCAGTCATAGTTCAGATTTTATATGCATGGTATTTACTAAACTACAAAAAATAGATAGCCCATCCAAGGCTCTAGCATAATTAATGACAATAAATATAATTCCACATCCATTAATCATTCAACAGAAACTCAGCCAGTCATTCACCTATATAGACTCCTTTCCATCATTTCATTCTGGTGAATCATATACTATGAAGCTTTTTCAAACTGGTGGTTTTTGGCAACATGTTCAAGAGGATACCAAATTCTGACTACTTTGAATGAGGGTAGGGCAAATTTCAGAGTCTGAACTCAAGGAAAATAATCAAAAAGAAAACACGCTTTTTAAAACTGAAGAGATCCCTGTTTTTGTACCTGCAGCAATGGGAGAAATGCAGGCCATCGTAAGTAAACTGCATTCTGCATCAGTTTTGCTTTCTCAACAATGTTGCCAAAATGCATTAGGAAAAACTGAACTGCTTATAGAATGTTGAATATGATTGTCAATGGTGAAATAAATGTATTATTAGTGCAGCGAAAGTAGGGCTAAGTTTTCAGGGCAACAAGAGTGTAGAGTTAATAGAAGCATCTTTGAAATTAGAAGGAAGTATATCTTTCGATAACAGAGCAGAGAATGAGAAGGAAACACACTCTCCATAAACATTTTTATTTAATTTCATTTTTTTTCTGATGTTGGCTAACACTGAAAGGCTTAAATTAAATAATTGGATTAGAATAACATAAAAAGGAGTGTTATTTCACAGTTGGGGTCTCCAATTTGAAGCGTCTCTTGGCAATCTATCAGATTCCACTGTTCTGTGCTCACAGAAGGCAAGATTATTTCTTTAAACTCATACTTGCCATTATAGCAAAGTTTTGAAGCACAGACTATTGTGACACCCCACAAAACTGGATGCAAAAAATGCACCAGTGTCACACACAAATTACAAATTAACTTATACCAAGTCCTCATTTTTTGAAGTGACCTCATGTATAAAGACTCTATACCTGTTCAGTAGGCCTGTGTAAAGCGGCTAGTATTCACTTTGGATTCGGCCGATTTCGGGGACAGTGATTTGACTCAGCGATTCGAATCACTGTCCCGATTCAATTAATCTGAATCTCCTAATCAACCAGGCCAGGCCTATCCCCCATCCCTCTCCCAGCCAGACAGCGGCTGCCCCAGCTCCCAGCACTTCAACAAAAAAAAAAAGCCCCAAATCACTGGGTGCTGCCAGGCAGGGGGCAAACCCTGCTGCCCTCCACTGCATGGGGGGCTCTGTACAAGTCCACCCAACCCCCTCACTCCTCCAACCCCTCCACAAGTGACCCACATGGGCCAGCTCCTGCCTCTTAAGAAACAAACAAAAAAACCCCAGACTCACTGCTCCTGCCAGTGGGGGGGGTGATCCCCACTTCCCTGCACCACATGGGGGGCTCTGTATGAGCCCCTGAACCCCTGAGGCTGCATCAGGAGCAGTGAGTCCAGGGGCTTTTCTCATTTTTTTATTCTTAAAGGGCTGGAGCTGGCCTGGGCAGAGCATGCATGTGGGGGTCAGGGGAGCAAACAGAGCCCCCCCATACAGCGTGGGGCAGTGGGGGGCAGCAGGGATCACCCACCTGCCTGGCAGCACCAGTGAGCACCAAGGCTTTTTTTTTTTTAAAGTACCGAGCTTGTGTGGGTGGAGGCAGCCATAGGGTGGCTGGGGGAGTGGTCAGGGGTCAGGGGGCTGACAGGGGTCCCCCCCATGGTCCCCTTCCCTCTCCCCCACGCCTAGTACTTACCAGCTTGGAGTCAGCTGCAGCTCCCTGCTGCAGCCACCGGGGACTGTCCAAATCATTAAAGTTCTCCAAATCTTTTCCAAAGATTCAGAGAGCTTTGAATTGATTCAGACCTTTCCATTGGTCCCGATTCAATTTGGATTTGGAGATTTGGCCACTGAATTGGGCCAAATCTCCTCTGAATCAAATCACCACCCAAAGCTTTGCACAGCCCTACTGTTCAGAGCCTCTACTGACTTCAGTGGAGCTCTGCCTTCATGGGCACATCCCCGCTAGCAGGAACATGCATTTCCATGAGGACAAACAGCAGCAGCACAATACTCACTGCCACTGCTGCTTTTTCTCAAGACACATGCACTGTGGCACGTTGCATGTTGTCCTGGGTGAGGTAGAGGAGGGCTGGAGACAGCATGTAGGCTGGCCCTATCACCTTACCTGGGTCCTAAGAGCCTCTGTGGGCTGCAGCCATGACAATCTGACAGGCTGAAGCCTGGCTAACAACCAGTGTGTGGCTCCAGCCAGCCAGGCTCTAGTTTGTGGCAGGGTATACTGCCACCACATGCACCATCCTACTTTTTAAAGGTGCAGGGTTTTTTGACAGCAGGATCTCTCAGCGTCAACCCACTCCACCCGCATGCTGCAAGTTAGCAGTGCAGGGAATACTTGCATGTGCGGCATGTGTGGTATGCAGCACTGCACTGCTGGTCTGTGGCTTCTCATACCACACATCTGTGCTCTTCTGGAAGCACCCCATGTGTATATACAGTAGGAGGAGTACTCTGATGGGATCTATATTTGTAAACAGATAAACATGCACACTTGGACAGCTTCAAAATTAGATTCATCATCACGTGTCAGCTAGGGTCCAATTATGATTGACAAATTATAAAACCTTAAAAATAATGGTTTATTATATAAGGGTTGCAGACAATTAAAACTATAGTAGTCTAGAAAATACTGCTATACTTACACAAGGTAATACAGAATGCTGTACATTAAGACTATTTTATTAATGGAAGAAATTTCTGCTGAAATTTTAGGATGCCAAAACTTGAGTGCCGTTTATTTTGTAGAAGCCTTCAAATGGAATCTCTCCTATCCTGAGGTCAATTTGCTGCTTTTATTATACTTTAGAAAAGCTCTTCTATAGTTGCTTTAAAGACACTTACAAGTAATCAGCTGACACTAAAGAAGTTTTATGAGCCTTAACCTTTTGGAGAATAGTGATGTGTGGCTCAGTCAATAACACTTTGTCATGAGGTTGCTTTGAGCAGCTACACTAGTATTATCTGTTTTCTTCTTTTCTGTTAGGTAACACTGGGTGCATCTACATGTGTGTTTTACTAAGGAGCCAACTATCCAGATGCACAGGAAAAAGCAAACTTGCTAAATGAGTACTTTGCGTCAGTTTTTCAGCAGTCCCATGGGACAACCCTGCCCACTGTGGGACAGGAAGGCCCAGGTGAGGGAGATTCCTTACAATCCATCAAAGCTGACCTTGTAAAGGAACACCTTGACAGGCTGGATACCTTCAAGTCAGCCGGACCTGACAGTTTACACCCCAGGGTACTCAAAGAGCTGGCAAACATCACAGCTCAGCCCCTGGTACAGATCTTTGAGAACTCGTGATGCTCTGGTGAAGTGCCCAATGATTGGAAGAAGGCCAATGTGGTGCCTATCTTCAAAAAAGGGAGGAAAGTGGATCCGGCAAACTACAGGCCCATCAGCCTGACCTCTATCCTGGGGAAGGTCTTGGAAAAGATTATCAAAGAGGCCATCCTTAACAGGCTAGCTGACAGCAATATCCTGAGGGATACCCAGCATGGGTTTGTTGTGGGTAGGTCTTACTTGACCAATCTCATTTCCTTTTACGACAAGGTGACTTATCATCTGGACAAGGGGGAAGAGATTGATGTCATATATCTTGACTTCAAAAAAGCATTCGATCTGGTATCCCATGATCACCTCTTGGCAAAACTGGCTAACTACGGCCTGGACCTCACCACGATCCACTGGCTGGGGAACTGGCTCTGTAGCAGGACCCAGAGGGTGGTGGTTGATGGAAGTCAATTGTCATGCTGCCCTGTGACCAGTGGGGTCCCTCAAGGCTCTGTCCTAGGGCGTATACTTTTTAACTTCTTCACCAATGATTGGTGTTAGAAGCGGACTGGGCAACTTCACCAATAACACTAAACTCTAGAGTAAAGCTTCCACACCTGAGGACAGGAAGGTGATCCAGGCAGATCTTGACAGGCTCATGAAATGGGTGGATAAGAACCTGATGGTGTTTAACACTGAAAAAATGCAAGGTTCTCCACCTTGGGAGGAAAAACCTGCAGCATGCTTATAGGCTCAGCAGTGCTATACTGGTTAGCACTACAGATGAAAGGGACTTAGGGGTCATGATTGACCACAAGATGAACATGAGCCTTCAATGTGATGCTGCAGCTAGTAAAGTGAGCAGAACCCTGGCTGGTATCCATAGATGCTTCTCAAGCAAATCCTGGGACATCATTCTCGCCTTGTAGTCAGCCTTGGTGAGGCTGCAGCTGGAGTACTGCATCCAGTTTTGGGCTCCACAATTCAAAAAGGATGTGGAGAAGCTTGATAGAGTGCAGAGGAGAGCCACATACATGATCAGAGGTCATGATAACACACCTTATGAAGACAGCCTGAGAGCCATGGGACTCTTCAGCCTGGAAAAGCGTAGGCTGAGGGGCAAACTGGCAGCCACCTATGAGTTTATTAGGGGTGTTCACCAGGATCTGGGGAAATGTCTTTTCACCAGACCTGTCCAAGCGATGACAAAATTGAATGGTCACAAACTCCTCTGCGACTGTTTCAGGCTGGATGTAAGGAAGAATTTCTTTACTGTCTGAGCCCCAAAGGTTTGGAATAGACTGCCACTGGAGGTTGTTCAAGCACCCACTTTGAACACCTTCAAGACACTTTATCTTGATGGGATCCTATGATCCCTGCTGACAGGGGGCTAGACTTGATGATCATCCAGGGTCCCTTCCAGCCCGAATGTCTATGAAATCTAGCTTCACAATATAGTGTCACCATCTACATGTATGCCCATATTAGGGAGCAGTAAATTAAGCCCTCTGTAAGATATTACTGTCCTACAGCAGAGTAATTTATGCCTCCACAATGCACATGTAGAAAGTGACCAGGACTGATTGGAGCACAAGGATGTTAAAATATAGAGACTGCTTGCTGGCTAGATCTGCACTGTAACACCTTTGTGTCCCAGCCAGCCCCTCCAATACCTGATGGCAACACCCAGAAGCTGATCCTGACCCCCATGCTCCATACCTGCTCTGCCCTGACTTAAACTGGTGTAGTCCCATGTGCATGTGAAAACATTGTGCCCAGGAGCAGCTGACTCCAGAGTGACGATACCATAGTTTATTGAGGTGTACTAATTACACATGTAGATGTACCAACATTAGAAAATATGAGATTATTTTGCAAGGGAGAAGAAGCATCTCTTTCTGAATCAGAATGAAAAACAGAAAATCTGAAATTCTCTACAAAAAGTAATTTCTGGGGAAAAAGATGTTATGTACAATTGATTTTTGCAATGTGGGATAAAGTAGTTGTCTACCTATGATTCCAGGAATTCCCCTAGAGTTGGAAAAACACTTCATTACAACATGAGCCTAGAAGCTCTGAGAATCCCAGTTCATGGTATGATTATTTATTAAATCTCTCAGAACATATCAAGATGTTCCTACATGTATCAAGTCCAACTTTCATTCCCCTTGATTTTGAGGTCCAACAAAATCATCTTGGACCTATGTGATGCCTCATACATTTCCTTTCCTTTTGTCAGAAATACTACAAAAAGTGTGTAATGTTTGGGTGATAGTTTCCATGGGCTTCCATCCTCAGCTCATAGTCCCACAGCCCCTTTTTTGAGATCATCATTTATAACTCACATATGTTTTACTCCCTTCAGGGAACTCTCTTTAATGTCTGGCTGTAGACTGATATGTCTGGCTTGTACTACACTAATTATGGAGGACAGATGAATGAGGCACATGTGTGATTGGAACCATTACCACCTGGGGTTACTCATAGTTTTATAGTAGTTAGGGTCAGGAGGGACCTGAACAGATCAGCTAGCCTGACCCCCTGCCACAGGCAGGAATGAATGCTAGGTTCACAAGAACCCAGACAGATGATCATTCAACCTCCTGTCGAGTTTGCCCAAGGTAGGGGCGAAGACCACTTCCCTGGGAAGTTAGTTCCAGATTTTGGCCACCCTAACTGTAAAAAATTGCCTTCTGATTTCTAACCTAAACATATTCTCCATCAGCTTATTACCATTGTTACTCATCACCCCAGGTGGTGCTGAGGAGAAAAGGGCTCTTCCTATTTACTGTTGATCTCCCCTGATGAGTTTGTAGGCAGCCACCAGGTCCCCCCTCAGCCCCTCTTGCCAAGGCTGAACAGGTTCAGGTCCCTCAGTCTTTCCTCACAGGGCCTGTCCTGCTGCCCTCTCACCAAGCGGGTGGTCCTCCTCTGAACTCTCTCCAGGTTGGCCACATCCCTTTTGAAGTGTGGCTCCCAGTACTGGATGCAATACTCCAACTGCAGCCTGACAAAAGTCGCATAGAGGGGGAATATCACCTCTCTGGACCGGCTTGAGATGCATCTTTGGATGCATGACAAGGTATGGCTGGCCTTGCTGGCTGCAATCTGGCATTGCCAGCTCACATTCATCCTGGAGTCAATAATGACTCCAAGATCCTGTTCCGCCTCTGTGCTTTCAAGAGGGGAACTCTCTTGCCTGTATGTAGATACAGGCTGTAGATTCCTTTTCCCAAAGTGAAGCACCCTGCATTTATCTACATTGAACCCCATCCTATTCTCATCTGCCCACTTTTGTAGTCTGTCTAAATCTATTTGCAGCCTCTCTCTCCGTTCAAGTGTGCCCACCTCGCCCCACATCTTAGTGTCATCAGCAAACTTGGACCATGTGCTTTCCACCTCCTCATCCAAGTCACTGATGAAGATGTTAAACAGTGCAGGCCTGAGGACTGAGCCCTGGGGTACCCCACTGCTCACATCTTGCCAGTTTGAGTACAACCCATCCACCACTCATCCTGTAAAAAATCTAATACTCATTTTCCCTTCTAGAAAAATTCAATTTACGCATATATATTTTCACTGTGGTGAATTTTCTTCATGTACAAGTTCTATTAAGCAACAAATCAGATCCTGGAACCATACTGGTTACAGGTATACATGGAAGAACCTGCCAAAAGAGCAACAGTATTAGTAAGACAGTATTTTCCTCCTTTTTTCACATTAAAGTTCAAACAATTGTGTCTTATAAAAATGATCTGGTACTGTAATGCTGAAAATTGATTGCTTTAAGCTACCAATTAAACTTATTGCGTTAATTAACTATTAGTTTATAATGGGAAATTTTGACTTTTCTTGGCCCTTTGCAAAAATAAATTAAACAAAATATCCAACTTAAAACAATGAAACAGACCTATCACAGCAGATTTTGTTACAGCCAGAGTGCGCCCTGGGGCATGGTCGCAGCATCTCCCCTGACATGTTTGCATCTTACCCAGAGGAGGGAAGAGAAGGAGGGGCACACCAGGTACCACCAGCTCCACATGCCACATTGAAGCACCTCCCCACCCTCCACCCCAGCTCACTCTCCTGATTGGCCACTGGGCTGCTGCCCTCAGGCAAGACCCGGTGGCAGTGGTGGCCACCGCATATTAGTTCTCCTTGTTTGCCCCGCCCGCAGTGCCACCATTATGTGCACCCCAGGAGGGCATGGCTGGTGTGCAACCCTGGATCTTCATGTGGTACAGGCTGGGGCTGAGGCCAGGGCCAGGGCCGGGGCTGGGGCTGCATGGGCTGTTCCTGGTGGGGGAGAGCTGGGCTGTGCTGTGCTCAGGGTGGGTGGTTGAAGGGGCTCTGGTGAATTCTGGAGTGGCTGCAGCCCCTCCCATAGTCCCCCTACCAGCACTGGTGCTGCCACCTGCCCCAAATGCAGCCCAGCTCAACCCCCCACCAGAAAGAGCCCTGTGCTGCCCTGACCCAAGCCTGCCCCATGCAGAGATCCAGGGGCATGCCCCCCCACTTGCCCTCATAGGGTGCACATGGCTCAGTCACAGGCTCTGCCTAGCTGTGCAGTGCCTGCCCCTGCCCCACTCCCTCCCTCACCACGGGGGCCTATGGGAGTAGACCTATGGGGCAGGGGCTGAAGCCACTCCAGAATTTGCCGTAGCCACCCAAACCCCCCTCCCAGTGCCATCGCTGCTCACCCTCACTCTGAGCACAGCACATCCTAGCCCCCACTGGGAAGAGTGCAGTGCTGCCCTGGCCACAGCCTGCCCCAACTCACACAGAACCTGAGGCATATGCCCCTCTTGTCCTCCCAGGGGTGCATGTAGCAGTGTGAGCTGCCCCCCACCTGCCTGCCTGGCTCAGTCCCATGACCCACCTTGGCTGGCTAGCTTTTGACCCTGCCCCAGCCCAATTCCCTCGCCCACCACTGGGACAGCCCAGCCCAGCCTGCCTCACCCCACCCTGTGCACAAATCCAAGGGCAAAAGTTCCCCATGCTCTCCTGAGGTGTGTGCAGCAGCCACACCTCCCTCCCCTCCCTCTCACTCCCCAGGTCACTCACACCTCCACCCCGCACTCCCCCAGTTGTGCAGTGCCTGCTCCAGCCCTACTCCCTCCCACACTGCGGGGACCTCAGTCTGAGCCCCACCCCCTAAAAACAAAAATATATAAGGGGGTACAGAAACTGCAACTTTGAGTCATAAGGGGTACACTTATTGAAAAAGGGTGAAAACCCCGGCTTTAAATATTCATTGGTTCATAAAAGAAGGCAACATAGACAAACGAAATCTATTTAGAGAATAAAAAGAAAGAAATCATGAAAGTATGATCAATAGGGGTTTCATCTACATGTGCAATTAGCACATAGCAATGAACTCCAGCACAGTTTGCACTGGAATTTACTGCTTCCAGGCCCAGCGTTTACATGTGCACCTAGGACTGTAGCATGTTGAGTGAGGGTGGAGCAGCCCCAGCTGGCAGGAGGCCCAGGGGGTCAGCCTGCCAGCCTGGGGCTTCTCTGTCCAGCTCAACATGCTGTGGAGGGGTTGACTGGAGCACAAAGGTGCTACAGTATGGGACTAGCCAGCAGGCAGCCTATGCACTGCAGCTCTGCTGTTCCCCAGCCAGCCACAGTCACTGTCTATGTGTGTGTTTTGGAGCACACAGCTACTCTGCTGTAGGATAGTACTCATCTCAGATGGTACTATCCTACATGGGAGTTAGTTAATTTATTGCACCTTAATATGCATGTGCAGATGGTAAGCTCTACCGTAAAGCACGCATGTAGATGCGCCCAGGAAGTATTGCTCTGGAAGTGTCACACTCTGTATATTAGTTCAGTTTATGTAAATATGTCAATAATATTGTTTCAGAGCTGGAATTAGTACTGTTCAATATAAGATGTTCTAAAGTCTATTAAAAAGCACTGTGTTAAAGAGGATAAAGCTCATCACTGATATCCTTTGGCCATATCTAAAACTATCAATTTACCATGTTCAGCACATCCTGAACCTGAAGCAGAGAAGTGCTTCTGCACTATCACAGGCAGACTACTTAACACTGTTAAATGACAACCCACAGAGCCACATAAATGCAGCTACACAGCTTCCAGTCCAATAGACAGCACATTATATATGGAGGGCATTGTCAGTCACAGTAAGTTTGCCTAATGAGATGTTTCTGCTTCTGTGTAAGCAAATTCAAAAATTTTCTGGTGTAGAACATCATGGTTTTTAGACTAATCTGATGTAGGCACATTATTTAAGTAAATTCTTTTGCTTATCTTGAGGAAAAGAGTTATTATAGCTTGATGTTAGCCACCTGATCACAAAACAAGTGAAAACTTTGACTTTTCTAGAGAACAAAGGAATGGGATGAAAGAGATTAAAGTGTACAGACCATTTCACTATTATGAGTCCCAAAAGAAAAGATATAGAAAGGACATCTTGTAGTGAAAGGTTCAAGGTACCAAATCTATTTAACTTAACAAAGGAGATTGTTAAGGGGTGACTTAATCTTGGTATGTATGTGTGTATGCGTGCATGTGTGTACACAAACACACTCTCAACACAGGGAACAGATTAGAATCTTTAGTCTACCAAGCAAAACCACAACAATATTCCATAGTTGGAAATTGAAGCCAGTAAATTCTCAAAAGTGTGGTAGATTCTCCAACCCAAGGAAATTTAAAATCAAGACTAGATTCTTTTTCTAAAACATATTTACTAGTTCAAACAGTCATGAATAATACCTGTAACCACTGTCGTTATTTTCATTATACCAATGGCCAGCCTAGATGATCACAATGGTCACTTTACCAAGGAGTGTTTTCAGACAAAGCAGTAGTATCATATGCATAGAGTTATGGACTGTACCCTTGCAATGTGGGGGGAGAATGGCGCAGGTGGAAATTCAAAGCAGAACGAAACACTAAATAAGCAACAGTGCCAAAAAGCAGTGACTTATGTTTCTTTAAATAATATGGATGTTTACAGGGCTAGTTCATGTGGGGATGTTTGTCTCCTCATTTATCTCCATAGGACATGCAAATTCATAGGGCTTTATTCCATCTGAATTTAGAATTTAGACCTAAATACCTGATCAAAGTGGGTGCCTGTACATATGTGGAGAGGCTGCTCTGATGTGCTGTAATCACAGTGTGTTAGAGCAGACTTGATTAACTTGAGCCTGCTGGAGCATGCTAATTAGCATGCTCCCACCACCCTCCATGTCTCGTGTATCAGCATCCCTGTGCTTCAACAAGTTTTAGTGAAAGTGCCCCTGCTACCATTTTGAAGTTCAGGGATGCTGATACATGAGATACTGACTGAATTATTTGTCTTGTTACCAAAAGAAGCTACAAAGCTACAACTTAAAAAGTTCCAGTGTAATCTCAGTAGAGCCTTTTAGCGCATTTGAAATTTAAACTTTTTTCTTCCTATGACGCCACATAAATTTCAGAAGTAGTCTATGCTGTCCCATTCCAGTCCTCCCTTCACTTAATCTTATTTAAGAAACCTTAAATCCTTTCTATATCTAGAAGAGAGATAATAATTGTGTTCATGAATAATAGAGATAAGTGTGAAAGAGACATATTATTGATGATTCCATAAACAAATTATTCATGTAAAATGGAATACAGCTGGCAAGTGTGACAGCCTGTCAACACAAACCCTTCAATGCAAGGCCATGCCAACTTATGAGACGCTTCTTAATTGTAACCTACTGCCCACGCAGAATGTTTCACTGACAGTGACAGACTCTGCATCATTTCAGATGATTCTGTCCTTACTTCAATAAACAAGGAACATATATACATTAATCTACATGTACATTAATGTGACAGAGGAGAAAAAATATGACCTCATAATTAAGCTGCTGTGTTAGATTTACAAAAAGAAATTACTTAAAATGGTGCAGAGCCAACATTATAAACAATATGTAAGATGGCTGGTAGCCTCCTTTGAGACTGTGGTAATCCTTCAGTTTTCAAGGAAGATGTGTGGGAAAGCTCTAACCTGCACCTTCTCCTATTCCACAGTTATAATCCCTTGATTCATTCTCTGATCCTCTTCTTCCTTTAGGAATGAGATCTCACAGAAGTAGTAATGGGTTTTCAGAGAAGGAAAAAATTAATCTTAATATTGGCTTAAGTCATTCCTTTAGCTACTGAATAAAGTACTCCATCCATTAAACTACTCTATCAGTCTAGGTGCATATCTGAGTTTTCCAGGAGAAACTGATACTTTTCCTGCTAACAAAATAAACAATATAACACAGATGTTGTTTATATACCTTATCCTCATGCCATTTATTCATATTTAAACTCTATTTTTGTCATAATGGGGGGTAACATCTTAGTTTCATATTGTTAGAGACGGGTAGATGGCAAAATACATCTCACAGCCTGGGGCCCAGATAGGGTATAGTGGACAACTTTGTGGGAGTTTACGTGTACAATCAGTGCACATGAATAAACACTGGAGCTTACTGCTCCGGAGTTATTTTGCTCCTGGGAACACCATTTGAACATGGGTCTGGAAGTAAATAAATCTGGAGTAATTAGCTCTGGAGTTTATTCATGCAAAGCACGTGAAGCCTAGTCTGAGCAGCTCCAGCTAGCAAGGGACCCTGTGGGTCAGCCTGCCAGCCCAGGGCTACTCCAACCGGGCTTATTGTGCTGAGGGCTGGGGCATGAGGGTGCTTCAGCACAGGGCTAGCTGGTAGGCAGCCCCTGCACTGAAGTGACCTTATGCTTCAGCTAGCCAGGGCAGCATCTATATGTGCGTTGCTGTACTTGAAAAAACTCTGCAGCAGTGTAGTACTTGTATTTACAAGTATTTACAAACACTGCACTAGTGTGGAGTGTTTCGGTGAAACTACAGCAACGCTTGTAGTTTCATATGCCCTAATAAGGGCACATGTAGACACTGAGATGTTTACTAAGCAGTTAATTAGTCAACTTTGCAGAAAACATCGCATATAGATGCACCCTGTGAGTGCCTCTGGGGACGTTTTAAAGTCCGCAGAGCAGGTGACAGTCCTTGCTCCCTTCACTGTGCTCAGAGGCACATCCCCTGTCCTCTCCATCCCCTACCTGTGATTTTCCCTGCTGTCCCAGCATCAGGAGAAGCTTCAGAATTCCTGCCTGCTCCAGCTATACTGTGCAAAAAGAAATTACTGTGCAAGGGGCTGTGCTCAGCTGGGACAGCGGTGGTGGGTGAGGTGGATTTACCCTCCCTGTGCCTGCTCCCAGGGAGATGGGGCAGATTGGGAGAACCCATCCATCACTCATCACAGCTGCTGTTATTGCTAGCTCAGCTAGGCCAAGCCCCCATGTGGCCTGGATTGCAAGGAAAGCAGCAGAATTAAATGGGGGAAGGAGAGGGCAGGGAAATGTGCTTTTGAGCATGGTGGGGATTCTCAGCTGGTTTGTGGACTAAAAAAAATTCCCCAGAGGTTCCCACAACATGGTCTGCTAGTAGTGGAGGGGCAGAGCAGAGGCTGGAGGCAGGGGTACCCAACCCTGCAAAGCAGGTTGCTACTCCCTCACTGCCATTTGGCAAATCCTAGATGTGTTCCTACACACAACATCCAGCAAAAAAAAGAGAGTGATTAAGCATTAACTGTTTAAGAGCTGCCAACCTTCATTCAAAAGTGATAACAAAGAGAGCAAGAAATGAGATGCCCCAATTTATTTTCATACCACTTAAAATCTTCAGATTAAGTTACATTGATACCTCAGAGACAATGCATACTCCTATTATTTATAAATTTATCTTCAAAAGTTATTAATAAGGCAAAAAATGAATATATAGTTCATGTACTTTAGAATTAATACAGAATTATGGACATATATCAACCATGTCACAAATACATTATGAAGACATGAATCTCAAATACTTGATTTGTGGAGGGCAAATCTGAAGAAGGTATAGTTCATGTTTAACTGCAACATTAATATATCCTTATGTAAAAGTCCTTTAAAATGTAATCAGTGTGGAAGCAATAGCGTGCTACTAAAATTAAATAGGGTTCTATTGATTTGACACTAAAATTTATAGAACATTATAGCTGTTCTATGACTATGCATGCTTCTCTATATTGTTTAATAATAACATATATGTCTGCTATAAGCTTTTATTTGTTTTAAAATAACTTAGGAAAAAAATAATTTGGTTATTTAGGGTTTTTAACAAGCATGTTTTCTATTAGGGCTGTGAAGCTCCAGGTGCTGATTTGATTTGGAGGAGATTTAGCACAATTCGGTGGCTGAATCTCTGAATATGAATTGAATCAGGGGACCAATTAAAAGGTCCAAACTGATTTGAAGCTCTCTGAATCTGTTTGGAGACCTTTGGGAATTTGGGTAGTCCCCACTGGCTGCAGCAGGGAACTGGACACAGACTCCATGCTGGTAAGGAGGGACGGGGGGCTGGAGAAGGGAGCAGGTGACCATGGGGGGGACCCCGGCCAGACCCCATCCCCTGCCTGTTCCCCCATCCCCCCAGAGTGTCCCTGACCTCTGCCTGCTCTCCCAGAGCCCTCCCCCCATGGCTGCCCCACCTAGGCCCAGCTCCTGGTTGTTTAAAAAAAAAGCCCCCACTCACCAACTGCTGCCAGGTGGACCCTTTGCCCCCCACTGCATGGGGGGCTCTGCCACAAGCCCCCTGCCCCCCAACTCCTCTTCCTCCCCCATGGCTGCCCTACCTGCCCCAGCTCCTGACCCCTTAACAAAAAACCTGACTTAGCTGCTGCAGCAGCCTCGGGTCTTCTGGGGGGTCATGGTAAAGGGCAGTGGGAATCACCCCCTCCCCACCCCACCTGGCAGCAGCCAGTGAGTGGGGGCTTTTTTTTTTTTTTCTTTCCAAAGAGCTGGGTGCTGGGACCAGGCGGGGCTGGGAGAGCGGGTAGGGGATGGGGCCTGCGTGATTCAGAGATTTGGCCGATTCGGAAGCAGATGAATCTCTGAATCAGGTTCATCCAAAATTGATTCAGAACAGTGATTCAAATCACCAAATCGAATCACTGTCCCCCAAAATTGGCTAAATCCAAAAAGAATACCAGCCACTTTGCACTGGTTTATTTTCTGTGTCATAGTAATATGTTCCAGTATTGATTGCTTTACTTGGAGAAGCCATCTCTTCATTATGTGTTTGTACACATAACAGCACAGTGATCAACAACTCTGGGCCATGGATGCAGTTCTTCAGTGGTAAGGGTCTTTGGCAATGGTCACCACGGTGGGTAAAAGTGGCAGCATCAGGTTCTTTCCCCATGTCAGCCTGCCATGGGTAAAAGGGGCAGACAGTGCTTTCCCTTTTCTGCCAGGGGGCAAAGCAGCAATAATGGCTTGTTCCTCATGTCTGCCTGCTTCTGACTTGAAATGGGTCATTTTGGCTTACAAGCTAAAAGCACTGCTGATCACTCACTGAGCACTCTTGGGATGCTATCCCAGATGGGATTTTTTAAAAATTCTCTTTTTACAAACAACTGTGATATCAACAGTAAATTTTGATTCAGTAGAAATGTAATGGGGTTTTTGGAGGATAGGCTTCTTTTTGTAAAAAGGTTTTTTTTATATGCGTACAGTACAAATGATAATGGCTCTAGCTAGTCCATTTCTGCCACTGCCAATCTGCTGACCAGTTCTTTCACTGAGGTTTAATTGGGAAACATTTACATTAAATGTTGTTGTGGCTGTGAAGATCATGCTGCCAGCCCAGGGGGAAAAAGTAAGAAGAATCACCAAAGAGAACAATAATAGCTGGGGCAGGTGCCCCAAGCATGAGTACTTACCGAATAACTCAACAGGAGTGAAGGAACAGGATGCACAGAGAACAGGAATGACCCAGTTTATTAGTTTCTGGCAGTTCTGGTTCTCTGGACGCAGGACAGGGAATACTCAAAAATTGTGCCCCACAACAACCAGAAGAGGAGGATAAGATAGAGAAAGCGAGAGAATAACAGACAGACAGATGCAGAGGGAACTTCGTGAAGAAAACCCTTAAGCTAAAAAAGGAGTAGGAAACAGCACTTCAGGAGGGGTAAAGGGATGAGAGCAAGGAGCCCTTTGAGACTAGGAAAAGTCTCCATACTTACCCCAAGAAAAGGAATTGAAAGAGGCGACTGACATGATCCAGAAACAGCTGACCATCACAACTCTGAGCCCGTAATCAGAACCGTGAACAAGGGTACTGCAGGCAAGAGTGCTTGTGCAAACAGACACTTGGAGTCTTGCAGCCCTCTGAGACACATTTGTGCTAAGTAAGGAATGACCTGACTGTACCCAGCCAGTAGTATCCAATTTATTCAGTCAACTAGAAAAGACCTGCAGTAGGAGACTCGAGAAAAATCCTAGGTAGAAGGATAGTAGCCAAGTAGGAGAGCTAGGCCTCCCTCCTCCTTTTTCCTTTGTCACTCCAAGTCGTGGCAGGTGAGATCAGGTAGGTAAGCGAGAAAAAAAAAAAACCCTACTATAAATATTGGCTGTAATGCTGTAAATACACAAGATTTAGAGCCCAAACTATCAGTTACATGAGTAGGAGCCACTTCAAGTAGTGATTCCTCTTACAGTTATCATGGATTCAATTAAAACCAGAGTAATATGCTTAGTCCTGGTTCAGAGTATTATTCAAACATTTTGTTTTTGGTTTCTCTCTATCAAATAGAATGGGCTAAGTTTGCAGAAAGAACCCAGAAATCAACCCTTTTCCTCCAATTAGCTGGAATTATCCATTCACACAATCCTCCATGAGACATCCAGCTCAGCCTAAAGGAAATGTCAGATAGTAGCAAACTTTTGTAATTATGCAAGGCCGGACAAGAATATGGGATGTGGAAGAAACTTCCTGGGCAGAAAGGAGCGTCAAAGTCTGGCTAACAGAGTGAGGTGAAAGAAGAATGGGTGATTGCTGGGAAGTATATTTTTGTATAAATAACAAATTTAACAATGAAACAATAAAAAAGAACAAACTTCTGAGTATGAGTCTGTAGCTTCAGATATTTCCCAAAGTTGCAAATCTAATTAAGAAACGTATAATAGATGTACTGTAGATGGAAAACACTGGATCAGTTTCCCAGAGCCCAGTGGTCAGGTTTGCAAGTGGCAATCAAAGGATCTTGTAGTTTAAAGAACTGGGCCCTAGATAACAGAGTGAAATTGAACAAAGTGAGAGGTGTTACATTTTGTGAAAAAGAAATGAACAAATACAGAAAGGGAGATGATTGGCTATGTAGTAATGTTGCTAAGAAAGATCTTGGTGGATCATAGACTCAACACAAGCAAAGAAAATGATGCATTAGCTTTTCTGATAGAGGTTTCACTTTATGTGGGTTTTGGATGTGTGAATTCACTCTTATGTGATAACCCTTTTTGTACCAAAAATTCATTATATGCAAGGTAAATTCACTCTTATGAGATCAGTGTGGTGGAAGGCTGCAGTCAGTTGCTTTGTGTAGTGCATTGCGGGAGTGGTGTGCACCAAAATATAGTCTCCTGTGTGGATCTGTGCTCCTTGCTCATTTTCTGTGATGTGTTTCTGTAGTTGCCATCCCTGTTATGATAATACCCTGTGCTTGTGTGTACTGTCTGCTATTGATGAGTATCAAAATTGTGTTGTAAAAGTAGTAGAAATAGGTCTGGGGGTCACGGTGCAGTCAAGTTTTTTTAACATATCCCTATTTGTTACATTGTAAAGTGGGTTCCCTTTATGCAAATTTGAGTTATGTGCGGTTTTCCAGGGCTCTCCAATTTAAAAAGGATCTGAAGTAACTGGAGAATCAAGCAAGAAAGATTACAGACTTGTTACAATGAAGTGTACAAGAAAAGTACAAAAAAATACAAGAAAAGGACTGGTAAGGGAACAGAGTTTGGAAGACGGGGGGAGGAGTCGTGATAGCCATGTTCAAATATTTGATGGGTTGCCATAAAGAGGGGAAATAACTGTTTTCTGTAACAGGACACCTGAGGTGGTACCTGTTATTAAAGGGGAAAAGACCACATCTGTGCTGCAATAGGGAAAGCAGAATGATACAGGGAGCCAGGAACACAGGTGCTCCCAATGAACCCCTGTCCTGGCCCCGGCTGGGAAACATGTGAGGGTCAGGCTAGGCACACTGGCTCCTAGGGGAGGAGTCAGGGGAGAAGCCAGGGGAGAAAAGGGGGAAGGGGGCTGAAAGGAAGCCCCTGAAGAGTGACACTATGGGGACAATGCAGACTGGTGGAGCAGACCCCTGCAAAGATGGATGTCTGGAACCCCACCATAACACAACTAATCACAGGTACTGCTGGAAGGCAGTGCAGACACCCACATTGAAGAGGGATGCAGCAGCTAAGGTGAGGAAAGACTTGGCATGGGGCCCCATCCACAGAAAGAGAAGCCAGCAGCCAGTTGGGAAGGCAGCAGGTGTGGGGTGATCCCCCTCCACTGCAAAGGTGGCTCGGAAAGGTTAAGGGCCAGATAGGATGTAGACCCGCCCCCCCCATCTCCCCAGCCTCCAGTGGAGGTCAACAAAAATGGTTAGAGGGCTGGAACACATGATTTATGAGGAGCGGCTGAGGAAACTGGGCTTATTTAGTCTGCAGAAGAAAAGACTGAGGGGGGGATTTCATAGCAGCCTTTAATTACCTAAAGGGTGGTTCCAAAGAGGATGGAGCTAGACTGTTCTCATTGATGGCAGGAGACAGAACAAGGAGCAATGGTCTCAAGTCTGGATGCTCTTCTTAAGTTGAAGGTACTAATGCCTTATATAATAAAATGGTTTTAAATTATTTATAGGTCATGTTTTTGAGGATAAGAAAAGGTAAGAAAAGATTTGTGGGTTTAAGAAGTGAACAATTTGTAACAGATTATATGTTAAAAGAAAAGAAAGACAACATTTATTTTCTATTATTTGTAATATTCATGAGTCACCAATGAAGTGAAACGGAAACCACATTCAATATATAGTTTTTGTTTAATTTCTCATTAAGAAGGTGCTGTTATAAACCAGCATGCCCCTGGAGCCTGGAGGGCTACAGCGAGCTGCCACCAGTGGCAGCAGCACTGATGGTGGAGAGAACATGGCAGTGGCAAGCAGGGAGCGCCCACAGGCAGCCGTGGCACTGCTGGCGGGGAGCGGGGGCATGAGCGCTGACCGGCAGTTGGCGACCACCCACAGATACCACTGGCAGCATTGGTGGTAGCCAGAGGTGATTATAGACCACCCGCAGATGCTGCCAGTGGTGTTGCCAATGAGGGGGAAGTGGCAAGCAGCTATTGCCCGCAGGCAGTGCCGGCAGTGCCTTTTCACAGGGGATGCACCACCAAACTCAGGGGGTGCACGTTCACCCACGTGCACCCCTTGTATGTTGCCAATGCCCTCAGCATCAGTGATACACCCACACCTCTGCCAACCACCTCCATTTCCCCACCAACATGCTCAAAAGGGTATACTGATCCACTTCGAAAAAAATCCCTCTCATAGTATGAAGGGATTACGCTATGGCATTATAAAATTATTGTTGCCATTGTGTTGAACTGTAATGGTTAAACACTGACAAAGACAGGCCCCATAAAACTTGTCAGTGAATAAATCAGCAGCATAGTTGCTGTAAAACCAACAGTATAAAACAATTATAGTGGGAATCAGTGCAATACATCTAAACAGAGGCCCTACTTAGAGCCTACTCTAAGTCTGTATTGTCACTGTGATAAAGAACTAAGTTACAAGTCTTTACTATGGAATAATGAGTTTACCAGAAGCAAAGTAGCACTGAGAATGACAAAGTTCCCTGCCATGCTGCAGAAAACAATTTATCATCTATATGTGCAATTGTGATGTTAATCTATACAGAGTAAATAGTAACCTTTACTTTTGCTGAGCTTAGCTAATGAGAGAGAGTGCAAATATATGTTCCTTTAACAGGAAACTTAACAATTGTAAAGATTATTTTTTTAAATCAAGGAGGAAAAAGGGTCTGGGATTAATTATTTCAAACACAGCAAACCTATAAGAACCAGGAAAAATAGGGATAGAAAAAAAATCCTCTAAAAAAAACCGGTTTGTTTTATTATAAAAGGTAATAAGATAGCTCCTCAAGATAAGTTTTC
This sequence comes from Crocodylus porosus, assembly GCF_001723895.1. NCBI lineage: Eukaryota > Metazoa > Chordata > Crocodylia > Crocodylidae > Crocodylus > Crocodylus porosus. Next base: position 56,085,531 of record NW_017728909.1, on the reverse strand, counting down.
AAATATTGAAAAATGCACTTACAGATCGAGGAGATTTCTTGCACATGCAAATTAAGCATCTCAGATATAAAACGTTGAAAAGGATGAGCAGAAGGTTGATAATCTAGTCTCACAGATAAGCCTTTGTTACAGGATTTACAATCTTTCCAGAGTTGGAGGAGAGTAAATCATGGCCCAACACACCAATCTGTTGTAATGTTTTTGTTTTGTCTTCTTGTTTTTTTTAAAAAAAGAGAAATTAAGAACTTATGAATCTTCTGGCTGAGTGAAGAGCATGTTCTAACCCTACATTCAAAAAAGGCAAAGAAATGATCATACTTTCCAAAATGTCTGAGTACCCTAGAATTCTAGACGCACCAAAACATTGTTGCATTTCCCATAAAATTATGAGCAAAATCACTCTTCCTACAATTTCACTGGACTCCTGGAAAGTCTTCTGAAATTTCCCACACTCTATACTAAAGAGATGCTGTGAGAACTATAAAATGGAATTATAGACAAATGAAAATTAGAACTACTAAGTGCTACTATAGACTCAGGAAGACTGCATTCAGTAGCTAAACTAGACACACTAATGTTTTTCCACTTATGCTACTGTAGTTCCATTCATTTATTTGGTGCATTTGCCTAGCATTGAATAGAATAGTATGAACTAAGATGCATCAACAGCAAAATGTTTCACTTTAAATTAGAAATGGGCAATCTATACCTTTAAAAACCAAACAAATCAGTTATTTCACTGTTCCAACTGCAGTCACTCATGTTTTGCAGTTACCAAATTATAAAACAACACAAAAGCTTATTGTAAGTAAAGCTGCAATGGTATTACATTTATATAAGAAGTGCACTAAAGGAGAAGGCAAATCTTAAAGTACAGGAGGAAAGCTAGCAAATAACAGGAAACACTTGCAATATGAAAATGTATGTCACAAAAGTATTTTTTCCAATAAAATTATATATTATGAAATACTGCAGAGCCAGAGGAGCTTGCAATGATTGATTTTTAATTTTAAGACAAAATCTGTCAGGCTTTAACAAACTTTCACTGAACTGAATTAATTTTTCAAGCTGCAATATTATATGTACCAAAGCTAACTTCCCACATTACAAAATAAGTTATTTTATTTACTCAAATAAATGAAGAGAGACAGCGTGTCGGGGGGTGTTTTGTGAACAATATCACTACTCAGATTTTATTTTGCTATTACTGGGACAACCAGAAAGACCTCCACGTCACTTTATATGCTATAATAAAGAAGTGAATGTAGCATTGTATTTTTACAGAGATTTTTTGTATTTTTCCTTGGTTTGTTTTCAGTTGTTATTATTTACAGAAATTCTCACCATGTTTTGGGTCTGATGGTTATTTAAAAATAATGTTCTGCATCTGGAAAAGAACAGAATGAAGAAAAGATTCTGCTACACTACAACGGGCATCTTGCAAATATACACACAGACACACACAGACACAGAAAACAGTCTGTGAAACTGATTTCCCCCCCCCTCACACAGCGGCCGCTGAAAGTAGAGAGAAGTGTATGGTTAATTAAACTTTTTTTTTTCTATTGGAAAATGGAGGCAGCCACTACTTACAGGAACGAGGTCATTATCTATGACCTCTGGCTCTCTGAAAATTAGTTCTCACATTGCAAATTTATATTTATTATGAAATAGTGCTGCAATTGTTTGTATCCCTTTACCCCAGGGAGTTAAAAACACTTTGTAGAGATGGCCAGGATTAGATATGTTACACATACAACAACTGAAACAAAAATAGGCAGCCTCAGATTTTCCAGTTCAGCTTCTGCATTACTTCAAATAATGTTTACCTTATACTCCCATATCTCAAAATCAGTCTATACATAAAAGGCAATAGTACCATCTTTGACTTTTTTTAATTTAAGAAATTAAATCCTAGAGCCAAAATTGTCCAAAGCAATAATTTTGGTGCCTCAGTTTGTGAGACCCAAACTTGCGATAGGTTATGGCCACCTAATTTATTGGACATTCCTAAATAATTGAGAATAAATAATTTGCTAAGGTCACAAATAAATTTACTGGAATAGGCAAGAATATAATCCTGGTTTCCTGATCTGCTTGCAGTGTCCAGTCCAGCACCACACCATTGCTCAATTTTTCACTTTGCCAAAATAGGGTAGGGTAGGGGGAAGGAGCAGGAACAGGGCTCGCATGACATAAGTATTCCACGATGTCGATCACTTGCAGTCTTAGATATTCATACATTTGCTCTGAGGAACTGAGATGTATAACATTTCTTTTTACCACCAGAATAATAAATTAGTTTATGAAAAGTGACAAGAACAGTTCTGTATAAAAGAACTTCCGCATTACTCCATGTCACTGATCAAAGATGTCAGAGCATTTGTTTCAATCTTAGTTCTTTCAGCAGTTCTTCAGTTACGTTAGTATGAAATGTCATGTGCATTAAACATAGCATATATTTATCTATGAACTCCAAACTCTAATTATCTATCAGTATTTCACACTTAAAAGAGCATACATCTGTGCTTTGCAGGGATCTTATTGATGCTTTCAATTAAAAAAAAGTAGTCAATCTACAAGTTTTCTGCACGCGCAGTAGATGATAAGGCCTAAAATAAAGTTTGTAGATGCATTATTTATCACCACGTGATGATGGCACTTAGGATGCCGCTTCGTATCCTCTTATAATCTCCCAAAGAACTATAGGTACCCCGACTTTCCCACCTGCCACATCTTGGATGTTATTATAATATGTTCTAATTTATGATGTCACTAGTTGGGAGGTTTATTATATATATTTCATGGGGTTTTTTGTTTGTTTGTTGGGTTTTTTTGTATATGTGCCTCTATTAGAGAGTCCCATTATTATAGAGGAATACCTCGCTCGTCTTCTTGACTATCCACAAACACTCGTTTTTATTTTTATCTTTTCTTACTCTATACAAACTTTCTTTACTTTTAGGCAGAAGTTTTCCATTTATATCCTTTTCCTTTTTTTTT
>NW_017728909.1:56076770-56082428 GCF_001723895.1 Crocodylus porosus | reverse complement strand
CAGATTAACATTTGTCTTTATTTTTATCTTTTATCACTGTATATAAACTTTCTTTACTTTTAGGCAGAAGTTGTCCATTTATATCCTTTTCGTCTTTTTTCTTTAGCCTTATCAGTCATATCAGCTTTGTAATTTTCTCTATGTAATGTTCTTACATAACTGCTATCAATTTGGTCAGACTGAACTTGGTATTAGAAAATGAAGTTCTTTATCTCTTGTTCGTCTGTTTATTTTTTGGGGGCAGACTTTTATCTTCAAACCCCGCCGTATACTTTCTCTTTATTTTGTTGCTATAAGTGTGTACTTTTTATCCTGCATGTGCCTGAAGCCTTGAATCCTCGTGACAGACACCCAGAGGCTGTCTCCAAGCTTGAGAGAGTGGGTCAATTCACTCAATTCACCACCTCTGCAGCAGGAAAAGCAGTGACAGATAGGGGGTGGGGGCAAGCAGCTTGCCCCTGCTGCCTGCCTCCCCCATTTACCTCTCCTTGGGTCTGCTCCCCTGACGCCTCTGTACCCTCACACCACTTCAGCCCCCAGAAAGCCTTGCCCCCCAATCCCCACCACTTCTCCTCCCCCCACTGCTATATTGCCACAATTGCCTTCCAATGCACATGAGATATGACGGAAATGTTTTTATGACACTTGCAAAGAAAGATACCCCAGCCCCATATGCCACACACTATAGCCTAATAAAGCTAGAAGGGAAAAGTAGATGAATAGAGTCTAGACAAGTGCAGATGTTTGTTTCCCTTGGGACAAGTAGCAGCAGCACACCTGATGCTGCAGTTATTTGGACCCAAGGAATGCCCATGCCACACGTACTTTGGTGCGCAGCAAGTTGCCTTAGCAGCGGTAGGGGAGGCTTGGGCCAGCACTGTGTTGGCCCCAGAAGCCTTACCTGGGGGCCTCCTGGGGCAGCAGCAGTGGTGATCCTGCCAGGCAGAACCTGGCCGGCAGCCACAGTGCATCTTTGGGCAGCTCGGCTCTGCTTTTCAGTGGTGCATGCTGCCCGTGCTGTGTGCTGCTCCATTTTTGGCTTCTTTTTCCCACAGGTTTTTTTGACCTCTGGATATCCATGGGTAAAAAAAAAAAACCATGGTAAAAAAAACCAGAGCAGTGCACACATGAGGAGTGTGCCCTTGCAGCATGGAGAACACCTGACTGTGTGGTATGTGGTGCTGCCAGATGTGTTTGCAGTGCCCTATACTGTACAGCCGCACTCATCTGGACACACCCATAGTATGCAACCATTTGTAGCTCAGCAAAGCACCAGAGTCATCGTTCTCCATCTAGGTGACGTAAACCTTCTCCCTCTCAAACAATGGAAGTTGGTATATTCCAAGTGTCATGTTCTTCTTTTTTGGTCCCACACTACCACACATCTGTTGCCAAAGAAATTTAAAAAAATAAAATACTAGATTAAATACAAAGCCTGAACTTTTACATTCCAGGGCCAAGAATATAATTAATTATGCAATGCCATACAAAGTAAAAATAGGATAAAGTTTTGGGGGGAAACAAAATTCAGCCTAATTGAGGGAAATCCATAACAAGCAATAAGTAATTAAATGCTTTAAATATAACGGTATTTATCTCCAAACTTATGGCTGTGTTTGATACTGGCACATATCAAAAAGTTTAATATAGTAGTCGAAGTCCTTTAAGTGGTGTGAATAACAAAAGTAATGGTGTTATACTGCACCTGAAGTCCCTAGTCTGAAGTGCATCCTAGCATACTGCCAATTTCTCCTCTTGTGGGAAATGTTCCAATCACCGTTCTTTGTTGAGGTAATGAATTGCTCGTTATTTGATATTCTTTGGTTTTTCCATAATCATATGGAAAAGTTAGTGCGAAGTGCTACCTTGCTGTTAAAAAGTTGTTTGATAAAATAATTCTTTAATTAAAGAATTCTTCAACTGTCGTTGCTGGTCTGAAGTGTTTCAAGATCCAGAGTATAAATTTCTATCTGAGCCAATTCTGGATGTGTCCAGAAATATAACAGTGATGTAAATATTTTATTAAAAATAAAGGAAAATAATTGACTTTTCACCACCTCTGTCCCTTGGAAGCATCTGCAGATCAAGCAGACTATATTGATTGAGAAAGATTTTCAAGCTACGCTTCACTACCTTGTCAGCTAGATTAAAACAAAATAAAAAATATCAAAAGTTACTTATAACAGGCACCTGGGAAATAGTACCACATAGACAAGCCTGTTCATGAGTACAGTCAAACTCATCAGAAATTTACCAGTATATCCAGAATCACTAGTGGAGTTCAGCAGAGCACATGGGATTATAGTATGAGCATCTACACAATTTGCTGTAACTGCTACTTGGTTTCAGCATGTCAAGTGCAAAGGCACTTGGATGGACATTGGACAATACCAGTACAGTGTCTACTACTTACAATACCTATTTGTGACAAGAGGAGCCTTTGGGTGCCTGTCACTTCATTACTAAAGCAGAAAGACATTTACAAATTAGGAAGATAGCACTATGTATTTGTCATGCCTTCAGAGAATTAAATGAAAAACCAAGCTTTGGGTGAACAAACATTCAATAAGCCCAAGGCAAAAGTGTTCTAAATATGGTGCTCTACTCAAGGCACTCTAGATTAAGTCAGAACTGAACAAAACACACATGCGCTGTTTGGGGGGGGGGAGGGAAGAGGAGCCTGCCTGCCCGCAGAGGCTGAGGCCAGCAGGCTGGGAGCACTCCTGCACACCTCCCAGGAGAGCCCAGCTGAACCCAGCCAAGCACCTGAACACCCCTGGTTGGCCAGCAGGCCCTTTTCCCCAGCCCTGTCCCCTGTCCCCGCTACAAGCTGGCTGCTATCAGCACCAGCAGCTGTGGAGCCTGGGGGATGGAAAGGAGCCCCACTGCCATGTAGACACCCCCCCCACCCTCAAGCTTTCAGGAATAGGACTTGGTGGGAGCCAGGCTAGGTCTGTGCAGCACAAAAACTTTGTTCCCACAGGTGCAACCAGAGGGCTGTGCCATTTTTCTCTGCATCAAAAAGTATGACTAGTGATGGAGGGAAAAATGGAGCCTCTCTGCCACGTGGATCCCCCCCAGCTCAAGACTATGCCACTTTTCGCTGTGCTGGGAACTGTGGCTAAAGGGGAGGAATGGAGCCGCTCTGCCATGCAGATTCCAACCCCCCTCCCCACCCCACTTGCTGGTTTGGGTCTTGGTGGGGGCCAGGTCAGGTCCACATGACAAAGAGGCTCCTCTCCACCCTGCACTAGACAGCTCCTGGTGCAGTCCTGAGCTGCTGCAGCTTGGGAAATGAAAACTCTGCTGTACAGAACCAGCCCAGCCCCCACCATGAGTATTCCCACAAACTTGGAGGAGGGATTCATGTGGATGAGAGGCTCTGCTCCCCCAGATGTAGGCAGGAGCTGCAACTCCTGGCTGCATCACTTTTTGTCACACCATGTGGACCACGTGGGGGGATCCACATGGCAGAGGGATTCCATTCTTTCTCCTGCCCCAGCAGCACAGTCCCTGGCACAGCAAAAAGCAGCACAACCCTGAGCAGCCGCTCCTGGCTGCAGTTAGGGAAATGGAGCCTCTCTGTCATATAGACTTCCTCACCTTCCTCCACAAGTTTGTGGCAATGGGTCTTAGTGGGAACTAGGCTAGGTCCATGGGGCAGAGAGGCTCCTCTCCACCCCCATGACCACAGTTCCATTCCAAAGCAGCCCAGCCCCAAGCTGCAGTTCCTGGTTGTAGCAGGGGGGAATGGAGCCTCTGTGCTGCTCAGACCCAGCCCAGCCACACACCCAGCTTGCTAACTGAGGTCTTGGAGAGGGAGATCCACACAGCAGGGAGGTTCCATTCCCCAACCCCCCACATCCAGATGCATAGAGAAGAAACAGAGCCTTTGTCTCCTCTATGTGAAATCCCAGGGCTGGGCTGGTGCTTTACCAGAGCAGATGAGAACTGGCAGAGGATAACAAGCCCCACAACGAGGTAACCCCTAGCATGCCAAGAGAATGCAACCTATATTGACTCAGGAAGGGATATAGTACAGACATTTGATAAGGCATTCTAATCTAAAGCATATTAATGTGATACCATATCCATCCAGGGTTAACTTAAAACAGGACCCACCATTTTTAAAGCATTTTATATGCCATGAACTTCTGTTTGGTTACATCTTTAGAATGCTTTCTGTGTACTTAATGCATGATAAGTGTAACCTCTGTACAAACCCTTTTATGCAGGGACCTTAACCTATTCAGCCTTTACAAGAGAAGGCCAAGAGGGGACTTGGTGGCAGTCTATAAACTTACTGGGGGGGGACCAGCAGGGATTGGGAGAGATCTTTTTCCTCCAAGCGCCTCCCAGAGTAACAAGGAATATTGGCCATAAGCTGTTTGAGAGTAGGTTCAGACTAGATATTAAATGGCACTACTTCACAGTCAGGGCAGCTAGGATCTGGAACCAACTTCCAAGGGAAGTAGTGCTGGCTCCTACTGTGGGGGGTCTTCAAGAGAAGGCTTGATGATTACCTAGCTGGGGTCATTTGAGCCCACTTTTCTCTCCTGCCTAGGGCAGGGGGTCGAACTAGATCTGCAAGGTTCCTTCCGACCCTATATCTATGAATCTATGATAAATACTACAGCTATTTCAAACAGTTGCTTTTTTCTTATTAATTTCACTGCTAATATGGTCCAGGAAACTGGCCTTGTTAGTTTTATTGGTAAAACCACCATAGTTTTCCCATCCACTTCATCTAGTGGATATATAACTCAAATGTCTGCTCTAAGTGATAGCGATTATAATACATTTAAAACAAGAATGAGACACAGGAGCCCTGGTTGGTATCCTGGCCACCTGGTAATAGTTAGCATTACAAAATATTGTTGCCTCCCTTGAGCACCTTGGGGGAGTTGAAGAGGTTGATTTACTGGTCCGTGCTGCCCCAGAGTCTACCAAAAAATCAATTTCTGAATTCCCCACCCGCATTTTTACTCGGGGTTCCAGGGGTGGGGTGGTCCATTTCCCCTGACATCCCTACTCCTGTCCTTCCACTGCCATTACAGGAGTACAGTCTCTCCCTTTCTCTGGGCATTCATTCTTCCAGTGTACCTCTTGCCAGCATAAGGTACACTGGTTCCGTCCCAGGCGTCTTTCTTGTGGGCCAGGGCGCCTGTGTCCACGACCCCTTATACCTCTGCCTCTCCCACCTTCTTGTGGCCTTTCTCTGACTCCAGCCTGTACTGCTGCTACTAGCATTCTAACTTGTCTCTTTTCCTTTTCTTCCTTTCTGAGGGTATACGCCCTGTTAGCAGTCTTCAGGATTTGTGCTACAGACATACCCATTAAGTCTTCCTTTTTTTGTAATTTCCGCTTTATACCAGGGGCTGCGCGGCTGGTAAAAATACCCTTTATAATCGCCTCCATCGCCTGGTCATCAGGGTCTGCATTGGTATTTTGACGAATGGCGTCCCGGATGTGCTGTAGGAACGCAACTGGACTTTCCTTCGGCTCCTGTACTATTTTGTATGGCTTTGCCCAATTATTATGTTGGACAGCCGAGTGCCTGAGCCCATGCATAAGCAGTTCTTTGTAAGAGGTAAGACGGGTATGATCCACAGGGTTGTTAGGGTCCCATCTAGGGTCTGCTAGGGGAACCACATCTGC
>NW_017728909.1:56068573-56076173 GCF_001723895.1 Crocodylus porosus | reverse complement strand
AGTTTTCTACTAGCTGCCCCCCCCTTTGCCTCCTCCCTTCTCTCTCTGACCAGTGCCCTTGCATTCCACAGATAACAGTTTCAGCTTGCTACTCATCCTGTTTTCCAGTATTACAGGAGATTACAAAAGTCAAAGAAAGGGTTACAAAGGTTGAGGAAGGGGGAGAGGGGCCCTGGCTCGCCTGGGCCTAGAGCAGAGGGGCTTCATCGACACTCATGGTCTTCCATCCCTCTGAGTTACCTAGGGTTATGCCTAGTGACACCAACAATATGAATTACTTTGTCACTAATAACATTATAATAGTATTGATTCAACTGTTGTTAGTGTCATGACATGATCATTGTTACCAAAGTAATATAGTGAGGATTTTTGTTTGTTTGTAAAAATCCTTTAAATTACACAAGAAACAATTTAGAATTTTTTTTTATAATACAACTAAATACAATTCCTGCTACAGACTTATAATAGTTTCTTACAGAACTGGTGTCACTTGAAGAAGTATGCATACAGTACTTACAGACAAGGACCAGAGAAAAGAAGAAAGGAAGAAAAAAGAAAAAGACAGAAATATTTTTAAATGAAGCTATACAGCTAATACATTCTATATTCTTTTCTACTTATTTGGTTAATTACATTTATTGCTTATTCTGATTCTCTCAAGAATTAGTAGCAGTTTGGCAATCATGCTGCTCTGAATTGTCTTGACATTTGTGAGTAGGGAAAATACTGAAAAAAAAAATCAAATGTTTTACTTGGATTTGGAACATTTCATTTTTGTAACACCTGTTAAGATGATTGGTATTATACAACCTAGTAAACGATCTTCACACTTTAAAACCCAACTAGATTTGAATTGTTTCTTGATTGTATGGAAAGCATACCAGCATCTCACTCTCATTTCCCTGGAAACCCTTCAGCACAACTAAAAATTCTTGCATGGAACGAGGCTGGAGTGAACAGAATGAATGGATATACCTTCTTCCTAGGTTGCAAGCAGACATAGGAATTTGAAAGGGGTGTGTGGCAGGTCCCACCAGTGCTGTAGGATGGCTGCAAATACCTCAGTTCCCAATGCCAACCTCTATTCCCACAGCAACCAACCAAGGTGAGCAAACCACTATAGGTGACAGCAGCAGGGAATTTTTTTTTGAGTCTTCAAAGCAAGTCATACTCCCTGCTTCCTCGGCACTCTCCCCTCCAGTGCACCTTTCCCATTCACTTCCTCCCCCCAAAAGGGGTTGCCCAAAATGCAAACCCTTCTAATTCTGCAGAGGGAGTCCTAGGACTGCTTCTGCTCCACTCCAGCCAGGGCCTGCAGGGAGTGGATGTACAGGGTGCTAAGAAATTCCCCTTCTTGCATCTGTTCCATATCAGCAACCCTAGGTGTCCCCATGCAGACTCAGAGTCTCCAGCTATGCCTTTCCCCAGTTCTCCTCACAAACTCTCCAGCTGTCTGGGGCCACAGAGAGCTGGAGCCTCTACATAGTGGAAGGGGCTGAGATCTCACCACCACACCCCTTGAATTTACACCTGACTGCAGAGATATTAAGGAATACACCAAAAACATAATAGAGAAAGAAGGCTAAGGAGACAATAAATCTACACATCCTAGGTGCTGAAGAAAGACAAGCAAGGGTTGCAGTTCTCCATAGGTTTTATGTGGGCTTTTCAGTGTGGACCCCATTGCCCCCTTCCCCCACATTACATACTAAAAGGCCCAAAATTATGGTTCTCAAGGTACTGTTTCAAATTATTTATGGCTAATATACACAAAAGAAATTGTGAATATTTGAAAAGAAAAGCTTATAATTGTCATTAATGAGTAAATTTTCTGACCAATCTGAATGTATTATTGAGTCATCTATAAACTAATCTCCTCCATTCTATTTCCTGTTTATCTGCTTTATTCTGAGGCTTTGCTAAATACTCTCCAACTCCTAGCTCTCACTGATTTCATCAAAGTGTCTGTAGAGTTTCTGAAACTTCAAGGTTGTAACTGTATTATAGATTATGATTTAAAACCTAAAAATTTCCTCCATACAGATCATTTTTCCTCAACACCGCGCTCTTAGTTTTTGTTTTCTGTGGTTCCTTAACTTCTAGGAAACCAGAGAGATTGAAGAAGGCACCCTTCAGTTATATCAACTAAGAAAAAAAATCTACCAATGTGAGCGAGTGATTTCAGAATCCAGGGAAGAGGTAGAAAAACTCATCCTATTTTGGGGGAATTAACTGAATATAAATTGAATCACTTTTTTCCTCAAAATTCCAGGAAAATATTTTTTAGCGGTAGATGTAGAGTATGTGCCTATATTTCTTTATGACAAGAAAGTGACTGTGTACGGAAGAGACATCAACATACCAGGAGAAACACAGTGTCCTCTCTTGTCCATGTATAAGGTTAATAAGGTTATCCATTCTATTTTTCAGTTACTTATCACGTCACTATCTAGGAAATGCTATGACTTGGTTAGCAGGTTGAACTGTGGGGAAAGAATGGGGGACAGGAGAAAAATCAGTTCCTGTTCACCACCAAGTCCTGCTGCAATCCCCCCTCCCCGCCCCCCAGCTTTTTTAAAACCAAACCAAACTTTTGCCCAAGCTATTTTTTTTGTTATTTAGGTCTACTGTCTAACAAAAAATAAATTTCAACATGAAACGTTGAAAAAAAATATAGAAAATATTGAAATTTGGAAATATTTAAATGTCCAAAACATTAGTGTTTTGAAATGTTTATTCCTTTTTATTTTCTTTTAAATTTTCTTCCCTATTTTATGGCAGAAACTGTTGGTCAAATTTAGTTCAATGGAAATTTGAGTTTCAAGATGGGCTAAACTATTTTGGAAACTCCATCGGCCTTTGTACACACCACAGAATTGGCCTTTAAAACAGCTTAAAATGTCCTTTTGCACCAGTTTAATGGTATTGCTGTTTGCATGCTCGGTGGTATATTCCACTTTAAATGTCTTTGGTATGTAGCAAGATAAAACCCCTCTGAGGTGGCCCCCACCACTTGTCCTCCCATTATTTGTTCCCCATCACTTGCCTGTGCCCCCCGCAGCTTCTGCCCCTGCCTGCCCTCTACAGCCTCTACTCACTACCCTTCTCCTCCCCTGCTTAAGATGCAGGTCTGCTCTGACTCCATTCCCTCCCAGTCATAGAGGGCAAGCAAGTTCCAGCTATTGCCAAGCCACACAGCAGCATCCTGGGACTACAGTGGTCACTGCTGCTACTGTGCGGCTGGACAGGGACTGGAGCTTGCATGTACTCCATGCCCAGGAGGGAACAGAGACAGAGTGGAAAGGCTTTTGACAGTAAGCAGTGGGGCGAAGGGGGAATAGACTGGGGCTTGGGGAGCAGACAGCTGCTGCAGCTCTGACTCTGGCCCTGGCCCTGACCCGGAATCACCTACCTGCACACCCCACCCCTCTTCCTTGCACTCAAATACAAGACAATGGGCTTTTTTCTCCATTTTGAATGGCGGTGGGGGGGTGGGGGGGACTCACCTTGGATTCAAGTAAATACATTGCTTCATCTTATCATTATCAAAGTACAACAGTGCACAGGGCGCTGGAAGCTTTGGGTAGGCAGACTTTACTGGAAAAAAAAGAAAAGTGGTGAGCCTGACCTTTCTTTTTTTTTCTCCCAGGATACTGCCTGCCAGCCTGAGCTGTGAGGGGACCCAGTGCTTCCCTCTGTAGCTGCAGGGGAGGCAGTGCTTCCCTCCACAACTGTGGTGCGCCCCCAGGACTGCCCAGGCCAGGTGCCAGGGGGTGGGTGCTCCCTGGGGGGCCTCCCCACAGCTCAGGGACCGCTCAGCCTGCTGACAGCTCCCGCCGCCCCTTGCGCTGAAGAGCCATGTAAGGATTAAGCCCCCCAGTTGTAATCATACTACTATAAGGTAATCTTCAGTTGAACAAGAAAGATCTGGTCCACTATATGAGTTCCTATTAGTTTAGTAATGCATTAAAACAGTGGAAGACAACCTTTATGACCACAAATTAGCTGTTAACCCGCTATGGTTGTGTCCAAATGAGCATGGCCAGGCAGTATGTGGTGCCGCAGATGTGTCTGCATCATCATATACCTCACATTCCACTGTTCTCCATGCTGCAAAGGAACAGAGTGGAGGGTTTTTTGTTTTTTACCAGGATATCCGGGGCTCAAAAAAAAAAGCCTGCTGAGAAAAAAGCACAGCTGGGCCTCCTGGAACCATGGTGCTGCTGCCAGCCAGGCTCCTCATGGCAGGATCACCACTGTTGCAGGCAGTTCTGGCCCCAGGCTCCCTTACTGCCCCCCAAATAACTTGCTATGCTACAGCGTGCATGGCATGGGCATTCCCCAGGGACAACAAACAGCAGCACAAGGCACTGTAGTTGTCCTGGCGGAACTAAATGTCCACACTACATGTGAACATGGCCTATCAGTGCCATTCTGATCCCTTTTACTCCACCGAAACTTCTGTTCTGCTTTTTACCTCCTGCCCTGTGTTCTCAGACCAGGAGGCAGAGCAGAACCCTGGTGAACCTCTCCCCTCCCCAGTCTGCCACATGCCACAGGTTGGCTACTCCCATGTTTAAGGACTGCAGCTGATACAAGAGGTTTTCCTCTGCTTCATTCTGATTAAGGAGTCAGTTCAAATACAGAATACAGCTTTGCTGCTATAAAATAACCTTTTGAATAGGCAAGGTTCTTTTAAATCGACACATGGTCTGATTTTTTAATTTGGACATATTATCTCAAATTGAGGGTAATGCCAAGTTTACGCTTCAGGCTGATTGTGGCATTCTATAACATGCCAATTTTTCTTGTGACAGCTGTCCTTGTCTGAAAGCAAACTGAGGTCATTTGGATGGTATTGCATCTCTTCAGGTTGCACGCTCCCCGATATCCAGTTTAGTTTGCCTGATCTTGAGTATATTTTTCCTATTCTAGAGACAAAAACAAGAGGCAGATTCTATAATTAAAATCATGTAGCATTGCCTTTTTGTAATGGAAAGTTTTCCAAACTATCCAGTCACTTGGAGAATAAATAATAAGTAGATCCGTAGCAGTTATTAAAAAAAAACCCTTAACAATTCACAAAAATATAACATTATATATATATATTACATTTTAGTTCTACCATTTGAACTAATAAACTATGCCATTAATTTCTCCAAATTTTTTATATACTATTTTTATTAACATTTTAAGCATTTTTCCCCTGCCAATTGCTACAGATAAAATAAAAAAAATCCTAAATCAAAATCCTGAATTAAAAATACAACTGTTTTGATAAGCCGAAACATCTGGAAAAATTTTTTTGTAAGCTCATGTTCTATTGTTCTGAACGGATGCTTGTTGGAACAGTTCAAATAAAGTATGGCTGCTAAAACATTTGTGCCTTTAAGAACATAATACAGATAATGCACAAGTTTTAATTTCTCATTGGAAGGTAGATTCCTAGCTCTGTTTTTGTGCCTTTAGAAGGTCAGTCAATAAATTTGCCTATTTTCCTAGAGAAAAAATTGAAACCTAACATACCAGGACATGCAAGACCACCAAAAGTATATTTCTAACTTGGCTTCAATTTTCTGTTGAGAGCCTATGCAGAAACTTGTGAGTTAGGGACATGTAAATTACTAAAAGTTTGTGTGTCCATATTTTACCATCATGTGGATAGATCCAGGATTTTGTAAAAGGGGGGTACAGAAGCAACCCCTCCCCCAGCTTCCCCCCTCCCCTGGGTCAGACAGTCTTCATCCCAGGAAGCAGGCTTATATAGCTCTATGCTCTTTCTGCTTCTGGTCATATGTGCCCCCCCCTTTCATAATAGGGTATTCCACTTGCATCAGCAGGCTTCCAGTTCTGCAGCCTGTGTCTTAGTCTGCTCACAGTAGCAAATATACTCTCTCTACTCATGTAACAGGGGTTAGGGGACCCTGTCACACAGCTGAAGGGAGGATCAGCAGTGGCAGCAGACAGATCTTTTCTCCCTCCCCACCACCCCAACCCCCAGAACCAGAACCAGAACCTGACACCACCACTGTGGCTGCCTCCAGCTGAGCTTCACTCCTTGCACAGCCTAGATACAGCAGCACAGGAGTGGCTCTGCAGTGGTTTACCCAAACCCCCAGGTCAGCTGTAGATGGGAGGTGGGTAGGAGAGGAAGAAAATGGGAAGGGAGGGCACATGCAACTGAGCATGAAGGGGAAAAGAAAGGAAGGGGGTAGAATTCTTACCAGATATGGGGACTTTAGAAACCCCTTCCCCTATTTCCCCCTCTCCCCACTGCTCCCATGGCATGGTCTGAAAGAGCAGGTATGACAGCACTACTGCACCTCTTCTGGATCTTCCCCTGCATACATATACATGCACTTAAATTATTGCAATTTTTCACCAGCAATACAAGTTTTCTACGAAATGTTCTATGTCCCCTGAAACAGAAATGGCCACAAGAAAATATACTAAGAAAAACAAAAGAAAGTAAAGCATGGGGCTTACAAAATTACAAGAGGAAGTGAGCAACCAAACCAGCTAGATGCACCAGATTTTAACGATGTACCTTTCTCCAACTGGATGGAGTCTGAGTGAAAATAAGTAAATATTTTCAGAGATGAAGAGATAAGGCGATATTAAAAATCCTCTTACCTGGTTCTAATCCCTGCTCTAGAATGGGTGTAATTATTTTCCAAATACTAGAATAAATGTAAACAGAAGAGATTGAGAATGCCCTAGTTTCCCCTGAATTTCCTAGGATTAGTGGTTACAACATTATTTTTTCCCTGATAGGAGAGATAAGGTTTCAAATTTCTTTAGGTCAAAGTGGGTCTTCTCTTATCTTCTGAGTAAGAGAGAATAATGACAGCATGAAATTCCCTTCTCCACCACCCTTGCTCACTAAAAGAAACTAAACTGGATTCCCCTGCTCCCAGTACATTTGCCTGTATTGGGTAAAAGGTGAGTAGGTTATCATCATCTCTGCTCTAACGAGTAATTCAACATATTTTATGCTTTTCTTAAGACATCAGGAATGTATGCAGCATATGCACTTCCCAGGTGGAGCTGGATCACAACTAAGCTTAGGTAGTTATAATACCTCCATGGTGACCCTCTGGAGTGTGTGGACATCTGCAGAAGCCTGAGTCTCATCATTTAGGAATCCTAACAGGACAAAATGAGGAACAAAAGGAATTTAGGGGTGACATTCTGTTTCTATTTAGTCATCTAAGTGGTCATTATATCTGACTAGATAACCAAATGGGAAGAGAATCCAAGAACAAATGATAATAGAATGTAACCCTAAGCTGTCATAGTGATTTTGCAGCTTCTTAGCAGGGTGGAATAGGATGATATTTATTAATTGATATGCCTAAAAGCTGCACAAGAACCTTGCTACATGTTGAACTTTGAGCTGTTCAAACTTTGATCAGTGTTAGTGCTAGCTCGAGTTTGGGGTGGTTGCACCTTAAGACTAAAAGCCTGACTGCCCTCCATCTGCACAGCTATGACTAATCAGAAGAGGACTGGAGAGCAGGGGCCTAACTAGGAGCTACAGCTGTGAGTTTCCACTCCAGGACTGGTGTGCCAAAACAGGCTTCTATCCCTGATTAGGGGG
>NW_017728909.1:56056587-56068473 GCF_001723895.1 Crocodylus porosus | reverse complement strand
GGCGGGGACAGAGCTGGACGGTGCAAGATGGATTGGGGAAGGGAGTGGGAACATGATGCCCGAAGGCAGAGAGGTAATGGGATGGGTGGGTGATGAAATGGGAGGTGGAAAGGAAATGAACATGAGGGAAGAGTAGTGAAATGAAGAAAGCCACTGAAGGATAAAATAAAAATTAAAAAAAATTAAAAAATTAAAAGAAATAAGTAAATTACAGAAGGTCTCATGTTTTAATATATTGGAATTGGGTCATGGGGGATGCTGGTTCTCTTTTCCAAGGAGTTGGAGGTGGAAGCAGTGTGGGAGGTGCTTTTGGGAGAGATACTACACCTACCCTGGGAAGAAAGCCCCAGCTCATGGGAACCCAATCTGGCCCTCTACCTTTTTCTTTTCACAAGCCCCCAAAATCCCCCTCCTAGACCTTTCCATGCCTGCAGCTTAGTTAGCTGACATGTGTTCTGTAGACGGTCTGCACAGAGTTACATCCCTAGAGTGGGAAGGTCACACCCTTGGGGGCAGAAGGGGGAGTTAGCTTGGTGCCATACTACCTCATGGGCAGTAGAGTTCAGGGGTGGAAAGTTTGTTCACACAAAACAGGAGGTGGGGAAAGGGACACTGCCATCCTGGGATGCTGAAGGACTGTAACTTAGGCTGCTCATCTATGAGGAGTGGCCACACATTAATAGAACATTAGCTGGATAACATGCATCAGAGATAAACCTGCCCTGGAGTGTCATAACTTCAAGCCATCTAAAGTGCACTCAAAATAAGTTTCAGGGGTTAACGTGTGGATAATCCAGGGTTTAAGAGCCAAAATTAATGTGCAACAAGGCCTTAAAAGAGATTTTCCAACTTTATACCAGATAAGAACCTTGTAAAGCTCAGTGAAACCAGGACTACCTTCTGCTTTCAGTCCATAAAGTGCATGAATTCAAAATGAACTACAACCCTTCTAAATGAGCATTCTTCATACTTGAATTTAAGTAGGTTTGGTTTGCAAAAACAGCCAGCACCATGGAAGGATAACTTTGTTGCCAACCCCATTTACTGTACAAGCTACCAAATACAAACCTAAAATATAATACAGTCACCCAGAACTGGACACAGTATTTCTGAAAGCAACTTTGGTTTGCCTGCTGTTTGAACACAGCTGCTTTCTAGAGACTTGCGAGCTGAAAGTTTTGATGCTATATTGCTGCATCATTGATGCTATCATTGCTCAAAGAAGTAACAGGAGTTATGTCCATTTCATAAATACAGCTCAAGGAAAAATACCTTGTAATTGTGTATACTCATTTTTCTCTTCTCATGGAATCCACTCCCTGGCCCCATATTGCAGACAGACTATTTTACCATGAGTAAATTGGCATCTTGGCCTCCTATTTTGATAACCTAATGAGCATTTCCCTTATATACATGTCTGTTTAAGCCGCATGACATGCTAAGGCATCATTTAACATACAAACGAGCTTCTCTTTTCTGGTATAAAATTAACATTTCCAATTTATAACAAATAGATTGGCTTTTACTAAGGTCAGTGTGGAGCCTGATTGAGTGAAGAGGCTAATTATGCAATTTAGTATTTTCAAAGATAAGAACTCTCAAATTAGCATTTTGGCAGCTGGACAGTTTAGATGCAGCTGTGGGAATAAAAATATGCTTTAACAAATACCGAGAAAGAAGGAAGAAAAAATTAAGACATTACAGGTAATTTAAACCTGCTTTGTTTTCAAAAAAATACCCTTCTGAAGGTAGCCTAATCCTGTATGGAATGTAAGGATTCTTGTTCATGGAAAGGATTCTGTCAAATGGCTGACAAATTAATTTTGAGACTCCTAAGACCTTCCAGATGCAATGCAAAGCAATGGGCACTGCTGGGAAGGATACCAGAGTGATTAAGTCTTTAATTTATTTTACTTCTGCTCAGTAACATTTTAAAATTAGATAAGTTTCTTTTACTATAACAGCTATTGAGTATATGAGCATATTCCGACATAGATCAGTTCTAATTACCTTTCTGAACAATTAATAAATATAATCTATCACTGCATAGAGCAACATGTGGTAAGGTATACTTTGTCAAATGACTTTCATGAATATTCATGGCCTGTTCAGTATAATCAGAAAAAATAAAGATAACAAACAGGCATCATTTTTCAAAATGGTGAACTCTTATTATTCAGAGTTTTGTCAGTTAAAAAAACCCAACCAAACAAATGCCCCTCCCCACGTGAAACCCACAACAAACCCATTCAGGAATATGTATATTTCATTCATAGTAAGGAATTCTCACATTGAGTTTTTGCAACAAAAACATAAAAGGTGGTTCTTTTATCATAGTCGAATATGAAGCAACAAACTATAAGCACACGTCATGAAGTTATAGACATCACAAAAAAACAAACAAAATATGGATCAGCTGAAAGATAATATCAACTGATTCTATTATCTGTCTATTGTTAAAATGCCACTGATTGCTTTCAATTTATTTCCATTGGCCACAACTGATCAAAACTAAACCACACAACCAGTATCCTTTCATTACTCTCTACAGACCAGTCCTGAAATTGTAATGTATGGGAAACTTGACTCAAATTTTAAGGCTGATGCCTGTCTGAAGCAACACATTGAAACAGCAACAGTTGTTTACCTGGAACATTCCCCTAACATTAATTCCCCATGACACTACTTATAACAGCAATTGCTTCTTAAAAGCCAGATAGCAGCAGGGCACTGACATGTTGCTACTAATAGGCATTGATACTAACAATATCATCGAATCTTTAAGCCCTAGATACAGACTCCTAGAAAAAAAAGAGACTAATGTGAAATAACTACTGATATTATCACTCCAGTTTGGATGTATAAAAGTCAATAGAGACAACCTGGATTTATTGTACCTTTACATTAATGCAAAGAAAGCTTGACAAACTTGTTTATTCCTAACTTTACATCCACTTTAGAAAACACAAACCAGAACCTGATCCTACCCCAGTGTAACAATCTGTGCTCACCAGTTTGAACTATATTTTACTGTATTAATGTCTGCCATGTTTTGTTTTGTTATGCTACCTAGAACAGCCTAAATTCCCTACCACTTCAAGTCAGTGACTTGACTTAGCTTTAGAGCCAATAACGGCCACAGACACATGAATGAAAAAATCAAGCCGTCTCATTTCCAGGAAAACGATACAGGCTCTAGAAGCAATGCAGCCCAATTACAACAAATTTACCCCTGGAAGAATCCAGAGGAATTTTCTTCTGCTTTTTAATGTATAGTCTGTGTGTTTCTCATACATTCAAATACAGACCTTGCTCGTTTGGACACAGCTGCCACAGTCTGATTTGCTCAAATACCTAAATCTCCAGTAATGCCTCTTGGCACTGGTCCTGGCTATTACTTAAAGCACTGCATTATCAAAGAAAACACTTTATTACATTTTAAATAACTTAGTAAAGTCTTTACAGATTTTAAACTCTCTCTCATAATGAGACTTTGTGATTCCTTAACACATCAAAACACTTTCAGAGACTTATCTAATTCCCAGTTGCTCTCAAACTTGAATGGGATTGGATCGGGCTGCTCAGATTCAGATCTACTAACCCTATTCAAGATAAAGTTCACATGACATCTAGTGTTACGTCAATGCCTAGAACAGCATATGGCCTGAAGAATGCTATCCCAATTATCTCAAATGCTAGCACTTATATATTTATTGCCCTAATAAGAATCTGTTGTAATTGTTTGTGTTTGTAATTTGAAGTTAATTAACAGATGCTAAATTCAGGCTTGCTACTTGTTAACCTCATCACTGCTTTTTTAGTAATCTGCTGATATTTAACAAACACAACAAATGTCTTATTAAATCTAAATTAAAAGCCTATTTGTGACACTTGATTTCAAGCTAGTTGCAGCAATAATCATTTGACTGGAAGGCAGAAGCCTCTCTCCTCTGGTAGCTGTTCTTGACCTTTTCATTTATTTATTTCTATACATTGTCATGTATCATATGTTAATTTCAGTTCCATTACAAGATCTCCATATGAAGCTTTTTTATGACAAACTTAGCTTTACAACTTTGAAGCACAATAATGATATTCCTCAGCCCTTACTTACACCACGAAGAACCATGTTATGCCTGAAAGTTGTAGACTAGTATATCAATCAGAAGCTCTGTGCTTTTTTATATTTTTTTTCCTACAAGGAAATGATTACAGGTTATGCTCACCATTCACAGGGGATATGTTCTCGTATCCCCTGCAAATGGCAAAATCTGCAAATAAGGCACTGCATTTATGAACGCCATCTGCGTTCATTAACTCAGTGCCCCCAGCAGCTGGGGGAAGGGCATGGCTCCTCTGGCGACTACAAGCGCAGGGTGATGGGAGCCCAGTGGTGGCAAGTGCAGACCTCCTAGGGAGCTCCTTTAAGTGTATTTAAGAAGCAGGTTTGGCATTTGCAACTATTTGAAACGGAGAATGCCAAACCTGCAAATAGTGAAGGTTTCCTGTACTTTAAAAACACAAAAGAATGTTTTATCAATTTGCATAGTCCTGACTAAGAAAGAGTCAAGGATTAAAGAAAGCATGACCTGCTTGCAGTATGAAAAAGGGAGCCAACAGATTTGATCTCAAGTTATATTTTGTCATATTACTCACCTTATTCATTTAAAATGGTACTATTTCTCTGAATATAATTAAGCAGCAGTTCACCTACTTTTCATCTGTGGGACAATGAGAGAGAATAATTTCAAAAAGTTTCAACTCAGAAGATATACTACCACTGTTTTAAAACTGTCTTCTTGCAACACAAAAAGGGTTTAATATTTCCCTTATATATGACTTCTGCAGTGTAGTAGCAACTGTCATAGTCCATGGAGACATCATGCCTAGTGGGCAGAACCAGGGATGGACTGGGGTTGCAGATATAAGCCTCAGTTTACAGCAGCAGAGGGCAGACCTGAGTTACACACCAGACAGTCAGAAACCACAAGTCAGAAGCCAAACACCGAGCCAGGGGACTAACCAGGCTCAGGGTTTAGGAAGCTAAAGTTCAAACACTGAGCTGAAGGTTTACCAAAATCAGAGGTCAAGAAGCAAGCTGAGGCCAAACTGGAGTTCAAAGGGCTGGGTGCTTGGCCAGAGGAACTGGGGCAGAAAAAGGGAAGGTCATAGAGACGGAGGCTACTCAAGGACCGAATCCAGTATGTTGCCTAGAATGGCTCAGCTGTAGGAGGAGTTCCTTAAAAACAGCCCCAAAAATCAATCAGGAGAAAGCCCTGAGGCTCAGCTGGTCATGCATAGTGAATTAAGTACAGCCACCAAGTTATACAGACTGCAGTGCAGAAGCCTTACAGCTATTGCCCCAGGGAAAGTTCCTGGTAGCATTGCATCTGAGGATGCATTAAAGATCCTAGGTACCACGAGCAGAACACTTTTTCCAGAGGGATTTGGGTACACTAGCTTCACTAGATAATGAAGAACTGGTGGCGTAGAGCCAGACAGGACTATAAATGAAAAGTCTGCCCTAATGCTGTCAATAGCAAAACTAGCATTGATTTAAATTGTCAAGATTTAGCACAAAACATAGCTGGCCAGAAACCTAAGAGTAAGATGGTGAAAGGAGGAAGATGGCTCTCATCTCATTCATCTTCAGTAGTTGAGTGGTCAGAGAATGAAAGAGCAATTGAGGGGGAAAAAAGTTTACTATTGTTACACACAAACTAGCAAAAATAATAAAAAAAGAGAAGCCAGTAGACCTTGAATCCAGGTTGTATCCCTCTGTTCCTCCAAATATGTCTCTTAGACTCCCTGGCATAGAGCTCTAACCACCATGTCACAAGTTGGCATTAGCCAGTCCACTTTCTAGTCCTTCTTTTGAAGTCAGTTCCCTTGGACTGGCCTCCCGAGAGAGAGATTTGTGGAACCGAGAGGGAAAGCAGGGTAGAGTGTGTGTGGCTCAGTGAGATGATTTTGACCTGGAAGACAATAGGTCTTCAGTTCCAGCCTGGAGTCTTGCTCCAAACTAACCAAAAATTTCCCCAGTTCATTTTATCAAATGACTACTAAATGGAAGGAGAAGGTCTTGACCTTCTAAGAAGCAGAAGAGAGGGGTCTGGATAATAACTACATGTGGTGTGGTGGTTGAGCACCATACTGAGAAATCAAATACAGGTTCAACTCTCTTTGGGTGAGGGGTGCCCAGAACCTAGGTCCTTGGCTTCCTGGGCAAGTGCCATAACCACTAAGCAGTGAAGTTTTAGCCCCATGGAAATTTTGGGGCTAAAACCTAGAAGAGTCCCCCCATTTTTTCCCAAATGTATGCTCAACTACATGCATATCAGGCCAGTATGTAGCTTATTGTACGTGCTCAATCTACATGTGCATACTTACATATCCACCATTTAGACAACCATAATTTAAACATACAAAGAGAAGTAGAATTACATAATTTGGCAGTACCTGTTTTTGTATACTTACTGGGCATATCTACACATTCATTAGTGTGACAGTTACTGTGCATTACATTTAATACTTGGTTAACCAAGTACTAATTCAAAACACAGTAACTCAAACTACTGTGCAGTACTGCTGGTGCATAGGAGTTTTTTGTGCTTACTGTGCAGTAGCCTAATAATAGTGCACAGTAGCATATTAGCATGGTTTTTGACTGGCACACTACTGCACAGTGTTATTAGGCTAGTACACAGTAGCATCTTGTATAGATGGGCCCACTCGGTACTTAATCTGGTAGAAGATTACTTTTAACAATAAGGTACATATGGTATTAATTTTTGTACCTTGCATTTTTATATCTTTCTAGATGAAATGAGTTAGAGGATATCTAGTAGGAGATGTTCAAAACTTTTGTGGCAAGTTTAAAATTTATATTACATGTCATGTTGCCCCACTGTTGATGGGGTAATCAAGGACGAACTGACATATCAATGTCAACAACTAAACCAAGTCATCAAGATATATATTCTGGAGAGTCTTTTGCTACATTGAAGTCTGAAAAGGGACCTCGACAATGCTAATTTCTCTCTCACAATGGATCTGTCTTCATTTTTTTCAAAAATGTTAACCAAACTACAATTAGAAGAACTCAAATGGACGGACGACATTGTGTTTGTTTAAGTGCTCAAACTTAAAAGGAAACTATCAAAACTATCTGGCTCAATCGTCTTCATAGACTTATTCCAAGGGAAAAGTAATTATGCTACTTTGATTAAAATGGCTGGTATTTGACAAGAACTCTTTTCCTGTGGTCAGTTAACCAAAACAGATTACTGCAATTGTTCAATATCATATTGACAGTCTTGAAAAGAGACTGCCTTCATTTAATGTATCTATTTTAGCACAAAATTGATTCTAGTCCTGTTGGTCATAATTTATAGCTTTGATCTATTCATAGATCAGTGGCTTTCAAACTTCCTACAGTCACAGAACCCTTTTATATCACTTTTGCTGCTGCAGAACCCTTACCCCTAGTGCCATAGGCCGTGTGATGCTGATGCGGAGCCAGTCAACCAAGCCTAGCAATGGTAGCATACCATCTCTCAGCCTGCTCTGCCATTAACCCTAATCTGTTTGCAGAACCTTGATGACATTGTGGAACCCCAAGGTTCCATGCAACACAGTTTGAATACCACTATTATTAATGATAAAAAGTAAATAATGGTAATGTGTGGGGGGGGGGACGGTTTATTCTTCATAACCACCAATTTCCAATAATACTAAAAAAGAAAAACTATAAGGGCATGTATAGATATTCACTATCATTTTTACTTTGCTCTTCTTCGCATTCACCTTGTCATCTAAATAGGTAATTTAATAAAACACTTAACACATGCATTGCACCAGAACTATGGACACAGTCAAGTGTAAGATTTTGTTTAAGTACTTCAATGAATTTTCAAAGTACTTTACAGCACGGATTCTCAATCTCTAGCTCATGGGTCAAATATGGCCCACATAGGAATTGCATTTGGCCTGTGGTGCAGGAAATTTGGTGTGTGGCGGGGGAGCCCTTGGTGCAGGGAATTTGGTGGCGGGGGAGCAGTGGTCATTAATGTGGCCAGACTCCCCTTGTCAAATTTCCACACTGCAAGCTTCACTTGCCAGTTGCAATCAGGCCATGCACCCTCCTCCACATCTCCACTAGGGCTCGGTCATATCCCTTTCCCCCACAAAGCCAAGTTGGGGCCAAGCCATGCCCCCTTTTCCCCCATGGGGCTGGATTGGCTGGGCTATACCCATTCACCCACTGGGCCAAGCCATGCCCCCTTTTTCCCATGAGGCCAAGTTGCAGCTGGGCTCCCTGTGCCACCCTACGTGGAGCTGAATAATACCCACTGCACTGATTCCACAGCCAGATCATGACCACCAGCAGGATCCATCCTGCAGATGTATAGGACACTACCCATCTGGTCAGCTAGGGAAAAAGGTTCAGCACCATTTCCTTACAGAATGGCAGCCTTATATTGTATCTAAAATTGGAAGTACATTTTCAGTTTCTTACTGTTTGGAATGGTCTGGGGAAATAAAATAATTCAGTTTTTCTGAGTATTGGTCCTTCAGATTGGTCTTTGCTTAGTTTGTTATTTTACTTTGTTTTAAAATAAATTATAAGATCAACTAATTGCTGTCATGGTTATGAAACAGAAAACATTGCAAAACAGTATCACAAAAATAATGAAAAAAATGTTTACAACCGATGCTAAGGGAATCCTAAAGAACAGATGGCAGTATAGCATGCCTTATTACATAATGCCAAAGAAGTAGTCAAATACTAATGGAACACGATGGAAGAAAAGACTGTAAGAAATGGATCAAGATATGAAGCTATGATATCCTCCTCCAGTTTTTTAAATCCCTATTTGTAATAAGAAAGCCAGTGAGCTTTTTGACAATTTTGACTTTAGAGATTAACTAATTTATTTTCACGAAGGTTGGTGTAAGGACAAAAAGAAAGATAAGTAATGACTTGTTACTTCAAATTTTCCAATAAACATTCTTATTAAAGTATACAAAGAGTCTAAGGCCATGTATAGATGAAACAAGGGGCATGTATGCATGACACTTTAAAGCAGGCTATATGCATTTGCTTTGCTTTAATGGTGCCATTGTTTGCATGCCTCGAAGGCATGTTGTGCATTAATTCCAGCTACAGTAGGAAATTTGGTGGCATAGTGCACCTTAAATAACTTGGGGCACAGCAAACTAAAACTCCTCTGAGGAATTTTTAGTTTCCTGCTCCTACAGCCACTGAGTGGCTCCGCAGCTCTGCAGGCAGCCTGGAAGCAGCCCAGGAAGACAGGCTCCACCCAAGAAAAGCAGCAAGCCTGATTCTCCCACACCCCCCTGAGTCTGCCTGCCTGCCTGAGCTGGCAGGGGCCCAGTGCTTCCTTCTGCAGCTGTGGTATGCCCCGGGACTGCCTGCAGACAGATGCCAACGAGGGGGGGGCACTGTTGCTGTGGAGGGAAGAACCAGATCCCCCCACTCCAGCCCAGGGACCGTTCAGCCCACCGGCAGCTTGCCCCCCCCTCCCCGCCACTAGAGAGGCAGGTATGTGTGGGGTGTGTTCAAGACATGGGGGCTTACTTCACCCTAAATTGAAGCAGCGGGTTTAAAAACCTGCCGCTTCAATGTAGGGCCCCTGTTTTGTACACACACACACACACACACACACACACACACACACACACCCCCCCCCTCTTAAGGGTGCACACAAAGTATACATTTTAAGAATAACTAAAGCTGAACACTTGTAAGTGAATACTTAAGCAGTTAATAAAAGTGCAGGTTATTCATAGAACTGTGATAGTCCATTACTATGTTAATATCTGTAAACACCAGCACTCAGATGGTCATATGGACAATAATCCATGCTTTTTAGATTTCAGTATGCATGCTGGATATTTCAGTATAACTTTTCTTTACAATCCCAAACTCTCTTACAGTTCAAACAAGTCTCAACACAACTGTTTTCTATGACCCATACTATGAATTCAGACAAAATACTATTTTTAACAACAACATAAATATGCATTGTTTTCGTGGTTTTTTTCATGACAATTTCATTAAAAAAAAAATTAGGATACTTTTTTGGCAAAGTAACAAATGCATTTAGGATGCTGTCAATTCCAAACAACCAAAAGTTTTATTTTGGAACTAAAAAAGTGGCATCGACCTAGTCCTTTATTCAGAATAATATTTTTCCATTTATAAAAATAAGCTGAGAACAGTCTTAATAATTTTATCATTGCTTTTTTTTCAGAAAAGAATCTTATTTTTTTTTTTAAATGGCATGATGTGAAGTGACAAGCATTCATAAATAAAAGTTAATATAGTGAATTTGGTTAAATATAATAGCTGGTGTTACTCAATTATTTTGTCTTTATTTGAAACCCCTCAAACAGCCTTATATCCACATAAGTTATTGTAAGTTCAGTATATATAGTGAAAATAAAGCACTGTAAAGTAAATCATACACTTTGTACAGAACCTTACACTAAGTCTCCCTCAGGTAGACTGCCTGAACCAATTGTACGTTCACACACATGAAAATAGAGTTGAGAAATGAGTTCTCACTAATTTAATTCACTAAGAACATAAGATGGTAGATGTAGGGAAGCATAGACAGAGGAAAGAAAGGCAACACATGGCAGGTAACAATACATGTGTATTCACTAACTAAGGTTTTAAAAAGATAATAATACTGTAAGTTTAAACAGGTGTTGAAAAACAACTTGAAAAGGAGAGATAAGTCTGCCAATTAAAATGCTCCAGCAACATCACCATGTATTCAGCATCCTCACATTTCAAAATGGCAGTGAATGAGTTTTAGTTAAAGCACCCCCTGGCATTTTGAAGTATGGGGCACTGACTACGCAAGATACAGAGGGCATTTTAATTAGAGGAGCTGCCAAGAGTGCCCTCCCACCTGAGAGCACATGTATAGCCACCCATTATTTCTATAAATGTAGAACAGAGATAAGAAAGGGGAGGAAAGAATGATGAAAGGAAGGAAGGAAACAGAAAATATGAGAGGCAATTAGATATTTAGTGCCCCATAATCTGCCAAGTTTGGATAGTTTGAATAAATGAACTATTCAATAGTTTGGATATATGGGAATGATGGAGCATTTTCTCTTGAAACAAAAATGAGTGAAAATAAACTAGCAAACACACACTATACATATACATACGCATGTGCCTGCGCACGCGCGCGCACACACACACACACACACACACACACTAAGTGTTCCAAGAGATTTACTATTTTAATTTTAATACTGGATAGTATCCCAAGAGGACTTGAGAACTATGAAAATGGATCTTATCCAGCCCTACCAAGTGGGTCTGCCTGGCATTACCTCTAAGGCCCAAGATTCTTTGCCTTCTCTAATCCATCTTTCAAAGGAATTATCTAGGGAATTATCTTTATATAGAGTAATTTGTAAAGGCATAAGGGAGAGGAAACTTCTGCTGTTCTGTAGTTGTGGTATTACTATACTTGCTTTGGCATGAGCCATAGGACTTATGGTAGGGAAATTAACCTTCCCCAGATTTCAACACAAAATATTACCTTTGATGTGGTTCCCAATTCCTGCTTTGGTAAATGGAGAAAAAGGCTTTGCTGTTGATGGCAATGTCTGAGCCTCAAAAGCAGTGTTATGATTTGACTTGTTGTCAGTCACAGGCACCCTGTGAGGGAGTCAGGACCCCAGGGGACCCGGCCCGAGCGAGAAAGCCCGGGGTTCCGTCCAACTTCCGGGATTTGACCCGGAAGTCTGGCCGGGGCTTTAAAGTTTGCCGGAACGTAAACCGGGCCGGTGTGGGACCGGCCCGGGCAGATAAAAGGAGCACCCCTACCCTGGTTAGGG
>NW_017728909.1:56043058-56056487 GCF_001723895.1 Crocodylus porosus | reverse complement strand
GCCGGCTACAGCGGAGTTGACCGCAGCAGAGCCGGGAGGAGCGGGGCATCCCGAGGAGACGCAGGTATTGAAGGGATCGGAGGCGGTCCCGCCGGGAGAACCCGGGAAGGGAGCCACAACCGGAGGGGACTTTCTCCGGCGACTGGTGGCCAGCTGGCCATGAAAGAAGACCCGCGGGCAGGGAGGCGGACTTTGTAGCCCCCCCCGGGTCTAGAGACACAGGCCTTTGAGGGCAGGACAAATCCTGACTGGAGGGCCACTGGCATCAGTGACAGTAGGTGCTGGGCGGACGCCGGGGAGGGTCCGGCAGCAGGCGGTTGTCCCGCCAGACTTGTTCGTTTACAAGGGAGCCCCAACGGGGTCCCGTAAACCGGAGGCTCGGGCGAGGGTGTAGGGGAGCGAGGAGCCCTCAGGACCCCCGGACTTTGGAGTCTGGGTACCCTTTTCGTTTGGACCGTCAGCGCCCCATTTGGGTGAACCCCTTGATCCACCAAAACGTGGCAGGCAAGATTAACGGTGGCACAAGCAGTCCGGCGCGTACCCCCTCCTCTCCAGGGGCCATTCGGGGATTTGGGGTGACTCACAACCGGGTGACCTACCCCAACCTCCCACACACCCTATAAGCTTCAACCAAGTTCTGATTACTGTAGTGCCTTCATTTAGACAAAGAACGTTAATCTTTACAGATTTAAGATTGATCAAGATTTCTTTCAAATGACATCAGATATAATATGGTAAGTATTAACCTACAAGTATACATCATATCCTGAGCTGTAAATGGTTTAATTTACATTGTCTAATGTAGATTTCATAAACAATTTTCACATAATGCATTTGATATTATTTTGTAGATGTTTCCCAAGGGATAAAGAAATATAAAAATTGATTTAATATCCTAAAGGCTTATGAAAAATTGTTCTTTTATATTCACTATCATTAAAATACGTTAAATAAAGTATTTCTTTCTAGCTACATTTTAGTAACAGCAGAACATTTTAGTCAACGTACAGTCTTTGTTCAATCCAATACTATAGGAATATTCATTTTATGAGAAAGATATAGTTCTGTAAACTTTTTTGCAGTTGTTTTTATTTTAAAATATTTTTGTGTACAATGAAGTATAGTCAAAGACTAAAAGACTATAATAGCTGTGAGGTGACAAAAATAAATAAATTCAAAATTTATTTCTTTTAGCAGTTCTTTCAAAAATGTATGTGTTAAATCAGCCAGCATTAGACTTTAATATCAGTTAAACAGCTGTGGGGATGAAAATGTCTATCTCACCAGAAATATTCTGAAAAGAATACAGCTTCAAAAAAAAGTGTTTCAGTAGCTCCATGGAGACAAGCAGTATTAATAGAATGGAGTGAACCAGGAATAACCTCTACAGAAGAGAGAAAGGAGGAGTTAGAAATTATGGATAAGGAAGCCTGGATTTCTCTCTCCAGAGATTAATGATAGTGGGAAATTATGAGGTCATAAAAAAATAAAAATCACCTGTTATGTCTTCAGACATTTGATTTGTAAGAGTCCTTTAGTGGGCCATTTGCTCTTAACTTTTGCTTTGTAGCAGGACTGATTTAATTATGTCTTAAACCATCTCTGTTAGATCATTTTACTTTGGATCCTAACTGAATACAATTATGGTTTTCTCCAAGAGTTTTCCTAATTATACTTGTGATATATGAAGGAAAAATTAATTTAATGATATGAATAGTATAGTAATAAGATGGTTAGACTTAAAAATATTCAGGCAACTTAAGTCAAAAGTCAGATATTGGGTATTTTTGTCACACAGGAAGCACATTTACCATGAAATGCTTTATAACAAAGTAGCATAGTTTACTGTGCAGTAAGCACATGCATCTATGCATAGACATGATTACTGTGCAGTAAACCTGTGCAGTAAATCATAAGCAAAATCACTACCTGTAAATGCATGTAGCAAATTTATTTTCAATTAGTAAAAAAGAAAACAACCCTCCACATCCTGTAACATGAACATTTAGAACACTACATTAGAAAATGAGTACAGTAATGTTTCCTTTTGTGCCCTAGCCCAACCAATGCCACAACATTCAATTAAAGTCAAGTCTAATATTTTATTCAGGCAAGGAAGTCAGTTCTCATTTTTTTAAAGGGGCCACCTAAACTGTATAGCAACTCCAGCCTTCAAAGACAAAGACAGACAAACAAACAACTGCACCAGCATCAGTATGTGCATTTTAATAGGGTTTGCACATGGTTTAGGAGCAAACTTCCCTTTTATGGAAGTCATGGATGTCTCGCGTTAGTATCTAACCCATAGCACTGTAGCAATATTTTACAAATCACGCCTTTTAAGTTTTTTAAGCAAAAAAAACACTTGACTTTTTTCTGCTCTGTCTAGTCCAAAAAATGAATATATTTACAAAGTGAAGGGTCCATATACCTACCACAATTCCTTTTAAATCTGGGTTGCAAACTCCCAAAATAGAGATGCCTGATAGAAATTCTGATGTAATTTCAACTACAATATAAATATAATTGCTATCACAAGTTTACTTAGTGTTTACAGTGTTCCCAGAACTGATGCTGCACATATCACCACTGGATGGAAAATAAGATTTGACAATTTTGTGTGGCTCAGATTTTTTTTTATTTGATCACTTCCTTTATATAAAACATTATATTATTATTAATGATGAATCTTAGAAGCACTGAAAAGAGAAAAAAAAAACCAACTGTGCCAAATTGGTTACTACCTCATATCTTAACATATGAAATGTTTTTAGCTATTACTGATTTCTTGAAACAAAATGTATAATCTTCAAATGTACTGTCTACCTTATTCTATTTAAAATAGTGATGGAAGTAAGCTGCACCTGACTTAAGTGTTTGGACTTCTATGCATCAGTCAGAAAGGAGTTTTAAAGATTATTTTGGAAAATATCTAAAAGTACATGTGCTTCTTTATTTTCCATTCCATGTAGCATATGGATACCTGTTGCTGCCAATCCTAAATATTTCCACACATTTTACCACAACACCACGTAAACTCACTAAAAAATATATCTGTATGTGTCAGCAGCTATCATTCATGTGGATGTGTTAATCTTTTCCCCCCCTAAATTATGAATTTCATTGAAGGCACTGGACACATTGGATTTCTTGGTCTCTGTCAGTGATGTCATGGATGTGGTTATTGCTTTTGCTAAAAGATCTACAGGTTCATTTTCTTTAGATTCATATGTAAAATGTAGTTCTTAATGGCAAAAGAGCCCACTCCTTGGGAATTACTGATTTATAACACTGCTTGAGGCATTTTTAGAAATGTTCCATGCATCATGTCTCTCAAGCTTTTTAAGCTTACTTCTGTTTTTAAGAATTTATGTATGGTTACTGCATGACTGGGTGTTTCGGTGTGTTTCAACACATTTTGGCTTAGACTTCATGTATTTATTTATTTGCACATGCAAGATACATGTGGTTCCAGTTTAAGAGTTAATTTTGAACAAATGTTCTAATTTCATATCCACATAATCCACAAACATAAATTTTTACTAATAACTGTATCAAACTAATATAAAAATAATTAAATTCCCTAAAATTAAACATAATGGCAAGTTTGAAAACTAAAATGGATTGTCCATTATGGGCAAACAATGCTAGCTCATTTGTAAAAATTCAGAAACAGAACAATAGCATTAAGAATGTAGGGCTGAAATTTAATATGTGCTGTAGGAGTTATACATATATACATAACTATGTTAAGCATTCCAGTAACCATCTTACAGCTGATATAGCTATAGTTTTAAACATTTACCATGCAACCCTTAGTCACATTAAATTTCTATAGCTGTTATGATTTACACAGTATCGTCTACATCAATTAAGTTTTTTAAATGCATCGCATATAGTACTTTTGAGTAGTCATACAAAATCACAGTTACTAGACTGCAATTTACATATTCAATTGAATCTACACTACAGTGCAACATTTTACCACAAGGTAAGATCATTCTAAATGTTATTAGCCCTGTAGCACTACTGACTGATTGCACTAGCCAGGTCTGTGAAACAATTATTGGATACTCGTTGTCTGCATGTGTATGTTCATGGGAAACAAATAGAAACATAAGGCAACTATACCAGAAATCCAGAAATACTATGTTGGCTAGAGGTGTAATGAAAAAGGAAATACAAGGAACAAAATGGAAGTCAAAGATATACATCTAACAATATACAGTATATTATATGGATGGCTATTTTGTCCTGTTACATACCTATTTAGCACATAAATATACTGCAGTTGCATAAGACAACTCTGTGCACAAATTATCTGGGGTATACCTAGGGAACAGTTTGTGCATGAACTTATTTCATATACAATTATGCTTAAAAGTTCTGTATGAAACCTCTTCTATAAATGTATTTTTATTCAATAGCAAACAGGCTTTTAAAAGCAAAAAGAATGTCAATTCTTTTTGTTCAGAGTTTTTCCTTCAGGAGAATAGCAGTTACAAAAGTGAGAAAGGTTAGCTCATGTTCTTAACACTTATCAGAAATATTGTCCAATTTCCTGTGCCGTTCCCTATCAAGTAATCAGATCCTAATTGCACATATGATTGCCTTCATTGTACCCATAGAAGCATGACTCCTTGTACTTTCTCAGTCCCTGTACCATTGTATCTCTATTGGGTATACCAGAAAATAAGAATTCTTTTTTTCTTTGTAAAATTTGAAAAGGTTTGGAAACACTTTCCATGTTGCATCTTGGAGAGAGATTCACTCATCCCCCCTTTAAATTTTAGGAATTCACCTAGACTGTGTGAATCCTTAGTGAAAGATCTGATCTGAAACAGATAAGCCACATGCTTAAACTTGAATCTCACACATCCAAAATGAATGACCTAACTTCTGAACTAGCAGTTGTTCAGTTTTTGTCATTTTGACTAGGATCTGAGAAAGTTATATCATAACCAATCTGTAAACACACACACTTTTGATGAATCAGTTTGGCTTTGTTTTGTTTTTTTCTAGGGGAGGAGGGAACATCTTGACTAATTCTACTTCATTAATAAATAAAGGTATTTTAAGCTCCTTGATGTGGACAAAACCATGATATTTTTCTGGTCCTAAAGAAGGAAAAAGAGATACTAGCATGGAAGAAGCAACAAGCTGTCTCAAAGATGAAGGGAGACTGAGGAATAATGAGGAATGGAAAGGTACTGGGAGAAGTGAATATGTGTTGGGACAGGATGGGGGATGTGGGTAAAGGCCGAGTGGCAACAACAAGGCAGCCTTCAGGATAAGCTTATCAGGAGACAGCTTGAAAAAACTGTGTTTGGTTCAGCAAACAACAGGATGAGTAGCTGTCAGACTGCCAAAAGTATGTTACGGGGCAGCTTGACCCACACGTGGCTTACTAGTATATAAAGGGGTCTGTGCCTTGCTTTCGCTGAGAATTACCTGCCCCTTGCTTTTTCTCCCGTGGCCTCGCAAAACAAAGTGCTTCTGATAGCCAAACACTGATCCTGTCTGAATTTCTACATCAGGGATGAAATGAGAAAAAAAAAATCAGAACAAATCACAGCAGAAAAGTTGCTGGGGTGAGTGTGTGCAATGCCATAGAAAAAAGTTTGAATCTAGGTGGTGAATGGTGAAATTCACAAAATTACTGAAAGAAACAAGGTCTTGTATTTGGAACAGAATTCTTTTTTTTTTTTGCCCTTTCTTTCTTTCTTTTTTGCTTTGGCTAGTTTCAATGGGCAGAGGGTGAGGATATCATCCTTGGATTCCTGTAATAATTAGAAAATCCTTGAGTTTCACCAGGTCTGCTGAAGGTTTGACTTGAAGCATGAAGTGAATACAGAATGACAAATACACGTCAAATAAATACAGTTTTACAAACCAAACAATTTTGCTTAACTGAGACCAATGTATGCATCAGGCTTTTTAGACTTAGTTCTTCAACCCTGTGCTATGGGAAATCAATAGGTCCCTGGGCATGTTTTGCAGACAGAACATGATCCTTGGTTCATGAAATAGAAAAAGACCATATTGTAGCTTTCACCATGGCCCCATAGGATCAGAAGAAAGAAAGAAGGGGTGGGGGAGAAAGAGAGAAAGCATGCAAGAGCAAATGAGTGAACACATGTGTACAATCCTTTTGCCTACATACAAAATGCCAACTTTAATGTTATCACAACCTGTCCTCTAGGAGACACCAATGCAACATGTTGCATGTTTTTAAATGATACACACAGACAGGAAAGGAATCTTAGATTTTCCCTATTGGTTGCAGAACATTCTGCAGAGAGTCATCTGATGGCTGAAAGTTGTTCCAAGAAAGTACATTTAAAAAAAAAAGTGGTCATGGCACCAATCATGACTGTTAGTACTGAAACAGATTTTTGTTCACATTCCAGTTGAAAAAAAATGAGAAAATGGTCAAAGAAATACCATGCTAAAGGCTTTGCACTTTGAAAGTTATGCATGAAAAACATTTTAAAGGACAAATATAATTATCAGTAATTCAAACTAATCATTACATGTTACATACCTTCAAGCATAACATTTAAAATGTTCAAATAGGTTTTTACTTTTTTTCTCCTTCTGATAAAAGAGGTTATTGAGTTATCAAAATATGATATTTATAAAAAGGTCAGTTTTAAAAAACAACCTGAGAAGCAGTTTGAGAAACTTAAAATGTCATGATTCAAAACAGAGCAAGCAAATGAAATGCCTTTAACACAGAAAGTCTGATTAACTGCTTTCAAAACACTTCTCTTACAAATTACCAAGGCAATCTATTATATCACACACTGATTAATTGCAGCACTCATTAATGACTGAGGTGGGTGTTTTTGTTATGGTTATGATTTATATCTTACGTTACAGAGTGAATGTGAAGGTAATATGCTAGTACTGATTTGGCCGCGCAGGCCAGATGGGTGATATGGGACAAGTCCATGGGTTGGATGAACACTTCAGAGTCAGGTCTGTGGGCTGGATCAGACCCGTGGACCTTCTTCTCTCCCCTGGCATGCTGGATCCAGTGCCCACAGTACCCCCTCTAGATGGACTGTGTATTTACCTGTGTCATTCTTTAGATGAGTGTTTACTTCTTTTGGCACAGCTTCCTGGGTGTCTACCTTTTAGGGTAGACAATTTGACCTGGTGATTCAACTTCAGAAACTCCAAATGCTCTCAACTGTCACAACTTTGATATTGAAATTGAAATTTGTTGCTGATTGGAGGAAGGTCTTTATTTCCTGACCACAACACTCTGCCTGCTTAGGTGCTGCCTTCCAGGGCTCCGCTTCCTCTACACCCCGCCTAATGCTGACCAGCTGTTAAGAGTCCCAATAAGGTAAGGAAGATCTCACAGTATTTACTTTGGTCCCCTCACTAGAGAGACCATGAAATGTCTGTTGAACTCTTAGGGTAATTCAGCCCTGGTGGTCCACCATATCTTATTCTTCTTTCTCTCACTCTTTCTACAGGATCCTTGTCACCTGGCAGCCAGCCATCTCTCCAAAGCATCCACTCAGCTCCTTTGGGTAAGTCTGTAGGCTCCTCCATGCCTTCACTCATGGGAGGTAGTTTACCTCCCATCATTTGCCCCTCCCAGGGCCATCTGTGCTGGAATGCAGATCCCTGCTGCTCTGAGCGTGCATTTCCGGTCCCCCTTCTGCAGGCTTCAGGTCAGCTTTTATCTTGGCATTTAAGATCCACCCTGCCAATCGGAGCACGCAAGTGCTCCCCTATAGCATGCTGGAGTCAGCGGTGTGGTTTCATGTGTTTGTGTTGGAGTTGACAGCACTGGTTCTCCTTGCCACTGTGGCTTCCCGTCCACTGCCAGCAAGTCCTTTCTAAAGGCAGTTGTCTTCTGGCTGCCACAGACTGGTACACAGCCTGCATGTGGCACCTGTTCCAGTTGGCCCAAGGCAGGTGCTGCAGCCAGCACTAGTCCTGGATTGGTTGGAGTGGGACTGGATCCAGCATGCAGGTGACCCACAGACACCCACCCCCTGCATGCAAGGTCCAGCATCTGGTGTGGTCAGTTTGGGACTATGCCACACAGCACCTGCTCTGGGATCTGCACTGCATATGGGATGGTCCAGCGTGCACACTTTGCAGCATGTGGATCTCCTCAAGACCCAGGGCCAGCACCAAGGGGTCAGCTGATGTGGCTCCATGAACTGGATCCTGCTCATGATCCATATCTTTTACACCCCTGTATTAGCACTTGAGTCTCAGGAGTCCAAGATTCTCTTTGCAGATCTGCTACTGGCCTGCTGGATGACCTTGGGAAAGTCACTTCATCTTTCTCTCTCAGTTTTTCCTCAGCAAAATAGGGATAATGATATTTACTTCTTTCAGAGAAGAAGTAAATGAAAATTGGATAGGGATATTATTCTCAGCTTGCTTTATTACTCATTTTAACCTTCAGTTATTCCTTTTTTTCAGCATCAGATGTACTGGGATTTAAAAGAACTGCATTTGGAATAATAAGGGTGTGATTATTTTCAGTGCTTTTATTGGTTTTATTATGCAGTGCTCTAGCAAATCAGCAACTGGTTTCTATGGACCACAACTCTCAGAAATATCAAATAGTAGAAAGATGTTAACATTTGATCACAAGCTGAAGGTATCAACCTTGCATTGGCATGCACTTGACATCTTTAAGGAGTGAAAGGAGTTGCTGACTTATTTCCTCAGGGAGACCATCTTTACACTTGTGTGCCTCATAGTTTCTATTGATAGCTGAGCTAATGTTAAGGTTTTGGTCAATGTGACCAGGGAATTTTCCATTGACGCTGACATTGTTTTTCATTGTTTGTCAGTGTCAAATTTAGCCAGGAAATGCAATGTCAATAATAGTTCTGCAAAGGTAACTTCTCTTTGCTTCTTTAACTGACATTGTCTCAGTTGAACCCGAGTACGGCTCTGAGCATCATCACACATGTCCTTGCTAGCAATCTCAAGTAGTCTCAAAAGACAAGAAAGCATAGTGGAAGATACCTCAGCAGACAGCACTCCGAGCCACACTACCTGCTCTTGCATAATTCCCTGTTTTGTTTTTTTAAAAATGAGAAGTTCCTCCATATGGAAACATCTTAAATAAGGTGATGTCAAGTCAATTTTATTTACAGTTATACTAAGACGTAATAGGACTTTTGAAGAGATGCCTCAGTTGCCTATATTCCTTTCTGAGTAGTGTTGGCTAAATGGATTGAATTGAGCTGTTACAAAAAGAAAAGAAAAGAAACGAAACCTGGAACAAGCAATGCTATTCTTTATCTGCAATCTTTGGTACATTAACTCAGGTGTTTAAATAACATGGTCTTAGTTTTTATTAGCTTGGACATTTTTCTCTATTTTGTGTGTTGGCATACTTTAAAACTTCAGTCCTCTTTAAAAGCAAACTATAGGAGTAAAATAAAAAGCTGAATATTTGTCATCTTTTACTGCTTCTGATATAAGGGTTACCCCACAGGGTTAAAGATTCTCTTAAGAAGACTTGTAATGTACTCAAAAATACATACACTTGTTCCCTGGTTCAGGAGAAAGAAGACAGGAAAGCAGAATGCATTTGGGTGAAGATAAAAGGTGAAAAAAGCATCACTCATTTAATGGTAGGGATTATTATGGGCCACCAAATTTGGAAGAGGAGGTGAATAAGACAGTGTTACAGGAGGTGACAAATATATCCAAAAACTATGGGGTGGTACTGATGGGAGACTTCAATTTTTCAGACATTGGCTGGAAAACTTTTCAGCCAAATGTAAAATGTCAAGTCAGTTCCTAACTTGTATGGAGGACAACTTCCTGTTCCATAAGGTTGAGGATACAACCAGGGGATCATTTATCTTGGATCCTGCCCTGACCTACAGGGAAGAACTGATGGATGATGTGAAGATGATCCACAATTTGAGGAAAAAGGGATCATGATAGAACAGAATTTTAGATCCTTAGATAGGTCATCATGAGGTCAGCAAAATTAGGACACCAGATTTCTAAAAGGCAGATTTCACCTGTTTAAGGGGTAAGGAGACATGGGAAGACAGACTGAAGGATAAAAGGCACCCAGAAGGGCTGGGAGTTTGTAAAAGGCACAATATTGAAAGCCCAATAAGAAACTATTCCAAAATAATGGAAGCACAGGAAGAAGGGAAAGAGACCAATGTGCCTGCACAAAGAGCTTCTAGTATGCCTCAAATGCAAAAGAAAAATACAAAGGCAATGGAAGAATGGGCAAGTCACCAAAGAATTATGCCAGGGAATAGGAAGAGCCTGCAGGGGCAAAATCAAAAAGGCAAAGATAAAGAATGAACTGCACCTTCTGAGGGAGGTTAAAGACAAAAAGAAAAGGTACTCATAGGCGAAGGGAGAAAAAAAATCTGGGGGTGGGGAAGGCACACATGCATTACCCCTGAGTGGAAAAGTCTTCAGTGGGAGAGAGGGAGAGAGAGGGAATAGGGCAGCTGCACAAAAGGTGAATGCAGTTTTAGGATGCATCAATTAAAACATTAGGTACAAACACAGGTGGTGATAATGCACTGGTTTGGCCTTATCTAGAGTATGGTGTGCAGTTTTGGGCTCCACATTTTAGACAGGAAGTGGAGAAGTTAGAGAGTGTTCCAAAGCATGCCACAAAGATGATAAAGGGCTTAGAAAGCAAATCATATGAAGAGAGGCTAAAGGAGCTAGGCATGTACAGCTTGTGGAAAAGATGCTTAAGAGAAAGCATTATAGCAGTCTTCAAATATTTGAAGAGCTGCCATAAAGAAGAGGGAGAACAACTTTTCTGTCTTGCTGCAGAGAACAAGACAGAGACTAATGGCTTCAAGTTGCAGCAAAGTTTAGATTGGGGTGGGGAGGGCACACATGGGATATCAGGGAAAGCTCACTGTTAAAACAGTGAGACAATGGAAGAGCCTGCCTAGGGAAGTTAAGGACTTTTGATCACTGGCAGTGTTGCAGAAGAGGTTGAATAGCTACTGTTTGGGGATGATCTAGGCCTATGTATGCCTATGTTGTACTATGACTATTTTTGGGCTTCACCCATTGCTATATGGGGTTGGGAAGGAACTTGTCCCCTCCCCTCTTTCTGCTATACGTTTCAGAGGTTTTGTTTGGGTTTTTTTTAAGCCTCCCTCAGAGGCACTGGGTGCTGCCTGCAGCCAAGGCTGTGAATTTTGACTAGGGTGTGCCAATTACCCTGCTGGGACTTGAAGCTGGAGATTTCTGACTAGTTAGTCATGCATCTCTGCTTAGTCCAGGAAAGCTTTATTATTCTAGATACTGAAGTTGTAAGTGTTGATCCTGAAGAGTTCAACTAGGTTTGGCAGCGTGGCTAAAGGGTCTGGGGGCACAGGTGGTGTTCTCTTTGATTCTCCCAGTCTTGGGCTATGGGCTGAGGAAGGAGAGTTGGATCCAAGTAGTTAACCAAAGACAGGGGCACTAGTGTCATCAGAAAGGCTTTAGCTTCCATGACCACAGCCCACTCTTTGGCGAGAGAGGCAGTGAGCTGCTGGGAAGAGATGGCCTCCATCTCTCTCCCCTGGGGAGGAGGTGCTTCTCAGCCAAACTGGCTGAGTTGCTCCACTGGGCCTAAAACTAAGCCCACTGGGGTACGGGGGGACTACTGCCACTACTACCCTGCTGAGCAACCCTTGCAAAGCCAGCAGGCCAAGGCACTTAAGGGAGCCCACTCCTGCCTCAGCCCTGGTACAGTATGTGGGCAAGGCAAGAGCCCCCAA
Source organism: Crocodylus porosus (assembly GCF_001723895.1). Classification (NCBI taxonomy): domain Eukaryota; kingdom Metazoa; phylum Chordata; order Crocodylia; family Crocodylidae; genus Crocodylus; species Crocodylus porosus. The sequence continues at coordinate 56,044,737 of NW_017728909.1, read as the reverse complement.
GGGGACACTTGCCTGCCTGTACACAAATGCCAGTTTGGGGAATAAGCAGGAGGAGCTCATCCTTAACACAAATAATTATGACATCATAGGGATAATGGAGACCTGGTGGGAATCTACCCATGACTAGACCATGGGTATAGATGGCTATACCCTGTACAGGAGGGATCGAGTAAATAAAAGGGGTGGGGGTGTAGCTCTCTATGTTAAGGAAAGCTACGTGTCCCTGCAAGCTGATGTTGGTGACCAGGGTGGACAACTGGAGACTCTCTGGGTTAAAATCCATGGGGAACTTGCCACAGAGGGCACAATGGTGGGACTTTACTACAGACCTCCCACCCTAAGTCAAGAGCTTAACCAGGAGTTCACCTGGGAACTGGCTGAGGCCACATGCTCTAGGACCATGGTTGTCATGGGTGACTTCAATTACCTGGACATCTTGTGGGAGGATCACTCAGCAAAATCCGAGCGGTTGCAAATCTTTCTATCGTACGTGGATGACCTCTACCTGACTCAAGAAGTCTACGGGCCAACGAGAAGTAAAGCGCTGCTCAACCTGATACTGGCTACTGGGGATGACCTAACTGGTGACCTAGTGATCGATGGGAAGCTGGGTGACAGAGACCACGAGCTGATCACCTTCACCATCTGCCATAAAGCTGGCAAATCAGTCAACAACACTGAAGTCCCCGACTTCAAGAAATCTGACTTTGACAAGCTCAGAAGACTTGTCATTGAGGCCCTAAGGGACCACGACCCCAGGGGGAGGGAGTTTAGAATGAATGGCTGCTCCTCAAGGGAGCAATCCTCAATGCACAAGCTAATTCTATTCCATCTTGGAGGAAACGCAGCAAGAGGGCACAGCAGCCCCCTGGCTCTCCAGGGATCTAGCAGACCTCCTGAGGCTAAAAAGAAAGGCCTACAAAGGATGGAGGATGGGATTCGTGTCCAAGGAAGAATATTCTGCACTGGTCCAGTCCTGCAGGGAGCAAACCAGGACAGCCAAGGCTGCAACTGAACTCCAACTAGCTTCAAGGATCAAGGACAATAAAAAGTCATTTTTCAGGTATGTGGGGAGCGAGAGGAAAAGCAAGGGCAACATTGGACCCCTGCTGAACCAGATGGGGCAAATGACACCCAGGAAAAAGCCAACCTATTAAATGGGTACTTTGCATTGGTCTTTCATCAGTCCCATGGGATGCACATGCCTGCTATGGGACAGGTAGGTCTGGGTGAGGGAGATCCCCTGCCCTCCATCAATGCTGACCTCGTGAAGGAACACCTGGAGAGGCTGGATACCTTCAAGTCAACTGGCCCTGACAATCTACACCCCAGGGTACTCAAGGAGCTGGCAAGTATCATAGCCCAGCCTCTGGCATGGATCTTTGAAAACTCCTGGTACTCTGGTGTAGTGCCTGAAGACTGGAAGAAGGCCAATTTGGTGCCTGTCTTCAAGAAAGGGAGGTAAGTGGATCTGGCCAACTATAGGCCCATCAGCCTGACTTTTATCCTGGGGAAGATCTTAGAAAAGTTTATTAAAGAGCCCATCCTTAATGGACTGGCTGACACCAACATCCTGAGGGATAGCCAGCATGGATTTGTTGTGGGTAGGTCTTGCTTGACCAATCTCATTTCCTTCTATGACCAGGTGACCTATCACCTGGACAAGGGAGAAGAGATTG
>NW_017728909.1:55978173-56042640 GCF_001723895.1 Crocodylus porosus | reverse complement strand
TTCTCCCCTTGTACTCGGCCTTGGTGAGGCCGCAGCTGCAGTACTGCATCCAGTTTTGGGCTCCACAATTCAAAAAGGATGTGGAGAAGCTTGAGAGAGTCCAGAAAAGAGCCATACACATGATCAGAGGTCAGGAGAACAGACCTTACGATGCCAGGCTGAGGGCCATGGGGCTCTTTAGCCTGGAAAAGCGCAGGCTCAGGGGTGACCTGATGGCCACCTATAAAAGTTTAATCGGGGTGACCACCAGTTTCCGGGGGAATGTTTGTTCACCAGAGCGCCCCAAGGGATAACGAGGTCAAATGGTTATAAACTACTGCAAGACCATTTCAGGCTGGACATAAGGACGAGTTTCTTTACTGTCTGAGCCGACAAAGTCTGGAACAGCCTGCCATCAGAGGTGGTTCAAGCACCTACATTGAACACCTTCAAGAGTAGACTGGATGCTTATCTTACTGGGGTCCTATGACCTCAGCTGACTTCCTGCCCTTTGGGCAGGGGGCTAGACTTGATGATCTTCCAAGGTTTCTTCCAGCCCTAATATCTATAAAATCTATTAAATACATTCTTGATACAGAGAATTCTCTAGAGAACATTACATAAAGCATATGAAAACTATGACCCTATATAATTCATGTTGAAGTCTGAAAAAGAATTAAAGGCCATCAGTTCTTCTGGACAGAAGATAAATACTAAGAAACAAAAATTACAGTTTCAAAAGTCTAAGCTTTTGCAGTGATGAGTGCTTTTTTTTGCTGTTCTTTAAGAACATATGATTATAGGAAAGACAAAAATAAAGGAATGTATAGCTCATATGTAAATTCATTGTGTTAAGAATCCTTTCATAGAAGAAGAATTAGGAAGAAAGCATGCAAAATCTCACACATTTAAAAACAGTTATGAATAGGACCAGCTTACAAGATAAACAGCATTCGGAGACACTGAGAAGTCTGAATGTAGTGTAATTGTTAAAATCTGATGAAACAGTCTGAAGTGTGCCAAGGAAGTAGAGAGAACAATTCAAACTAGACACTGACTGCTCATTTCAGAGAGGGCTAGGAGGCAGCTATTCTGAGTCTGAACTTTAAGAGACCTGCATTCAATATAAATCTTCAGCATAAATCAACTAGAGTTTGTTTTTTTCCTTAAAGGGTGGAAAATTTGCTGTGACCAATTTAAATATCATTAAATAATTTAATTTTTTAAAATTAATTATTTACCAGCAATATTTGTGTTGTCAGGGGAGATGAAAGGATTCCAAAAGCATGATTGACATGTCAGTATTAATCATAAAAATAACTATTTTGTATTTTTCAAAGATTAATGATTAAGATGAGACTGAAAAATAAGAAGAATGCCTTAGTGAACTAGCCCAGAGTGGTTTACTAAAGAATAGAATTGCTATGCAAAATATCTATAACTTCTGGCATTGGTAATAGCCATATGGGAAGCAGTAATGCCTCTTTCATTGATGACATCAGGTAAAAATAGGTCCCCCAGACTATTATAATTAGGAGATTTAAACAAAAGTGTATAAACCAATATGTATAAGGATGACTTGGATGTAAGGTCAATAGGGTCTGTAAACTTTATTTGATGTATATATGTCACCCTAACAAGGCTCAGATAAGTTTAAAATAAAGGAAACAGAATACGTATAAAACAGGAAAATCACAAAATAGCTTAAATGGGAACTAGAATATCAACACAGACACCCCCCCCCCCACAAACAATATCTCAGCCTAACTTTGTTTGCTAAATCTGCCCTAATACAGTGCTTCCAAAAGATGTCCAGGCTCAGGTTCGGGGGGGGCGCTCAAGAGGGAGGAATTTCCAGAGCCAAGTTACGTCTAACAACAATCTGCTATGCCTTTTCATGAAGCAGACTTGGAGTATTGATAATAGTTGGAGGAGGCTGCTCATGCCTGATTTTAGGGATTGCTGTGAGGCATAAGGAAAAAAGACAGTGCCTTAGGTAAATAGGTCCAAACTATTTAAAACCCTATACCTAAAGTACACACAGTCAAAAAGCCCAAGGCTGAATTGATTCAGTCTTCGCAGGTTAGTCTAAGATGCAAAAATTAAACTGAGAAACAAATGGATACACATTCACTTTTGAATCAGGAAAATGCAGCCACATACCTGCAGTGGCTCAAGCCAAAAGGTGGGGGAAAGGGGGGAACTAGAGCATAGCCAGTAAGGGCTGTATGTCTATTTCTTCTTCCTGCTACCCCTGAAGTCCCTGGGATTTGCAGTCTACAATCACAACAGCAGGACTCTGCAGGATTTCTCATCACTTCCACTTCCACTTCCTCTTCCTGCTTCCAGGTGCCTGTGGGATTTGTAGTTCACAGTCACAGCCAGCAGTAAGTTTTTAGCAGGGCAGGGCAGCACATCTCTGTACTTGGGAGAAGGGAAGTTTACCCCCCCCCCCAGCCCCCAATCAGAATTTGCCTAGTGGGGGAAGAGCAGGGCAGTCCCTCCCTTCCACTCCCTTCTCTGTTGGAGCACACAGCCCAACCCAGGGCTGGAAAACATGCTGGGATGCTAGGGGACTCTGATTTTACTTGAGCTAGGAAGCGGTCTGGGACAAATTTCATAAACCAGTTTGACCCAAATCAATTAAGTCTGCTACTACATTCAACCAGGTTTATCTTAAACTAGTTTCAGCCATTTTAAACTGGTTAATGAATACTAAGCTTATGTTCTGTTACAGGTTTAAACCAGTTTCTGATCACTTAAACCAGTGTATGTGTAACTTCTGTCCCTAGCCTATAGGTCAAAATGAGTATGTTAAATTGTGCTCTGAAAGCTATTGGGAGCCAGCACAGACTCTGCACTTTGTGCTCCTGGTGATGCACCCCTGTCAGAATGCAGGCTGCCACCTTCTGCATCAGCATCAGCTTCTAAACAGTCTTCTCAGGTAGTTCTATATACAGCACATTAAGTTAGATGGGATTAGCATAAGCCAAAAACCCTTGCTTTGAAAAAAGCAAAGTATTAAAGGAAAATAATAGTGAAAATAAATTTCTTCTTTCTCATCTTGACAAAGACAAAAAAAAGGTCATCATTTCCCCTGCATAAATATTTCTCCCCTTCACAGACACAAACTCTGAAGAAGATGCACACTATTTAGCATTTTCCATTTCTTTGGGGGGATTTGTTTGTGCTTCTGAAAAATATCATCATTTATTTTATTTTCTTAATCAGCAATTGAATTTCTTTGATTTTTTCTCAAGCACTCTCACCTGAAACTTGTCCATACTTATAAGAAGTCTGCAGCCCAAGGCATTAGTTAGTTGGCACAATAAGTGCTCTGTAACTACAAAGCAGCAACAGGATACTTTAATCCATACACTGTTATATTTGTACCACACAGCTACTTCAGTACTTTTATTGTAGGAGAAAAATAGTTAGATAGGTAAAAAGTCAGTTTACTCATTTAACATTATTTACTACAGTCCTATAACTGTTTAGAGTCAATATGAATACCTTCTGTTGTAGTGCAATTAATGCCCTCATAATTGAAATTTCTATATCCCTTTTTGATATATGATAGGTCTGGTTATGTGCAAATACATTATTAGGACTATTTCAGCAGTTGAATCCAAGAATATTTTTAGAAATTCGAAGTGGTTAACAGAAGGCAAGTTGCCTAACAAGGACTGAATCTTTACTATTACTTACCCATTTTAATATATTAATTGAATTCCATTAATGCCATTCTCTGAACTGTGAAACTGCTGCCTATTCCCCATGACCCAAGATTGTCCTGTTTTAAATCCATTAAATGAAATTATGTGATACAAAAGTTAATTAATCATGCATGCCCAGCAGCAGAAAAACTGGGCATATAAATGGAATATTGATCTTCAAGGATGCTGCTGCTCCTTCAAACCATAATGGAATTAACCACAGGTATGTTTTGTGAGCAATGGTGATATAATTAACAGTAATAAAGTCAGGCCTTGGTACTTAAATAAATCTGTTCAGAAGAGTGTTTCAAAAAGATGATCCTAGTACCTCACACATCATTTAAATACAGGAAGTCAGACTCTTTTATTTGTAAATATGAAATGTATTTGGAAACACCAGTCAATAACTAATAAAAGATGGACTTTAAATCATTGATATTTATTTTTAATATCTCATTGCAGTAATACTGGCATCATATAAAATGGTATGACAGAATGCAATATCTAGGTGCTATTTTACATGTTCTTCCCTCTTTGCAAGGTTCTAAAATGTGGTGCAGTGTCCTTCATGTAAACGTACTATTCTGCCAACTATAATACATCATTTCACTACCGTCTTCACTAATTGTAACAGAATCTTGCTCTCAGGATCCAGTTAATTTGGCTCCCAGGCAGGCTTTTAAGAAAGATGCAGCCATGTGCTCAATTTTAATTTTGCATTAAAAATATGCATGTTATTCTAATTATTAGAAACGTGTTTGTATTTGTATATACTTTTAGCCAGTTAATAAGGTCAATGTAAAGCAAACTCAGTGCCGTATAGCACTAAATTTCTGCTGCCTCTATTCAGCTCTTTAGGTTGATACATTTACAATGATATGTTTCAAACCCTAGAAACAGCATGTTTCTATTTAAGTACATCATTTTTATAACAATGAAGCTGACAGCATCTTAACATATCACATAGCTATTTCAAATGAGCTCTCAGGCTAGGTACAGACATGCAAAAAAAACCTGAGGCAGAATTGATCTAAGTTGCATAGTTTTCTGTAAGCTGTGTAGTTTAGATGGGTAGCAAACAAAACACACATTCGTCCTTTGTGGTGGGGATGCAGAAACCTTAGACCAGGTTCTTTCATTTTTAAACCATTCTGTATGTCAGATTTCTGTTCTGTCACAGATATAGAGCAGTTTCTGATCACTTATATTGGTAAAAGTGTACCTGGCCAGTCTGTACCTGGCCTCAGTAATATCACTTCTATCTCGATTGGCATTGGATGAAGGGCAGACAATTAATGACTTTCATCATAGATGCTACAGATGCCAATTTAGTTTCTTTTGATGTCATTGATATAAATCAGTTTGCCAGAGAACTAGGAAGATAACTCACTGTACCATTACTGGAAAACATAATTGTATCGATGGAAATTTTATCAAGAGGAGGCTAGATAGGCACCTGGCTGGGGTTGTCTGACCCTGGTCCTTTTCCTGCCTGGGGCAAGGGGTTGGACATGATGATTCTTCAGGGTCCCTTCCGACTCTACAATCTATGAATTTATGAAATATGATATCCCTGCTGAAGAGCTAAAACTGCCTCCCTTCAAGTTTAAAACTAGAGGTTTCTGTGCCTCAGTTCAGCAGTGCCTTCAAGCTTGCCAGGAGATTAATTGAGGTCACTGGGATACTTCACTTGTTTCACATGCTTAAATAACTTGCTTAATTAATGCCCAATCAGTGGGATTTGGGAGATGCTTAAATCAGGGGAGGCACTTTATTTTTATTTTTTTTATTTTCTGCAGAACTTCACACTACAGTTTTTACTTATTTTCTTGGAACCTCGCATTGCAGTTTTTTCCCCCTCCCCCCACCGCCTTTTTTTTTTTTTAAAAAAAGAGCTTTCATGAAAGTCAGTTTCAGCTCCCTCTCCTCTTTTCCCAGGTATTTGAACACTCAAGGAAAACCAGCCTGCATTGAACTAGAATGTTCAATTGGCCTAGATGTGATTAGATGATTTTAAATGAGTTGGTGCTTTTGGAATTGGGTGAATCAGCATAAAAATGATATCTTTAATAGAATTTCAGACAAAACTAATGATGTGAGGTCTATCATTTCTACTGCCACTAACAGGTATCTATAAGAAAATGAAGGCAAGATCTTGAACACTATGTGGAGTTCAGCCTGGTTTGGATCCTGAGGGAATTTGGAGTCTCTTATTTGTAATGCCTCATCTGTCTCCAAATCTGACTGTGAAAGAGACATCTGGAAGATGATTTTATTATTACAGAAAGTACATCTTCAATGCACTGCTGATTAAGAGGAGAAGAAGCATTGGACATCAATAATTCAGGACATAGTAGCTGGACTATCAAATGCCCAGGTTCATTCAATCAAGTAGAAGTAAATATTGTTGGAACTCCCCTGAAGCCTGATTGTATGAATCAATTAAGCCAGCTAAGGTCTGTAATGAAAGGGAAGGTCAAAAATGTGTTTGAAAAATGCATGAAATATGCTACTAGGTAAGCATTTTATTGGGCTACAAACCAATAGAGAACATTACTTTGAAAGTGGGGAAACACACATATGCATAGATACCATTAAAGAACAAACAGATATCATTAAGCATAACATGTTGCATTTCTGAATATCAAAGAGGACACAATGGGTTTGTATTTATTTAATATTATATTCTATACATGTAATGAGGCCTGCTGGGGACTCATTACTTTTCTGTGAACATAGGAGGAAGGGAATGTTGACCTGGTGATAGAATGTAGGTGGTAAATATAGAGAGGTTACCTGGGGTTATCAGATGGCAGCCAGGTTATAATGTTCCATAAATCAATGTCTATATTTAGTCCATGAAGCACAGAAGATGAAAACCAGTCATAGTTTTGCACCTAACTTTCCTCCATTTTACAATATTCTATTAGTCTGAGAAATAAACCTTATATTAGAAGATACGAACCCTGATGGATCAGATGTACTTATTCTATTCCAAGAGAAATTAAATGCAAACATAGAACCTAGAGGAAATATCTCTCACACTATAAAACCCCCACAAATTACATACGTGACTGCCCTAGACTGTGGAGTGTCAGAGTCTGGCACATGTCTGGATGTGAAATCATACTGAGAGCCATGAAGCTTTAGCATCAGGAAGAACAAAAGTGTACTAATATTACATTTAGCTACACTTTTGAACAAAATCTTTCCTTGCCATCCTTGATTTCCTTGTAGGAATTTGAAGAAGTAGAATGAAATAGACAGCAGGGCAAGCTACTATTTTGTAAATTAACTCAGTTCTTATGACTGCACTGGCCTAAGCATAGGGGACTGGTAGGGGGTACACATGGTCCCCATGAAGGGGCCACTGCCCCCCCAATGGCCAAACCTGATGCTGTTGGTAGGGCTGGTGCCCCCAAACAGGGCTGTTGCTGTCGGCAGCTTCTGCAGGTGCCCCCCACTACCCCCAGATTCAGGAGGCACCAGTCACTCATGAGTCTAAGAAATCTCCAATTGCAGCTAAATAGAGTCCTTTTCCCACAGAGCAACCTGGAGAACATTAGTGCAGGTTTCAATCACAGTTTCCCACCAACTTGCTTTACCCTATCCCTGGGAGGACTACCTATAAGAGTGGCTCTTCATATACATGCATCCCTTGGCTTCTGTACCAAGACTAGGTTGTAGAGGATTTTTCGTCTTAATCCAACTAATCCAGAGATGAAATATGTTAAACTTTAGATATGACTTTAAATTTAAGTTGACTTATTAAAAGTTCCCAGGATATTTTACCCAAATTTATGTCACTATCAAAGTAGAGGCTTAATTCTTACAGACACTTAAATGCCCTCCCACTTACTTCCAATACCAGCTGTGAATACCTTAATCAGGAGGAAAATGACACCTGTACAGGATTCAAAATTAGGGTAAAATTAAAAACTAGCTGCCAAGCTACTCAAAATTATAGCTGTTGTAAACATGACTTTAGATACCAAAGAAAGCAAACAAGTTAAAGGCAAGTGAGAAGGTAAATTAGGTAACAGTTGAGGAAGAGATTTTTTGGATCTCATTTTTCACTCAGGCATCTCAAATCTGCATAAACTCTGCTTAGCCTTTTATGGATATAGCCTGAAGCCCTTTTCCCATATGCTTCCCCAGCCTCCTAACAACATTAAGAAAAGTTCACCTTTGACCAAGCTTACAGAAAATTCAGTGCCATAAAAAACTACAGGATGAACTATTCTGCTAGCTATCAGGGAAAGGATTTAGCACAACTGCAAAGGCTTTAAGGAACATAGTGATCCACACAAATCACAAATCTGGTGGGGCTTTTTTGTGCAGGTGAAAGATACTGGGGAAAGACTGTGTGTATGTATGTCACTTGACTCGCTGCATAATTGAATAGTTCTCATATGTATTTGAAAGGCTATGCTAAGAATAAAGAAAGAGTTGTCTTCTGTCTTAGATGACAGGATTTGAAGCTTATTTTAAATTACACTAATTGTATTTAGACAAAGAACATGGTTTATTCTTTTAACTATTTTTCACTAGCAGCAACTTAAGTTATTCTGAAGAGTGGTTTAATAAGTCTTTTTTAAAAATAAATTCAGGAGCGATCTGAAGCAATAAGATTTATTCCTTTTTTTGGGCAGGAGGGGGGAAAAAGAATCAATGTTTAAATTTTCTCCCTATGTAATTCTAATGGTGTTTCATTAGAGAAATTACAAATTGGAGTTCAAATAACTCACTCATTCAATAGATGCTGTACATTTTGGTATATGCAGCACTTTTCAAATAAACTGCTTTCAGTCATTTGAAGAAAAGGACTTAGCTTTAGTAATTCATGCTTATGAATCATGTCAGGGGTCAGGAACCAGGAAAAACAAGACAGAACAGAAATCAAGAGACTTGCTATAGCAGACTGGGTCAAAACTTGAATGGCCTGGAAAGCTGTGGGCCCAGTGGGATCTAAATGGATTGGTGGTGCTTCAGGCGGCCAATCAAAATGCTCATTGTTCCTAAACTGGGGCAGAGTTCATTAGCTGGTGACTCATTGCAGATGTGGCTACTTAGTTGGGCTGTGTGAAAGACTATAGTTTTGTTTCAATGTCCATTTCACCATTTTGAGTGGACAGTGTTTTGTTGCATTGTTTCATTTAATTTTGAAGCACTGTCCTGTTTTGTTTTGTGGAAGCTGTTTCGCTATTCCAATGCATCTCAACGTTTCGCCCATAGGCTATAATGGGGAATCGGGAAAATGCCTAAAATTTTGTCAGTTCTTGCCTGAGTTGGATGACAGTTGCAGGGCTGCTATCCCCCTCTGGCGGGCATGAAGCTTGCCAAGTTTCAAGAAGATAGGTGCAGAGGTTTCTGGGAAACTGCACCTCAAACTGTTCAAAATACAATTCCTGACATTTGCCAGCAGCAGCAGCTTCCTCTCATCCGGCACACCGATCTGGGGGCTTGCACTCTGAGGATGGCTGCATGGCTATGCCAAACTCCTCCCAGGTGTCTGAGCCCCTGGATCTGTGCCCTGGATGAGAGGAGCTGCATCTGCAACCTGGGACTGATGCTGGGTGCAGGCTGTGCCCAGCATCTGAGAAGATTGCTGCTCTCCCCTCTGAGCCCCCTCTCATCCGGCACACAGATCCAGGGGCTTGCACCCCTGGGAGAGCTGCCAGGCTGTGACAGATTCTTCCTGGGGATGCGAGCCCCAGATCTGTATGCCAGGTGAGAGGAGGCTGCCTCAAACGTTTTGAGTGCCTTTGTTTCATTTTGAAGCTATTTCAAAGCCTTTTATTTCAGTGTCACTGTTTTGAGCTTGAAACATGTGGAAAGAGCTTCAAAATGAAACGTGGTGAAATTTTGCACAGCTCTACTACTTAGGGTGTGTGTAGATGAAACAGGGGTCCTACATTGAAGTGGTGGGTTTTAAAAACCACTACTTCAATTTAAGGCTGATTAAGCCCCTATGTCACGCACACACCCTACTGACTTACCTGCCTCTCTGGCAGGGAGGAAAAGGCAAGCTGCTGGCAGGCGGAGAGGTCTGCGGGCTGCAGGGGGGGGCTGGTGCCACAGTAACTGCTCCACAGTAACTGCAGCCCACCCCCCGGCAGCACCTGTCCACATGCGCCCAGCTGAGGTGGACCCAGGAGGCACTGCAGACACAGAAGGAAGCACTGGGCTCTCACACAGCTCAGGCAGACAGGCAGACTCTGGAAGTGGGGGTGGGGGTGGGGGGAAGGAACAGGCTTGCTGCTTTTCTTGGGTGGAGCTGATTTCCTGGGCTGCTGTCAGGCTGCCTGCAGGGCTTCCTGCAGAGCAGTGCAGCTGTATGGAGCCCAGCGCTTTATGCCATGGCTGTAGGGGCAGCAATCTAGAACTCCTCAAAGGAGTTTTAGTTTGCTGTGCCCCAAGTCATTTAAGGTGCCTTATGCTGCTGAATTTCCTACAGTGGCTGAAATTAATGCACAATACACCACTGAGGCGTACAAAAACCAACACCATTAAAGTGGTGCAAAAGCATTTAGCCTGTTTTAAAGTGTCGGCACACATGGCTCTCCTTTCATCTACACATGGCCTTAGATGCTCGGCTCACGTTGGCCTGTCCGATCAGGGTGCCCACAGACAATTTGCCAGCTGCTCTCCCTCCCTCCTTCCCTCAAAGGGTGTTGGGGGGGAGAAAAAGAACAGATGACTATGGGATACTGGAGTTTCTAGGGACTTCCAGTGCTTCATGAAAGCAAATGGGTATTATACATAACACAAAAATAACTTCACTCTTCAATGAAGCTGCTTCTTTGAAAGAGCTAACAGTTTACAGCACTATAAGCTCACAACCAATATTAATTTACAAAAAGACTGATTTTAATTTTAAAAGACCAAACAGTTATAAGAAAGCCACTTTAGAGCATTTGAACTGGAATAGCTAATACTTCATAAAATTCCAATAACCTAAGGTGCTGCATTTTGATTAACCAGAAAGACACATAGGGGCTGATTTTTGTTTGTGTTGATCTCCTGGAACTCCAAATGATGTCCATTGGAACATGATTTTTTTTTTTTTAAATAAAAGTTACAGTCAAGTACCTCTCATTTTATCCCAAAAGTGCCCAACCCCTGGCCTGTGGTCCATATCTGGTCCCTAGAGCCAGTTTGTTCTGCCTGTGGATCTTCCCATGGATAGATGGAACTATGGAGATTGGGCGTGCAGGGCAGCACAGGGTGCTGTACTCCTGACATGTGGGGCCTATGGCTCTGAGGCCTTGACCCCAGTGCATTGGACCCCAGACTTCCAATCTTGGTGTCTGGGGAAAGGTGGGGCAATGCAGGGTCCTGAGGCATCACCCAAGTTCACAGTGTACATGGAGTCCAATTCCAACACGCAGGGCCAGTGTGGGGTTCTGAGGCCTAATCCAAGAACAAAGGACAAATCTGATCTGCTGACTTAACCTGGGACCTTCCTCTAGCCTACAGAGCCAAAATGTTGAGCGCCACTCTTTCAGCCTATGTGTTCCATTTGTTTACTGAAATATTTAACAAGTTAGCTAAGTGCAGGCAGCTAATCTTAAGTCTTTCTATTTCACTATTTTTTGTCTCATAGAGCAGGTTTGTGGGACTAGGCACCAGTGGGGTTCATTTGGCCAGGTTCCCAGGATTCATACATCTACACTTGAACTGGGAAAGAGAGACTATGCTCATTCTTTACATGGTATAATTAGTGATTGTACTTACTAAGCATTTTCAGACATGGTTTATTTGAAAGCTAAGGGATAATTTGTTCAATGAATAAAAACCCTTCCATTAAAAAACGAACAACCTACATAGATATTCATCAGTACCTTACCAGGTATTGGTGTCCTGTGTATACTTCAGTGACAGGCAAATATAATAAAAAGTGGGTGCATCTACATATGCCGTTATGGCGCCATTGTTACTACACTGTCATTCAGTACTTCCAAGAGGAAGTACTAAAAGATAGCTCAGTAACAGCTGGTACTACACCATGCATGCCACACATGGTTATTTTTAGGTACTATGTCACCATAGCAATGTGCTGTACCAGGGGGAGCACATCACTGTGACATAGCTGTGGTGTCATGGGTTTTGCCTGCGGATGCTATGTCACTGTAATGGGTTATCTCTGAGCCATTCTACCCAGCTTTTCCTAAGGTATTGCTAGTCTGCTACATGGAGGTAAGGTGACCAATTTAGTTATCCAGTATCCCAGGATATATGGCTCCCAGTCCCTCTTCCCCTGAAAAACTTTCCACCCTCCTAAGCTCTACTGCCCGGGGGTGGTATGGGCCCAACGCCAAAACCCCCAGCGGCCCCTCATGGGTATGACCCCAGTCAGCATAACTCCTGCCACCCCTAATCCTACTTCTCCCCCACCCAATCCAAGGTCACTGACACACATGCAAGATTTTGGTCCTTTAAATTTTTTTTTTACTATTTTTTTACTTCCTACCCCTGTTTACTTCAAACACTAACGTTTATCAAAATATTTTTTTCTTGCAACTCATGGCTTTGGCTCCTGATGCCAGGGAGGAAGGAAGAAATGGAGGGAGGATGGGCAGCCACAGCCCTGATGCTGTTTTCTGTACCTCCTGGCTACATGATCCCAACATGTTATTTCACCCTGCCTATCCCACATTAGATGACAGTAGATTTCTGGCTCCTGGTCATGCCCCTGCTTACCAGCCCCTCTAGTGGCAAGTCACAGTTGAGCAGGTCAGAGATGGCATTAATCCTTAATTTGTAACTACTCTGAAACTGTTCTAACTTTAATGTTCCCTAATATTCCAAATTGTTTAAAGACTGTTTAAAAGTAACCTGTAATATCACCCCTATTTTGTGAAGAAGGTTCAGCAATAGAGCAGACTTGATTCACATGAAGAACTCCAACTCTATGTCCAATCCAAGTAGGTTTCCAACTCTCCTTCTCATTCCAGAAAAAAAAAAACGGTCAGAGGTTGAATTTATTTACAAATTGACCTTCTATCAGATCTAGTCTCTCTACACATAGGCTCAGTTTGCCTACAGAATAGTTTGGCCTCAAAGGCAGCCCCCATCCTAACATAATTTTGAGTCCTAGTAAGACTTTTATAAGCCACTGAACTAAAAAAAAAATAAATGATTTGACTGTAATCATAGACACTTATTTCTAATGTAGCAGCATTTAAAAAATGGACCCACCTGAAAAAATGGAGAAGGCTGCCTGGCAGAGAGACAGTTTGTCCCAGTGGGGACACTGTAGGCTTTGAGGGCAAGTGAAGCTGCTTTGGAGGCAGCCCTGTTGGAAGTCGGAGGGGTGATGTAACCCCGGCAAAGTTTTGAAAGAGAGCCCAGGAAGGGCTCTGGGCTGGGATTGGCTGAGAGGCTTGGATAAAAGGGGGGAGCAGGTTTCCCATGGGGGTACGAGAGAGAGAGTGGGGTGGAGGGAAAGGCTGGAGACAGAGTCTCAATACAGCGGTTCCTTGGAGAGCCCTTTGGAGTGCCCTGAGGAGCAGCAGAAAAGGCTGCCACAGGAGAGATGCAGTATCCTCTCTCCAGCCTAGGAGCCTGCGGAGGTAGGATCAGAGAGGGGCTGATTGTGTGGAGACTCCAAGCCTGGAAAGACCTGCCTGCAGCCCAGTGACTGGCTGGGTGAGCACAGCAGAGCTTGGGGGCGGGGGGACTGTTGGAGTCTGATTTGTTTTCCCTGAGGGGTGAGGGAGTCCAGGGGCAGGAAAAAGCCGGGGGGGGGGCTACATTTGCCAGGCTGTGAGGCAGGAGAGTAGCTACAGCCTGCAGCTCAGACACTGCTCCTCACGCCGGGCAGGCCCTGCAGCCTCTCCCCGCATTCCGCTCTATATTGAGCAGATTCTTTTTGGTATTGGGTTGTTAGAAATATTATTAAAATAGAAATGTATAGTGAATAGAGTGTTGTTAAAACTGCACAGTTTGTATCTCGTACCTGATAAGCAGAAACACCACCAAGGACATCTCGCTAATTTACTATCTCTTTGTAACACTAAATCACACATACCTTCAAACTCCTCAGCCTTTGTAGTTTACAAGAGTAGAGGCAATGATTTAATTGACTGTCCTTGAGAAAGAGGGGGGTTTGAACTTTTGGTAACCTGGAGAGCTTTTCTAAGCATGTGTAATTAGCTAATGCATATAAGCCTATCCGCCCCACATACTTAAGTAGGTAATTATAATGCACATGCGACGGATGACGTGACGTCATTTCATATATGTTTGTATGAACCGGAAATGAGTTGTAAGGGTTCCTGCTTCTGCACACGTGCTCAGGAGAGAGAGGATAAAACCCAGCTGAGAGTTTTCCCTGAGGGCAGAGTGTGGTCTTTTGTCTTCACTCTGACCCTATTTGCAAATTTACCTTTTGTGTTGCTAATAGTGTGTCTGAGAGTTCTTTGCCTCCCGAGAAACGAACCGCAGCATTTTTGCATCAGGGCGGTGGAACCGGAGCGTGCTCCATCCACTCCATGCATTGACCTGGTATACCAGTGCTTGCAGGACCGGTGCAAAAAAAAAAAAAAAAAAAATCCCTGCTGAGCCAGGGAAGGGAGTGAAAGGCAGGGGAAGGCTGGCTGCAGGGACTGTAGAGGAGGAGCCACTGCCTGATACCCAGAGACCCTTGGGGCCTGGAGTCCCCAAGAGCACGGAGACGGACACCAGCACCAGGGAACATCCACAGACCATGTGCAGGGACACAGGCAGTTACGCTCCCTGAGACACTTCGCCAGAGGCAGTGCACACGGGTTCCCCAGTACACCGTGTGCAAGTGAGAAACTGTAAATAATTTCTCGAGGGTTTATTGGTTGGTATATCAATGTGTTTATTTAATAGCTATTTGTTATAATGTAAATAATTAAATCTTGTAAATAGTCTGAGAATTGTCTGTGAGGGTGCTTGATTGTAAGGGGAGGCTTTCCACTCAGGGGCACTGCAGCAGCCTCCCGGGGGGCTGGGCAGGGCTACTGGCTACCGGGTGCCCCAGGATCCCACTATTCAGGTGAGGGCGCATGTTGTGTTGTGCCCAGGGTTACGCTAATATGATATGTGATATATGTTATATGTAATCTAGGTCCAGAACCAAGCCTGTTTACAACTATTACAGACAAATGAACCTCACATGACCTACTAGGAAATATCATGTGTACTGTGATTTGAATTGTTTCACAAAATAAGCATTTTTTTTTAAATGTGAGAGCACGAAAAAGAGAACATGTGCACATACATGTGTGTAAGAAATTACATTCTCTCACCCCCCCAAAATCTAAGACTTTGTTTTTAAAAGCCCTTATGTTTGCAATTTAATATTAAGGCCATGAAACAATAATTCAGTTCTGCAAACAATCTCAAAATAACTTTGAGAATGTTGACACCAGAGCCTATCAATGACAATTTAATGATTAAAGTAACTTTTTATTTTAGTCACCCCATGAGAGAGAAACAAATGGATGATCTCTTACTATTCTTTTTGGGGAGACAACTGAATAGAGCTTGGGTTGTTAGCAGTGCTTGGAAAAAAGCTCTGTGGGTTAGTAATCACTCAAGTTTGAGCCCCTATATAACATGCTCCAACTGGCTTATATGCCCAGCCACACATCAGTATACCTGTGAAACAGAATTTCAAATATTTATAGTCAGTCTGTTAGCCAAACATACCAGTAATGTTCACATAATGACTGAGGTGCCTAGTGCTGCAGCATTGACCTCTGGGTCTCCTCAGGGCATCATCACCACAATCACCAAGTGTTTTAAATCCATCAATACTAGTTATTTGTTTAAGCCCCTTTCAAGCAATAGGTCCAACTCTGCAATCTTTCTATCCCACACTGCCTAGTGGATTACCTTATCTGCAACTTCCGTTTAGTATTATATAGTCCCCCACCCTGTTTATTTCCCACTACCTGTGGCTCATTGGTTGCATAGATGTTTTTTTCCATACATGTGCAAGGATTATGAGATGGTTTTGTATACTTTTCTATGCATTGTTCTATGCTTACAACCCCACATAATGGATTGTCTACCTCTCATGATAATGCTACTGTTTGTGACTGTGGGGCAGGGGAAAGGGGAAGGGAGCCATCAATGCCCATTGGAAGGAGCATTCTGAAGACCACCTCAGTCAAGGCTCTCAACTCCATCCCACAACACCCAGTCAGACATGACCTTAGAATCCCTCTAACCCTTTATGAGGTAAGGAAAGCCACCAAGCAGATGAAGATTTCTGTGGGAATTCCATCCACTCCAAATGCCTTCTCATTCTTCAAGTGTGGAAATTACAGAGGGATTACCTTGCTGTTCACCACAGGAAAGATCGTTGTGAGAACCCTCCTAAACTGTCTCCATCCAGTTGCTGAAGAGCTTCTCCCAGAATCACAGTTTGGGTTTAGGGCATCAAGAGGCACACCTGACATGATCGTCACAGCTCATCAGCTGCAGGAGAAATGCCAGGAACAACAGAAAACCTCTCTACATGGTCTTCTTTGACCTCCATGAAAGCTTTCAACTCTGTCAGCCAAGAAGTGTTGTACAAGGAGGATCCTTCTGAAGTACAGATACCCACTAAAATATATCATCATTCTCTGCTCCATACAGTGGTTCTCAATCATTTTTCTATCACGGATCCCTTTTAGGTTAAAATGGAAGTTAAGCAAGGCTTCAACATCTTTCCAACACTCTTCTCAATATTCCTTGCTACAAGGATGCATCTGACCAATAACAAGTTTCCAGATGGAGTGAAGTTAAACTACCAAATGGATGGTAAGCTGTTTAACCTCAGCCAACTCCAAGCCAAGACCAGCCTGACCTCAATCACTGAACTCCAGTACACTGATGATGCTGTAGTGTGCGCTTACTCAGAAGCAGACCTTCAGGCAGTCATCAACAACTTTACTGAGGCATACAAGAAAATGGGACTGATGCTTAACATTCAAAAGACTAAGGTCCTCCATGAACAAGCTCCTAATGAACAGTCCCCAGCTCCAGTAATCCAGATCTACAATGAGACTCTGGAGAACGTTGAGCATTTGCCAGTGGAAGATCCTCCAAATCCAGTACGAAGACAGATGCACCAATGCTAGCCTCCTCCTGCAAGTAAACATCATAAGTATTACGATGATGATCATCCAACATCAACTTTGTTGGGCTAGCCATATCACCCAGATGTGTGACTCCAGAGGCAAATTTTATTCTCCCAGCTCAGCCAAAGCATACACTCAAGAGGAAGGCAGATGAGTGTTTAAGGGATGTCCTCAAAGCCAACTTAAAAAAATGCAACATCAATGTCAACTAATGGAAATCTATTGTCCAGGACCATCCCAAATGAAGGAAGAGTCTGTTGCAAGGATCTCAGTACTCTGAAACCTCATAACAGCAACAGGAGATGAAAATGCAGGAGCAGCAGAAACAGCGTGCTGTGGACCAAAACAAGAATCCAAAGCTACCCACCCCACAAAGAAACACGTCAAAGCTACAGTAGTGTCTTTTAGTCCTGGATAAGCCACATTAGCCATCTTTAGATACACAGATAGATTATCTTCTATGATTGTCCTTCCTCAACTGTGAGAGATTGCTGCAGACAATGACTGTTTGTGACCATTGTTTCCCCATCATAGATACCAGAATCATTTTCACAGTGGGAGAGAACTCCTAGGATACAAATCTTTTTTTCCTTATGTTTTTGTTTTGTTATTTTTTGTTTTCTTTATGTCTCCTTATGCACCTGGGAGTTCTCTAAAATTATTTTCTACCAGTTCAGGAATTCTGTTTTCACTTTTTCTTTTGAACAAATATGATCTGGTGACAACTCAAGCTTCATTGGTACCATTCTGAAATTTAGTGGTGCTAAATATAAACCAGGGTCTGATTTCATAGCCTTTTAGCAGGCACTTCATTTTGACATCTCTTTCTACAAACACAGTGAACACAACCCCCAAAAGCATTTGAGGAACCAGTATTTCTCAGGAGGGATGTTCAATGTACATAATGGTGTGCTTTGTTTTTCTAAGGGTTCCTGCCAAAATTCCACAGATGCATCAAACACAGAAAAAAATATTTGACAGCTGCCATCTCTTCTAACATTTCTCCCTTTGCATGTAAAGGAAAATGTTCTTTTTCTAGATATTGAATTATTTTGAACTTATCTTTTTTTTTTTTTTTTTTTTTCTTTTTCATTGACCGCTGTGTGCACCCACTGTTGGCTATTCTATTCATTCTCTATTATTCACAAAGCAATCAGATCAGAACCAAGACAACCTATGTAGCAGCTCAAATCATGAGATGTCTCCTTCTTCTGTATTTTGACAGCATTATTTTAAGTGGTCTGCAGCATTCTTCAAATGCCCGTAATATGATTTTAGAGTTAGGTTCCTCTGCCTGGATTAACAGAAAACAATTAGCAACATCAAGTACTTCAGAGACACCTCTTGTCAGAAATCACTAATGACTCTTTTTTTGTTTTCATTCTGTAGCAGTAAGCAACAAATGACAAGTAACTTACACTTTCTCCAAATTCTCAGTGTGATTTTTAACTATTCCTTTCTTTATATGAAATAAGGGATTTCCTTAGTTTCTTTTATTCCTGGTAGCATATGTTTTTGAGTAATTAGTCAGACGCAAAGAGTTTAGCACATGTCCCCATTGTTCAGTACCTGGGTTCTAACTGATTAGGATTATGTTATTCAAACTCATAGTGCATAGGCACCCTGTCCTAACTAGGTTCTGTTATTCTTAAGATGTATACATCCAGGACCCAACCCACATAGGGAAATAAATAAATGCCCCTTGTGGGGTGGGAATGCATATGTGGGTTGAGGGGGTGGATGTATACTTTGATACAAAAGGAAGACAGGACTAGGAAAAAGACCCCTGATCCTGCTCAGTGGGTGAATCATGTGTGCTTTTACTACTGAGCAGACTAATTAGCTCTCCAATAAAGTGTCACCATCTACATGTGTGCTGGTAATAGGGCACAGTAAATTAACTCCACCATAAGACAGTACCATCAGCGACAGCAGAGATGCACCTAGTGGGAACCAAAACACTACTATCCAGTTTGGCATCACAATCTAGAGCAAATCAAATTCAAGGAATTCATAGAAATCAGGACAACTGAATTTCTACTAATATCTTAGGGTAAATGGTCTGGTGGGTTGGATCCAGCCCTTGGGCTATATTTTGCCCACCTCTGTGATATACCATTAGGTTTTTTTTCTTCATTTATATTGTACATATTCTTGAATAAAGTTTACAACATCCTGATAGTCTTTCAATGGGATTTTAAGTGTAATCGCAACTGTAAACAACATTATTGATTATATTAATATCTCTTGATGATAAACTTGGTTTGACTAACAAGCTTTCTGGACCTCTGAATTCTGATTCTGTACATTCATTATACCTTTAATGTTGTTGTTTATGACCTTTTCCCTACCAAAATGCTGAAGCTTTGTTAAAAAATCACTATCAAAACCACAAAGAAACAAAAAAAGCCAGAAACACTATGTAAATCCAGTTAAGCTGCAGTGCAAATCTGTCCTCACTCTTGGTGAGACCATGATCACAGTGGGTTTAACAATTTACAAATGGCTATTTTCTGTAACAGCTTCTTACAAGAATATACTACTTGCTAGAAGACTGGGTTATGCCAACTTCCAAAGGATCAACATCTGACTTGCATTATACTAATATGGCTTTGTAGAATCAATATTTTTCATTTTTTCTATACCTAAAAAGTAAAGCTTTATCCTATTATACAGAGAGATATTGTCTAGTCTTATTTTTTGGTTTGTTTTCTGAAGGGAGCATTGATATGAATAATTAGGGAACACACTCAAGTATTTACATTTTTTCCTGGTTTAAAAAGAATGGCAAGAAAAAATATAGCTACATTATAATACAGGAAACATTGCTGTATGACATTTGGTTTTCACCATTTTAAAAAGTACCTTTAGGTTATGCTTAGTTGAGTGGAAAGTGAAGGCTTTAACACTACCCTTATAGATACCACAACCTTTGAATACAGAATTCAGTCTTATTATTTATGAAGTTAGGCAAGTATATAAAGTACAATTGATCCTTGTGGCTATTCTGCCCATATCCTCAGATGTATTAATGAAAGTTTTGGAAAGACTTTGTTCACCATATTAGTAGCTACTAAAAATTTCCTCTCTATGAATTCTCTCAGTTTGCCCCCTACACCGAGGCAGAGTGGATGTCCAAAAAAGAGATATAGATGCTCAGTTCATATATTCATTAAAAGGAATCCACAAACAAGTTATGTATCTTTTCTTCATCGTATTATTAGATGTTCCAGTTTATCAACAAAAACAAAATATTCATGGACATATTAAGAGAACAGACCATTAACTCAACTTAGATAAAATTTAAGATTGGACAGAGGATACCATAAACAATTGTGTATTCAAAATATTTATTAATTTGTTTAGAAATATACCTTCTTTGTAATATTTGTTGATCTAATCTCAAACATCAGAACTGGATTGTTATCCACACAAAATATAGCTCTTTTAATCAGTTTTGGTAAAATTCTTCCCCATGGAAGTCTGTAGGAGTTTTACTATCAACTTCTTTGGGTCTAACATTTCACAAAATGATGTAGGAGGTAAAAATGAATATAAACTGGATGTATGAACATTTTTATTTCATAACCAGCGATTCTTTCTATAGAAATTTCCAACTGAAATACAGGTCAGGCACACAGAAATTTTATCGTACTATAAAAAAAAATTACAAAACCATATTACTGATTGAAGATGGAACTCAATTGGAAATATAATTAACTTAAAGAATTTAAGATAACTAAATGGGGTAACATTGCATACACTTTATTAATCATTGAGAATTGATAACAACATTTATTTATCATTACCTTTACTGAATTTTATGGGAACATATAGAATTACACAGTTCTAAGAACATAAATAAAACAGTTTTCTTGTTTTGGAGGATAAATAGCTGTGCTCATGGACAAAATAAAAGTTGAAAATTTTGATCTGATAGTTACAAATGCCAATTGTATGAAGTATTATAACTACAAATTTCACTGTAATTTTTTGAAGAGGATGCCATAATATAGATTAGTTATGCTAAAATCTCCTGTTATCAAGTTAAAAACACTAACTTATTTTATAGCCTCTGTCCCTAAGTCCTGCAGTGGAATCCATCTGAACAAACCTTTCATCAAGATGAGGGTGTGTAGGGAATTTGTATAATCCATGCATAGGGAACTACTTAAATCACAATAAACAAAAGGGTTTTTTTGTTGCCTTCTCACTGATTTTTCACAAGTATTTCACAACAACTCTGCCCCTTGATGCTGATTGGCAGAGAGGTCTCCAGGTAGAGAAAGACGGATGGGGGGGGCAGCCACCATCTTGACTGCTGACATCCCTTTGGGTTGCCCCACTCCTTGGAGCCAATTGGTAGAGAAGCTCCAGCAGGCGGAGGAGGGACCAGAGGGCAGCTGCCATCTTGTTTGCTGCCCTTCATGTGGTCCCACCAGCTGGCACCCTCCCCTTCCAACAACGAGGACTGCTGGCTCCCACTGGGGATGAACATTTTATTTTTATTAAGTTTTGTTGGTATTGTTTATTTTGTAGACTTTGTGGATTGTGTGGAAAACCTCAGATTCCATGGTTTCTCATGAATTAAGTACGTCCCTACCCATATGCCCGCACTCCAGTTAATTATATTAAAACAGTGTGTGCCAACTTTTTTAGTTGGTATGCCACAAGGAAAAACCCACACCTTCTCAGAATGAGACTCCAGTGCCCTTTCCCTGACTAATCTATTGCTCTGCTTTCTGCTCTCCGCCCTGTGGTCTCAATATCTTGTTTTCCATTCTGTTCCCTGCACTCTGCTCCCTGGCTGATCTGCTCTTTGATTTCTCCTCTCTACTACTGTGTTCCCTGCTCCCTCCCTGATCTGCCGCATGCCATACACAGAGGCTGTCTATGCCACTTGCAGCACTTGTTGCAGGTTGACCACCTTTGTTTAAAGAACTACATGAAATGAAAGAATAGTTACTACTATATCAACAAGCTAGCCATTTAAAGAAAAATGAACAACATTGGATAACCTTTTTAAATATTCTGTCTATACAAGTTATTTTTGTACCCTGTAACCAACAAACTATTCAATAAGTTCTACTACACTTCTAAACCTGCTGGAAAGTGCTTATTCTTGTACAAATTATTAATAAAAACAATATTTAATCAGTTCTATCATTCTGTCAGGCATTTCTGCATACAAAAAGCAGAACTGCTTCACCATTTGATTTGAACATGTTTCAAGTCATTTCATCCAGGAAACGTGGTGACAGCTGCATGCCTATGTCGGAGCTGCGTGGAGTTAATATTTTCAACTTCCAGTAGGTTCATATTTGAATTTCAGTTTCTGATGCTTAGCATTGGGTCCAAACCTGGATTTTTTCCTCTTATCTGTTTTTGCTGCATTCCAGGATGCTTTATGGATACAGCCACAGTTCCTTCTTCAGCTATAATTGACTTCATAAATGTAGAGCAAGTGACATAAATTGCCGTAATATGTTTCCAAAATGTCAAAGCATCCTTTAATAAGCTCTAAAATTATCAAGATAAATACAGGAAAAGAAAAGCTCTAACTTAATAAGTTATGTAAATTCTCCAAGGATCAATAAAACAAACATAAGCTTCACCTTTACAACTCTCTCCCACTCTGGTAAGAAATAACAATTTCTGCTTCTCTAGATTAGAATTTCTTGAAGCAGTTTAAATTTTGCCAAAAACTAGTCTCTTCATCACTGCAGTATTATAGCCTAGCAAGATTTAATTTGGAGATGTCTCCCAAACAGCTGCTTTGTTCCCAATTTAGGGAAGGATTTTGTAAAATATTTCAAAACTGCTAATTCAAATATTAAGATTTCTTTATGATATCACAAGATGTACTTAGCTTAAAAATATTTTTCTGAACAAAGAAAAGGAAGAAAAAATCCACATTATTTGGTTTATTATATATTATATATTTTTAAAGAGACTGATACATATGTCATAATATCTGACCCAACACCCCCCCCCAAAAAAAACTTTGGTTTATTACTATGATGATCAAACATAATGCATTATTACAGCTGTTCAAAAACTGCAGTTTAACTTAATACAAACTTTTTATTCAACTCAACAACTTGCCTGAGTACTAATAGTCTTACCTATTCTGTGTTGCACATTTGATTTACACTGTAATAGCCAGGCAATCATCCTTCTAGAGTGATCTAGGAGACATTTACAAAATTGCCCTTTCAAAATATCCTTATGTGAGAGTCCTTATCTTATACAATAATTCATTTTCACTGCAGAACTGTACTGTAAACACAGACTGGGAAACAGAAGTCAGGTAATGTACCCTTAATATTCAAGAGAAGAATTCCAGAGCCTGCATACAATGGAAAGAAATACAGCGACTATTTCAATATAACCTTGATTATTTTACCAAAATAAAATGAGGCATCCCAAGAGCTACTGAGCTTTTTTTATTGTTGTTGATTAGAATTCACCAGGTTTTCATTGAGGTACTGGTGAAAGAGGCTTTGCCTGACTAAGTTTATTCAAGAGCAGCATGTTGAACAGACCCTGAGCAGCCCAGGGCTGTTCCCTCCAGCTCAATGTGCTGTGGATGGGCTGGCTGGGGCATGAGGGTGCATCAGTGTGGGGCTAGCCAGTAGGCAGTAGCTGGGGCAATATCTACACGTGCGGAGTTTTGAACTCTGCAGCCAGATAGTACTTGTATTTACAAATACTATCCTTCTGCAGAGTAAATTAATTAACTCCAGCCTAATGGGGGGCACATGTAGGTGCCAACATGTTTACTGCATAGCTAATAGTCTACTATGCATAAACATCTCATATGAGTGTGCCTCATTTCCTCCTAGTCTGGAGGGGGAAACACCCCTTTGTAATGAGACTTGTGATACCCAGTAACTATGTTTACCCCCAACTTTCCTTTACCCAAGAACAGTAGCGACATAGAATCTCTCAGAAGATCACTCACCCCACCCGTACAGCTATGTGCAGGGGCATAGCTGGTGCAGAGGCTCACAAGTGAATCAGAATATGGTGCTTTTATGGTAATGAAAAACTGCAGCGTTTCAACTTACTGAGCCAAATTCACATCTGACGTTCCCTAACAAGCCGGCAAGGGGGTAAAGTGGTCAGTGGAACCTCCTGTTTAATAAAAAATCCCCAACATTTAAGCCAGTTTCAAATACTAATACCAACAGGCTTCTTTGAAAAAACACTTCGGCCATACCAACAGCCAGTTAAATCAGGAACCTAGTTTTCTGAGGCGCAACTTCAGATGCCTAAATGTGAGATGAGCAGTCAATCTTTAGACACACAAACTGAGAATTTTGGCCTGTTTGTCTGATTCATGGGTAGCCTCATGGACTCAGTCAGCTGGCAGAGCACATTAATGTAAAGTGATCCAAAGCACACCCTAAAAGGAATACAGAAATGGAAAAAGTTTGTTGCTTCAAAGTTTTTTGTTCTCATTTATAATAAAAGAAAAAGCACAACTTCCATTCCAAACAGCAGGTTCACTAAGAAGCTGAACAAAGCAGTGGTGTTCATGAGAAAATATGTCATGAAACAGAAAACAGCCCAGAATAAATAATAAAACCACAAACCTGGGAGACAGCAATAATCTGTCAAGTGATTTCAGCCATTTGAGTATTTAGCCAGGAACAGAAGACTGTGCATAGAAGCTAACATGTAAATGAAAACCTATGAAGAATTGCTGGTGCTTCATTTCTGGTGGAGATGAGCAGCAGGAACATTAACATCTCAGCAGGATAGCCAGCCCAGTCCAATTTATCCAGTTGCTTTTAAAAATGGCATTGAATATGTGCAGCAAATGTATTGCTTCTTTGAACTGGAATACCACAAAAAATGAAGAAATTCTTGCTTTGCACTGAAACCCACCTGGTGCACTGCTAAATTTAAAATGGTATCTGCTGTTCATTTAATCAAAAATGATGTTCCCTTTTTCACTCCCTTTGCCAATTTCATTTAAAAAAATCATTTATATTGAATTAAGTAAAATTTTACATGAGCAGAGAACACATAGTAGAAGGGAACAAAGAGAGACAAAAACAACAATATATCATTAAGTAGATCTTTAACCAAATTGATTGCAATTAGAAAAAAATAAATCAAGAATAATGTTTCAATTATAATTCCAAAAAAAATTACTTTCAATATATTTAGTGACAATTTCAATATAGGTCTCCCAGGCAATGAAGAGAGACCAGCTCTTCTATTTGTCTCTGTCTGTCAGCATTAGTCCTAAGACATCAGGAGTTGCTAGTGTCATTCATTGAATCATAATCCCTCACATGCTTTACTCTTTTGAATATATAAATTATATAATAAGATGTATTCTCTCACCTAGAGGTAGAGAAAGTCCAGCTACAGGAAGTGAAACACTGAATACAGCCAGGCTGCTTTAAATTGTCATGATATCAAACAAGTATGTAAACAAGCATTTGTGGGACCCAGCTAAGGTTTAGGTGGCTTGCTTTAAGCTGCCTAAACCTAAATTGGTAGTGGTGTGTGCAGACATTCGTCACTTCCAGGAGCAAAGCAAAAAGCCTGAGGTAAGTCACTTGGGGGGGGAAGGCAGGGGCTGGTGGGAGGGTAGGTGGGGGCAGCAATAGCCCAGCTGGGGGTCAGTGGGGTAGGAACATCACAACCCCGGGGCTGGGACAAGTGGTTAGGTTTTCCCAGCCTTGATTAGTGCTATGCATACATATAGGCATTCAGTAGACCCCTTTAACCCATTTTAGAGTAAATTAATCCATGTTGATCTTAAGTTGGTTCACCTCCTATCAAGACTTTTAGAGCAATTTATGCTCTGTGAATAAATGCCCAACCATTTAGATCAACCTAACTTTGGTTAAGTCAATCTAAATATAACACTTGTACATACCCCTAAGTAGCAAGGAGGAATGGAAATGATGACCTCTACAGAGACAAGTCACCAATGCTTGAACACCCTATGAACTGGGTGCAGGCAGAGTACAGGAATAAGCAAGTTATATCAGTCTTAGAACTGCATTAGTTCAATCTTAAAACCCGCTTGCTACATGGGCACAGTTGCCCCAGTAATGATAAGTACTAATTGCCTCTCCCAAAGACACAGTGCACTACAGCAACATCCTTGCATTCCCCACCTTAATTTTCCACCAGCGTGGTAACAAACATCAGCAAGTGCAAGCAACACAAACTCCCCCACCTTTCTAAACAAAGAATAAATGGAATTCATGGGCGGGTTCCAACGAGCACGCATGTGCCCCTTGCAGCCTCTCAAACCAGTTTGAGATGCCACAAGGGATATGCTGCAAATGAAAAAAATGTTCACCGTGCTGTATAGTCGCAGTGCAGGCTCAACATTTTATACCTGGAAATCTAGGTATATAAAAAAAAAGGGGTGGGGGGAGCAGGGCAGGGCAGGCTCCCGGACCATCCACTGAGGTAAACCAGAAGTCAGTCCTCCAGAGAGGTGCTCTGATTTCTGTCCAGAGCATCCCTATGGTGCTTCTGCATTTACCCTTTGTGTGGTGGGGCAAGCAGAAGAGTCATGCAAGGCTGCAGGTTGACTGGGACCCAGGCGGTGTCCCAGGTAAGCTAGGGATGTAAGGGTGGTGGGGTTTATGGGTGTGGGGAGTGTGATTAGAGGCGGGGAGGATGTACAATCTGTGGGTGCCTTTGTGGATGGGCTTGAACAGGGGCTGCCACACACTTGTCCCACCACCCGTCCCCTACAGTGCCAGCACCAGTGGCAGCAGCTAGCACAACAGTGGTATGGTTGCAGGCACGGCCTGTAGCAGCATGGCACTGCCCAACATGGGCTATGTACATACTGACCAGACCTAAACTGCTAGCACATGGCTTTGAACAGAAAAGCAATGCGCTGGTAGGCCAGGCTAGGCTGGCTCCATTCAGCATAGAGCCCATGTCATGCAGCACTGCTGCTATACCCATTGTGCCGGTGCCATGGAGGGTGGGGGGGTAGGCATGTGGCGGCTCCCACTTGAACCCCTCCGCAAACCCACCCACAAAGCTCACATCCCCCCACACTGCACACATCTGGTGCTAGCAGCCAGCCAGGCCATGCCAGCAGCAGCACTGCCAGAACTGGAGTCTGTGCAGAGAGAAAGCATGCTGCAGGACCGAACCCAACCCAGCCCTGCATGGCCCACTAGCTTGCCTTTGCACAGGACTAGGAGGTGCAGCTCCAAGATACGCAGCTCCTGTGAAAAGGTGCATGCTAGCCAAGCCAAGCTGGGCTGGGCTGGGCTGGAGTGCATCAGGCTCATTCTCCATGACTAGGGACAGACTTTCAAAAAGCCTGAATTGATTTGATCTTTGCAGGTTAGTCTAATCTGGCTAGGCTAAGTCAGTTTGTAACCCTGACAGCTATCCCAAAAATGGGACATGCCTGCAGTGGCTCAAGATAGTGCTGTCCTCTCCCACAGCACAGACCATAGCCAGTGTGTGGTCTGCTAGCTGATGGTGAGGTGTCTGTATAAGGCAGAGGGGAGGGGAGAATAATCCCTGCTTAGCAGGGAGAAGGCAGGCAGATGCTCTGTGCTTGCACACCTGTGCTGAGCTCCAGCCGGGTGTAGAGGGGAGGGCCAGCCCTGCTGTGGAGCAGAGAGCCCCTCTCAGCCCAGAGAGCATGCCAGGATGCTGGGGGTGTCTGGTTTCTCTTAAAACAGCAAAGGGTCTGGGACAAACATTGCATAAACTGGTTTTAGCCAAATCACTTAAGTCTGATACTACATTCAACCAGGTTTATCTCAAACTGGTTTCAGCCATTTTCACACTGGTTTATGTGTTCTGAACATCTGTTCTGTTACAAGTTTAAACCAGTTTCTGATCACTTAAACCACTTTATGTATAATGTCTGTCCCTAGCTCATGAGGCGCAGGTTGCAATGCACTTCTGCACAGTTGTGCCTACAACAAGCCATGGCGCATTGCCGCCTGAGCTTCATGGAAAATGCACCCAGCCAGTCCGATGAGACCTGGCCTGGCCTGTGCAGCTAGTACACACCTTTGCACAGGAGCCACGTGTCCCAGAGCCACAACTCCTGGTCCTATGCAAACATGTGTAAACGGGATATGCTGTGCTGGGACCTCCTTGCACAGACCATGGGTCCATTAGTGCTGCTGCTGGCATGGCTCCGCTGGCACCGCCCCCCCATCACACACCCAGTGTGCCCAGCTTCCAGATAGGATGAAACCTGCTGGCAGGAGCTGTGGCTGCAGTGGCAGCTGTCCCCACATCTTGGTTAGTGCAGGGGTTATGGGGAGCTCTAATTTTTCTATGATAAGAAAGCCAAAAGCAAACATAAAAGCATATAGACATTTAGAATTTATTTTATTAAAAAAATAGAGACACTGGTATGATTCCAAATTACTTTACAATTGTAAATATATAAATAAAGCATTGTCCAACTGATCTCTCTCCCTGTCTTATAAGACGTCTTTTGTTTTAATTGCAGAAGAACAATCTACACCCCAGGGTACTCAAGGAGATGGCGAGCATCATAGCCCAGCCTCTGGCATGGATAGTTGAAAACTCCTGGCACTCTGGTGTAGTGTCCGAAGACTGGAAGAAGGCCAATGTGGTGCCTATCTTCAAGAAAGGGAGGGAAGTGGATGCAGCAAGCTATAGGCCAATCAGCCCGACTTCTATCCCGGGAAAGATCTTAGAAAAGATTATTAAAGAGCCCATCCTTAATGGACTGGCTGACGCCAACATCCTGAGGGATAGCCAGCACGGATTTGTTGTGGGTAGGTCTTGCTTGACCAATCTCATTTCCTTCTACAACCAAGTGACCTATCACCTGAACAAGGAAGAAGAGATTAATGTCATATATCTTGACTTCAAAAAAGCCTTCAATCTGGTATCCCATGATCACCTCTTGGCAAAACTGGCCAATTGTGGCCTTGGGTCCACCACGATCTGCTGGCTGGGAAATTGGCTCCATGGTCAGATACAGAGGGTAATAATTGACGGAAGTCAATCCTCATGGTGTCCTGTGAGTGCGTCCCCCAAGGCTCTGTCCTTGGACCCATATTGTTCAATATCTTCCTTAATCATGTGGACATTGGAGTCAGAAGCAGACTGGCCAAGTTCACCGATGACACCAAACTTTAAGGCAAAGCATCCACACCAGAAGACAGGAGAGCAATCCAGGCTGACTTGGACAGGGTCAGCAAATGGGTGGATGAGAACCTGTTTAACACTTAAAAATGCAAGTTTCTCCACCTTGGGAGGAAAAACCTGCAGCATCCTTATAGGCTCAGCAGTGCTACACTGGCTAGCACTATGGAAGAAAGAGACTTGGGAGTCATCATTGACCACAAGATGAACATGAGCCTGCAATGCGATTCTGCGGCTAGTAAAGCAACGAAAACCCTAGCTTGCATCCATAGATACTTCTCAAGCAAATCCCAGGACATCATTCTCCCCTTGTACTCGGCCTTGGTGAGGCTGCAGCTGGAGTACTGGGCTTCACAATTCAAAAAGGATGTGGAGAAGCTTGAGAGAGTCCAGTGAAGAGCCACATGCATGATCAGAGGTCAGGAAAACAGACCTTACGATGACTGAGAGCCATGGGTCTCTTTAGCCAGGAAAACTGTAGACTCAGGGGTGATCTGATGGCCACCTATAAGTTTATTGGGGTGACCACCAGTATCTGGGGGAACGTTTGTTCACCAGAGCACCCCAAAGGATGACGAGGTCCAATGATCATAAACTACTGCAAGACCGTTTCAGGCTGGACACAAGGAAGAATTTCTTTACTGTCCAAGCCCTCAAGGTCTGGAACAGTCTGCCATCGGAGTTGGTTCAAGCACCTACATTGGACAACTTCAAGAATAAATTGGATGCTTATCTTGCTGGGATCCTATTACCCCAGCTGACTTCCTGCCCCTTGGGCAGGGGGCTGGACATGATGATCTTCCGAGGTCCCTTCCAGCCCTAATGTCTATGAAATCTATGAAACATGGATTTGGGGGTATTTTAAAATGTGAATATGCAATTTTTTTTATCAGAGAATTTGAAGTTTTTAAATAGGGAATACCAGGATTCCTGCTGGTGAGGCAAGTGGCAGGACCTAGGCAGAGAAGCTTGCTCAGGACTGGCACCTGGGGCCCAGATGGAGGGCAAATGAGGTTGCTGACCTCCTGGCCATTTGGGTGTAGGGGACTGTGTTTGTGTTGGGGAGGACTGTGTGTGAGCGGGTGCTGCTTGGGAGGGGTGGCTCCCCCACCTTCCCCTGCATGGTCTACAGCCCCTCCTGCAGCAGCAGTGGCCATCTGGGTGCTCAGGGCCTTCCTGGCACAGCCCTCCCATGGTGTGGGACAGTGCAGTGTGGCCCAGCTGC
Organism: Crocodylus porosus; assembly: GCF_001723895.1. Lineage (NCBI taxonomy): Eukaryota > Metazoa > Chordata > Crocodylia > Crocodylidae > Crocodylus > Crocodylus porosus. The sequence continues at coordinate 56,012,473 of NW_017728909.1, read as the reverse complement.
CTGACACCCAGCACTGCCTGTGCCACATCACACAAACCGGGCCCAGCTTGGCACAGGGCCATGCACCTTCAGGCAGCTCTGGGCTGCTTGAGTTGTCACCTAGGCCCTGGCACCACTCGCAGGTACTGCATGTCATTCTGGGTCAGGTCCTGCATGCACAGGCACTGTGTTCTGTCAGGTTAGGCTGGTGCCATGGAGGCAGAACCCAGCTTGGCACAACATGTGGTTTGTGCGAGCAGCACTGGGCTCTAGGTGACAGCTCAAGTGGCCTAGAGGTGCCCAAAGGCACATTGCCCCATGATGTGGCACAGGCAGCAGTGGGTGCCAGGTGGCTGGGGTCAAACCATGCTTCCCCTGCCTTGGGAAGGCTCTGCCAGGAGAGCCCCAAGCACCCCAATGGCCTCTGCTGCTGTTGAAGGGCTGTGGGCCATTCAGGGGGGTCATGAGTGCGGTGCTGGGGTGGCATGTGGGGACACATGTGGGCCATGCAGGGGTGCATGTGGACCCTTCAGAGGAGTGCCCTGTGAGGGGGCTGTGTGCCCTGTAGGGGGAGGCTGTGGCTCTGTGGGGGGGCAGGCTGTGAGGCCTGTCAGGGGTTGTGGCTCTGTGGTTGGAGATGTGGGCCCTGCAGGGGGGTGTAACAGGCGGTGCCTGCTCAGGGTCCGTCTACTGGTGGCCCCGACCACCTGTTATGGGCCAACCGCCTGCCTTATCGCCTGCCATGCCTTGTTGTTAATTAAGCAGGAGGCTGCCTATTGTATGCCCTGATGCTAGGGGGCACTATCTGTGGTTCTGTTTCTCCCCTAGACCACAGCCTAAGCCTCACAGATGGTATTTGTAAATTCCTCCTTATACTGGGGTCTCTGCCACTGTGGGCCTACCCCTTTTCTCTCTTGCTAGGCCTGTCAGTCAAAAAATCCCCACTAATCAGGCTCTAACTCTCAAAAAAAATCCCTCACTCGGGCTTCGGTGTGCTCTGTCGTGCTGGGGTCAGCTCACCCCCAAATACTGCACCCTCTCTGGTGCCAGGTCCACACACTGTAGTGGGCCCCCAATGAAGCCTCCTCCTTCCCCAAATAGCCTCACCCAAATCACTGGTCTTAACATTCAACACACTACCTAGGCTTCTATAGCCATATAATGGAAAAATGATAATACAGAAACAAGAGAGGCAACATGCCTGCTTACTTTAGATGATCACGAGGATGGATCAGGGCATGGCATAATCTTCTGACAGAGACTGTGGCTGTGGCACCGTGGTCATTGGGAGTTTGCCTCCCTGCTGCCCCTCTGGCCTTCTCCATTTGCCATTTGCAGGGTCTTGGCCTTCCTCTTCCTGTCACCTGGCCAGTTGGCAGGGCTTGAGCCTTAACTCCTACTTGACCAGCCAGCCATGACTGGAAGGTTCTGGACTTAAAGGGACCACTCTATCTCTTAGTAACAGGGTTAGGATTCCCTGTTACAGTGGGGCAGTCTGTGTGTTTTGTGCGGGGGACTGCATTCTGTGCGGGTACAAGGTACCCGCCCCTCCTGAGCAGCCCCTCCCACATAGTCCCCCCACTCCTGCAATCCAACCACAACACCCTCATCCCCAAGCCACCCCCACAAACCCCTCACCCACATACCCAGCCACAAACCCCAAACCTCCATCCCTCCTATACCCCTCAAACCTCACCCCCACAAACACTACAGCCACTCAATCTCCCCCAATCCCCCACTCCAAATTGCTTTACACTTGTAAATATATCAATTGCCCAACTGATCTCTCTCTATACAGTGGTGTTTCATTTTAATAGCGGAAGAACACCATTTTGGGTATTTTAATGAGAAAATTTGGGTTTATCAGAATATTTGCAGGATCTCTGCTGGTGAGACAAGTGGCAAGACCTGTGCAGAGGAGCCTGTCCAGGGCCAGCACTGGGGACCCAGCTGGAGGGCAGATGAGGTAGCTGACTTCTTGGCCATTTGGGGCCAAGAGGACATGCTTTGACAGTTCAAAGTGGGCCACCACAAGAAGCACATCTTCTGGGTGATAGCTGCTTAGATGGCAGAGTGGAGGCACCCCATCTGGGTCTGGTAGGGATGCAGCCATGGGAGCAGGTCACAGCCAGGCAGCAGCACCCACTGCCAGACTGGTGCAGTGGGTAGAGTGTATAGGGGCCACTCCAGGTTAGGGCTGCTTCAGCAGTCCAACTGGCAAAAAGGGTACTGTCCCCAGATGGCAAGTGGCTGGGCGCAGTTCCTGGGTACCTTCCTGGCCAGAGCCTCCTTCCTGGTCATGTACAGGGCCCACTTGGCCAGGGCCAGGAAGAGGTTGACCAGGAGGCCCCAAGACTTGGTGGGGCCATGGATGGAGTGCCAAAAAATAAAAAGTTGGGAGGCAAAGTTCAACCAGAACCAAGTAGCCCTGAGCTGCTCACCAGGGATATTGCTGGGGCCAGCACAGGGCAGGTTTTTTACTTCTGGGTCCAGAACAGGTGCTAGCCCCAGGCTCTAGCTCCCCTTGGCTGCAGATCTGGGAGGAGCTGGAAAGGGTCATTTTGCCCTAAGTGGCACAACTTACCCCAGACAAAAGTGCATGTCCAGGTATATGCGCCGAGGCAAAAATCCCCGACACAAATTTGTGCCACTTCTATTTGAGCTGCTGCAAGCGTATGTGCCTGCATGTGTGGACGTGCTCCATGAGTCTTATTTAGGACCTTCTCTTAAAAGAAATGCTCTTAATGCTAGGCTAACATCCGGGGTGGAAGTACCTCCAATCCTTCAAAACACCAATTCTTACACAATTTTCCTTTTGACCTGCAGATGTGACCCCAAATAGCACTGCCTGAATTCCTGTGTTCCTGCTACAGATAATGGTATACATACACTGTTTCAGATCACCAAACTGAAGTCTCTGAAACATCTCTGACATCTTGGCAGCTTACACATTTGGTTGTCCAGTGCAAGTTCAAACTGGGATTTATTAAAGCTGAAATTCTGGATACATAAAGAGGATTTTTTAAGGGGCTGAGCTTGGCCTTATCACCGTGACTTCAGTTAAGCAGTATACCAAATAGAACTATCAGATTCTATTTAGATTAAACTGAACACAATATATATTTTTATTTATTTTAAGCTTCAAAAGAGAAAAATGCAAATAGTATCAATGTCAATCTTTATCTTTAAATTCAACTCTTCCATGAAAGACCCTTTTTGTACTACAAGACAGAACAACATAATAGATAAGATACTCAGAATTCATAAGTATGATTAAGCTCTGTAGAATCTCTGGGTTTTTCAGACCATACAGGCAGCAGGGTTTGACTAAACCATCAACATAGGACAAAATCTTGTTGATCAAGAGCTAGTGTTATCCTACTTTATTTAACTATGATTTAGGTAAATGCTTTATGCCCTATGGATGGCATTAGGTAAATGCCACATGCCCATCATAAATAAATAGTGCCCATAAATAGTGTATGGTAACACTAGATCTAGATCAACTACATTTTGTCCTTTGCTGATGATTTAATTAACCAGCTATGGCACCTTTTGGCACATCGGGCTCTTCTCCCACATCACTGCCAAGCACCACTGACTGACTGAGTCATATCTCCTTTCAGCTGTCAAGAAGTTGGATGGCCAGAGTATGCCAGTTTTAGGGCTTTTTCAGTCAGATACAGGGGAAACTATTTAAGGGAAAGCAAAGTAGCAACTACATTACATTTTTCTTTACTCTGGCTTTTTTTTATTTACCATTGCCTGCTATCCAAACCTAGAAAAATACTGAAGATTACAGATAGCCATTCTGGCTAGAAGTAGTTTCATACATTTCCTATTTAAAAACATTTGTGGTAAGGCAGAATTTGTCCTAGGGAATGACTTAAGCAGTTAAGGGCCCATAGCAGCATGTAGGATGACAGAAAGTACTTCATTTTGAAGTCAAACCCTGATGCCTACATGGTCTGAAAAACCCAGAGATTCTACAGAGCTTAATCATACTTAAGAATTCTGAATATCTTATCTATTACATTGTTCTGTCTTGTAATGCAAAAAGGGGCTCCTCCATGGAAGTGTTATGTTTAAAGATAAAAATCAGCATGGATACTATTTGCTTTTTTCTCTGTTGAAGCTTAAAATAAATAAATAGTAAATATATTTTGTTCAGTTTCATCTAAATAGAATCTGATCGTTCTATTTAGTATATTGCTTACTGAAGTCATTGCTGAAGAGTACATTTCAACTTTCTCTATTAACTTCCAGAATGAAGAACAAAGAATTAACCTTGAGATACTAATCTGTAAAATATGTGGTATAACCAGCTGGCAAGTCTTTAGACAGTAAGCACTACTGAAGGGTAAGGCGACATTATATTCCTCGTATGTCCAGAGAGGGATATTCAAGTCCTGTCCATGTGTTATCACTCATGTATACCAAACTGGGAAAAAATGGTGGAGAAGCCATTTCAAGGACATCCCCTTGTCGTCTCTCAATTACACCAGAAAAGGTACATGAAAGTGCTCTGTAAGAGGCCTAACTACCTCGTGCAGGCAGGAACAGATAGGCATGGTTGCTCAGGAGACCCCAAGATACACCAAAGAGTACAGACGAACCCCAGCTGTGTAGGTTCGGAGTTAATCCTCTCAGGGAAGCAAAAAAAAACCCCCTTAAACTCATGCCACAAGGTACAGAATGCCATGTGCACATCTGCAATTCTGGTATCTCCAAATTTACTAGTTCTTCGCTCTTGTATTCCAACACCTCTTTCCACAGAAAAGAGGCGATACATTCCTGTCACTTCCAACCCATGGATTAAGTGATAAGCAGCAGGGGACATTTTCTTCCTATTCATTGCTCTTTCCTGCCTTCTCTACTTGAGATCAGCTGTGCCAGGATGTGGGCACCAGCCCAACTAATCTGTTTGAGTGGCACCTACAGATAACACTGGGGCAGTTGTCCTGCAGGATCTGGCCCCTGATACTCCCAAGATTTCAGGGACCTAATGCTAGGGTGGTGCACACTGGGTATCCCCTGACAAGGGCTCCACAAGCATGCATATTGTGCTGCCATGCCCCAAAACCCTTGGTACCCTGGGAATTCCCTTGCAGGGGGATTTGCAGAGCAAGAATGATGGGGCCTTTGAAGCCCTGGGTATTCCTGCTCAGGACAGCTGAAGAGTGCAGGAAGCCTTGGGCAGCCCATGCTCTCCTACTATTAGCAAACAGACGTCGGCTATGAAGAGGCAACAAAAAATAAAACTCAATATATTTGTGCTCAAGATTTTTGGTAACTGTAGCATGAAAAAAAGGCTATCAAGTCTGTTTCTTCAGATTTTGTGCTACCATAAAGATTTTTATGGTGGCATAAATGTAATGTCTGTTTTTCAGCCTTACTTCCAATATGGTCCCTTCAACAGCTTTTTTTTCCAACCTATTTCTCAGAAGGTTTTGCCCTGCCCACTCCTATGCAGGTTTATGTTTATTACAGCAGCTGTTTATAATTAACTACTTAGTAAGATTTGGTAGGTAATTAGGCTCTTCACTAACCGTTTCTGAGTTGCTGTAAGAAAGATGCATGTCCCCTGTGATAGACATGATAACAGAGTAGCTTGCATTGATATTGAGTGTATGCTACATAGCTGACAGAAATGTAAGTCTTGTTTTCAGGGCTTTCATTCTGTACTTTTCACAACCATGAATTTTACTGAAAATTTAAATGTAAAAAGTCAAGGACTTCACTAATGCAGACATGACTTAGAACAAGTAAGGTGGAACAAGTATCACTGCATTTTTCAATCTCTGGTCTAATTAAAAAGCAAAGTTCAAATAAGGAGAGCTAACATTTTTTATTCTATTAAAAACTGTAACCTTTCCTTTTCAGGCATGCATACCAATTCTAGATTTACTGTAATTCCACCTCAGGTTTGCAAGACTTACTTCTTTCTTCTTTTAGTAGCATTACTAAGGGGAAAAGCATGTATTGTCTTACCTGGTTATAAGCTGTTGGGTAAAAAAATGTACAAGTCAGTATAGTACCTTGATATGTCTTTCTGAAGTCCTTTAAGGATTACTTTTAAAAATAAGTTATTTTGGATTATACAATATTGCTATGTATTTTTTCCTCCCTATTTATTGGGATACCTTAGATATGCAGTAATTGACTCAAGGAGGAATATTTTAATATTATATATGCATGCATCATTGTATGTTTATTTGCAAGGAGAAACTTGATAATTAGGGAAAAGCACCAACTGTATTCCTTCCATAGTTATTTGACACTTTTTAAAGTAATTGGACCACTAGAGTATTCTTTATGCAAAAACCCTTATTTAAATTAATTGAACCCATATACTTGTTTAAGTGTGCCTATAGAACTTAATTTTTTTTTTTTTTTTAAGTAACTCTGCTACAGGCCTGTCTTCCTGATGGAAGTCTAGATGCAGTTCTGAAGAGGAAAGCATTGGTTTGAGTGGGTGAGTGATGTACTTTTCTTCATTAAATTCATGATTTTTTTATTACATATCGTAATATTTCAGAATGGCATACAACACCATTTTGTGTCAAGACTATTCAGATTTCCCTACTACCATTATTTGTTCAGCGCTCTAATTCACTTCTGAGTATGCTTGGATGACCAGGAAGCTCTAATTTTGAAATGCATTCATAGATTCATAGATTGTAAGGCCGGAAGGGACCTCAGAATATCATCGGGACCAGGCCCCTGCATCAAGCAGGAAAGATAACTGGGGGTCTAGTGACCCCAGCAAAGTGACTGCCTAGTCTCCTCTTTAAGATCTCCGGGGTAGGTGATTGTATAACCTCTGGAGGCAGCTTATTCCAGTCTGGACACCCTGACTGTGAAGAAGTTTTTCCTAATGTTGAGCCTGAATCAGTTTTCTAGGAGTTTGTGATCATTACTCCTAGTTTTCCCCTCAGGTGACCTGGTGAACAGTTGCTCACCAAGCCCTTGATGTACTCCCCTAGTGTAGTGGTAAGCTGCTACCAGGTCTCCTCTCAGCCTTCTTTTCCTCAGGTTGAAGTGTCCCAGATCCCTCAGCCTTTCCTCATATAGCATGCCTCTCAGGACTCTGATCATATGCGTGGCTCTTCTTTGGACTCTCTCAATCTTGTCCACAACCTTGTTAAAGTGTGGTGCCCTGGATGCAGTACTCCAGCTGCAGTCTCACCAGTGCTGAGTAGAGCAGAAGAATCAACACCTTGGCTTTGCTGGAGATGCATTGATTGATGCATGCCAGAGTATTATTTGCCCTACTGGCTACAGCATCACACTGCTGGCTCATATTCATACTGTGGTCTATTATTATCCCCAGGTCCCTTTCATTTGTGGTGCTTGTCAATTTGGTGCCACCAAGCCTAGTGGTGTGTTGGAGGTTGCTCATCCCGAGGTACAGCACTTTACATTTATCAACATTGAACTTCATCAGGTTCCAATCTGTCCAACTTGCTAACCTGTCTAGGTCCACCTGTATCTGTAGCCCATCTTCATGCGTGACCATGCTTCCTCATAACTTGGTATCATCTGCTAACTTGGCCAGTGAGCTCTTCACCCCCACATCTAAATAGTTAATAAAGATGCCAAATCTTTGACAAGTACTGGACCGAGCACCGACCCCTGTGGGACACCGCTGCCCACTTCTCACCAGGATGACACAGATCTGTTCACTACAACTCTCTGAGTCCTATCCTGCAGCCAGTTTCTCACCCACCTGACTGTCTCGGAGTTAAGCCCGCAATCCTCCAATTTTCTCCTGAGGACATCATGAGGTACTAGTTCAATGGCGTTTTGGAAGTCTAGGTATACAACGTCAATGTGCTCTCTCATGTCCACGTGGAGTGTTATCTGGGCATACAAGGAGATGAGGTTGGTAAGGCAAGACCTGCCCACAACAAAGCCATGCTGGCTGTCATTCAGAATCTTACCTTCTGGAAGCTTATTGCAGATACACTCCTTGATGAACTTTTCTAGGATTTACCGTAGGAAAGAAGTTAGGCTGACTGGCTACAGCTACCCAGGTCCTCCCTCCTGCCCTTCTTGTGGATGGGCACAACACTGGCCCTCTTCCAGTCCTCACGGACTTCTCCATGGTACCTCAAGTTGTGGAAGAGTTTTGAAAGGGGTTCCACAATAACTTTGGCCAGCTCCTTCAGCACTCTCAGATGAAGATCATCCAGTCCTGCTGACTTGTATACATCTAATTTTATTAATTGGTAATACACCAATTCTACGGCAATAGTAGGACGGTGATTATTCCTACCATACTCATCCTCTACTCTACCTCTTGTCGTTTTCCCCCTGATCCTGATCCAGTGAAAGACCAAGGCAAAAAGGTCATTCAGAAGTTGAGCTTTCTCCTGGGTGCTGGTAACCCACTCTCCTAAGTTGTTGAGCAATGGCCCCACACTCCCATTTATTTTCCTTTTGTTCCCTATGTACCTAAAGAAGGACTTCTTGTTCCTTAATTCCTGTTGCTAATTTAAGTTCAGTCACCACTTTAGCCTTTCTTATCTGTTCCCTGCAAATGCAGGCTGTCATGAAACGGTCCTCCTTGGGGCCTGCCCTGAGCTGCCATTGTTTATAAGCCTCTTTCTTCTTTCTTAAGAGATCTGTGATTTCCCTGTTTAACCAAAAAGGCTTCCCAGCCCTTCTGTTACCTTTTTTCCACATGGGAATGGACTTCCTTTGTGCTTTAAGGATCATGTCCTTAAGGAACAACCACTCTTCATGCACACCTTTCAACTTCAGTTCCTGGTCCCACAGCATTTTCCCTACTAGTGACCTAAGCTTGTTGAAATTTGCATTTTTGAAGTCCAAGACTTCAATCCTGCTATCTGTTTTGTCTGCCTTACATTGGACAGCAAACATAATGGTCGCTATCGCCCAGAATTCCCTCTATATTTAAGTCAGTCACCAGGTCATCTCCTTTGGCCAGAACCAAGTCTAGCAGATTATCACCTCTGCTTGGCCCATACACCTCCGAGTCAGGAAGAACTCCTCGACAGGTCAGGAAGGATCACAACCGTTCCAACTTGGCCAAGTGTTCCTCCCAGGAAATGTCTGGATAATTAAAATTGCTCATGACAACCATGTCACATGCATGTGCAGCCTCAGTCAATTCTCGGGGAAACTCCAGGCACAGTTCTTCCTCATGATTTGGCGATCTGTAGTATACACCTACAGTTAGGTCTCTCTTATTATGTTCCCCCACAACTTGACCCAGAGGGTTTCAAGTTGTCAATTTCTGGAGCCAATGTCGGCCTCCAAGGAGATGTAATGCTCTTTCACATAGAAAGCAACGCCTCCACCTTTTTCCCCCTACCTGGTCCCTTCTATGCAGGGTATAGCCCTCTATAGTGACACTCCACTCATGTAAGGAGTCCTACCAGGTCTCTGTAATCTGTAAAAAGTGATCACCATGGTCAAGGAATCCGAAGCCTTCTCTGGCACTAGCACTGGAGTTGCCAGTTCTCTTTCTCAATGCATCCTTCCCTTCTGGGACCATGGCCTGCAACAGGGTGCACAGAAGAAAAGGCTACCTGGGCTCCCAACCCCTTGAGCCCAGCCCCCAGAGCCCTGTACTCGCTCATGACTCAGTCTAGATTAAGGAGCATTTTGTAACTTTATTACCTCTACTCCAAGAAATAGATATAAAAATCATAGGCTGTGTTTCCCACAGTCTAGACACTGCATACAGTTTAAGGACCTGGTCCTAAAGTATCATGCCAGTCCAACAAGTATGTAAGGTCCCTATAATATCACCCCAGTTCTTTTAGTCCCTATTCTCAAGCCCCACCCAGCATTCTTTTTTTTTTTAACTGGAAGGAGAATGCATATATAAGAGGGTTTTATTTATAATAGAATATTTGTTTGGCAAAACAATGAAAAACTTGAATTGAAGAACATTTTATATAGATTTGCATATGCCCCTACTGTTTACCTAATGGAATATTAGTGTTACTGCCAAGAAAACTACAAGGTTTAAATGAACTCTTCCAGTTCCTTTTCACAGTCTGCATTTATTCAGTGTTCTTTGTGCATGTGTGTCTGTAATAGTTAGGAGCAATCTTTTACATTCTCTCTGTTTACCTCTGGCAAATTACCTTCTATCTGCCAGAGATATGAAAACACAAGTGAGCAATACAAATCTGCTTAAAAAATCATACCTTTTAAGATAGATTCATAAGAGCCCTATTTATGTGAATATTCAACAAAGGAACTATACAATGTAGGAGAAAAATGCAGAATGAAACACTATTTCTGTAAATTCAGAGCCCAGTACAAATGGCAGAAATCAGAGATGTGTTGTCTAAAGACATTGAGAGAAGGTTAAATTCTGTGTTTGCAAAGAGTTCACAAATCTTCTGGTTGGATACTGATCCAGTCTAAGAGCTTGTTTCTTTTTTCCTATAAAAAAAAAAAATATCAGCAGAGGCTGCCACCCACTTAAATACTAACAGAGTTATAGAGCATTGATCTGTTCTCTCTTCATCTTGAGATGACCTCATTATCCCACGGACTACACTGTTAGGCAGTTACCTCATTGGCAAACAGTTTCTCTCTCATTTGGTTAGGTTCTTTTTGTTTCAAATTAAGAGAAACCATAAGTAAATAGAGTAAAGGTAATCAGAGATAACAACTACCTTTCCAACCAAGTGCAAAAGCTTTTGCGAGACCAGTTTTCATGTCTTTTATACAGTAAAGATGTGAAACAAAATTTTCACCTATATTTACATAAATGTAGCTACCTGTACTTCTTTAATGAATAAACTCCAGGTAACATAAGAGAATCTGAACTGTGTTTTGGTTTTGTAACCTACAAGGATTTGTAGTGATACCTAAAGGAAATGGCCAACTAATAATGCCTAGCTGTAGGTACAATCAAAACTGCAAATATTTATTTAAACATATCTTTATATTAAAAGCTTGGCAATCATCAAGTTAATGGAATTTTTATTTATTAGACCTATATGCTGCCCTCTCCAAGAGAGACTCAGGGAGGCTTACAATAAATACCAGATGCATTATGACAAACAGTAAAAAGTTTTTCATCAAATAAAATGTAATAGAACAAAAAGCCCAAATAGTTTTCCAAAACTGAGCTCTGCCTGGTGAAGACCTGGCCAAATATAAAGGTCAAACATTTCTGGAAGTAGTGCAGACTGAGGCTCTAATGGACCACAAGAGGGAGGTCCCTCTGGAGCTGAGGAGCAACTACTGAGAAAGACCTACTTGTTTTTGCCCAATAAACTTTGAGCACAGATTGTGCATGGTGGTGGTGGTGGTGGTAGTGGCGGTATTTTTGTTTTTTTCCTACCTCTCCCAGCTACCTCTCTTTTCCTATGTGTAGATATGAGAGTAAATGTGACTAACAACTATTCAACAGGCAATATTTACCATACAATATATCAAGATTTCCTTAGTTACCTTCTAGGATACACAATGACCAACCTGAAATATGAAAGTCTGTGTCTAAAGGTGCATGGAGAGGACTGTCTATATTGACTTAACACATTGACTTAACATAATCATTTATTATGAGAAAATTGTACCCTTTTTCCCCTATCAAGTCAAAACCTAAGCAGCAGCCGCTCAAGTTGATTTTCTTCAGGCATGATTCTCATTTAAACTAAAACTAATTTATCATACTCCGTCAAAGTGTACAATTTCTGGACACTTCATAGCCCCTTTTTATACTTGTAGGATAAAAGGGGAAGTCAAGTTAAGGAGAATCAGGCACTTTAAACATATCATTGGTAGTATGTTTATAAAGTGTAAAAATAATCCTGAAAGAACTCATGCTCAGCCAAATGTCATGACTTTCTTATCAAACTGTCTCAGTTTAAAAGCAAATCAATGTTTGTTCAGGTTCCTGTCTGTCTACCCCCTCACCCGCCACCCCCCCCCAAAAAAAAGAACTGCAAAACTCATTTAATTACCCATGGTCTTTGTAGGTGGTAAATCATCAGCAATATAGTAAACAATTCTGATGTATATGTATGAGTAAGTAAAGAAAACATACAGGTTACTTTTCAAGTGATGCATTGATAGGGAAGGAAAAAAATTTACATGTCAACCAGCAGCAAGGTAGGGGAGAACAGACCTACAAAGACTAAGTAAGGCAAGGGAGAGATATTTTATGAATTCCCTTTTTCAGACATGGAACCCCCATGCTTATTTCTAGAGCTACAAAATGAATGTATCAAAATGCATATTAACTGTGTGTGGGAATTACTGCTGTTTGGAAATTTTCTGATTTACTTTGTTAGAAAATAACAATTTGATAAATTAGAAAGAGAAAGCATCCCAGTTTCAATAAGTCTCCAAATTTACAAAATTGCAGAAAGTTTTGAAATAATAGAATAATCCCATTTAAAAACAGGTTCAATTTTCAACTGAAATATTATTTAAATGTAAATATTATTTTCCATCTTTTTCTTTACACAAAAAAATTCAAAAAAATCCAAAAAAATTGGCAAAATCCAAATCTAATATTTCAATGAACATATTTCCACTTATCTTTTAATATTTTAATTCTTTGTGCCTTTTAACATTTGTAAATAATATGGCAACACATGCCATATTTTCTTGTCTACAAAATGTCCAGGCATAAGGCACACCTTGTTTTTGAAAGGCAGAAGGAAGAAAGAGAGATCTTTCCTTAAAAATACTGGTTAGTAGCAGTAAGTAATTAAGCAGCAGCTTCTGAAGAACACTGCAGAGAAAAAAGAAAGCGTTCACAGCCAGCAGCTAGGGAGACTTGCAGCACATGCAGCATCACTTTCACTTTCCCCCAGCAGAGGCAGAAACTGCTATTACTGTATTTCCTCACCTATAATATGCACTCCAATTTCCATCAGTGGAACTTTGAAGAAAAAAATGCATGTATGTGAGATTATACCACATGCATATAAAGCAATGTTTCGCTGCTTCGCAATAGGAATCAGACATTAGAGATAAAGATTACTTTAACCCAACAGTCTCTACATATCTTTGCCGAAGTCTTAACAACCCACAATGATAAAATAAACAAGCCTGACTCCTTCAAACAGCCCCAGGTCAAGTACCATGTCTCAGTCTTGTTCCTTGGCCTTGAGGGTTCATTTTTAAGCTCTACTACATTCTTTTGTTATTTTGTGTTCTCAAACCTTGACCCTTCTGGTCAAAACCACTTGGTATTCTAACTATATAACAAAACATTTTCCCCTTTCAGAAGACAGCAAACATGACAGTAACTGGGCCAACATCTAGTTTTCATAGCATTATTACAGAAGAGCTCCAAATTCCTCATAGTGATTAAGAGCACACACATAGTGAATGTTTTTTGGAAGTTTGAATACTTTAAATGTCAAGGGTGTTATGTTGATAAACATTAAACATTATACATGCCCTCCCGTACTATCTCCTGTCCACATGCTTTTCCTGTGTATTCAGTTACCATAGAAATTTGTAACATAAGCATAAAAAAAATAATAGGAACAAACTGCATATATTTAAACTCCATGCAAAAATGCTATTGGCATCAAGCAAATTTTTTACAGGACAAGTGGTGCAGATACATATTTTGGATATTCTTTTTCTTGAATTCTGTGCAATAGAACAGCTGAAGTAATAAGAAGTCTTGATATTATAACAGAATACACACACTGAGTTTTATGGATCCTATGATTCAGTTGTTCTTCACCCTGTTTTGAAGAACATCTTTCACATCAATTAGTATTCAGACTAGACATCCATTAAACCCTCAAAGTTCTCAATGAACCCCTTTGCTAACTGCTTTTTTCCTGTAAACCTCTATTGAGTTTTACTTTATATTAAACCATTGGCATGGGAGCAAAACCACAGATTTTTACAATGAAGCTACTGTTCTCCTGACATTTCCTAACTGGCAGGATGATGGAAGGATGTGCTGCAGACATACATAACACTTAGACCATTTTAAATGCACACATCCAGACATAAAAGTCCATTTAGAATGGTTTAAAGTTCCTGGAATGCTTCACAACTATAACTGGATAATCAGGTATTATTTTAAATGGGTTCTCCTTGAACTGGTATAGGGGTATGTGTTGACATCAGTCAAGGAGAAATGTCTGTTTAGCCCAGTGAAGCAAATCAGCTGGGTCACTACAGCAGCACAGCTGATCCACTTCACTTGGCAATGTCTATTTCTAGCCCTTGGACAGCTCTTTCAGAAATACAGATATCCCCCTAGCATCCTAGGAACCCAAAAACAGAGGTGTCCCTTTATCCACCTGGCCACCCCTATCCACCAGCCTAAATCAGCCTGGAATGCCAGGGGGGAAATGCCATTTAAAAGTAGTGGAGATCTTGGACAGCTCACAGAACACACAGCTCCCTGAAAACCAAGAAACAGAGGTCCAGGCATCACATATATCTGGTCACCTCTAGACAAAGTCTTCTTAGGGCAGTAGTCAAGGTCAGTGATCTTAGCCTTCCCAGAGCACCCACAAAGAGTAGGGGTGCAGACAGCACTTCCCCAAACCAAGTAGCCACATGTTCACCCCCAAACTATACACACACACACCCACCCACCCCTCTGGGTACTGGTGCCTTGGCCTCTGGCTGCATGGCCTTAATGCGGGAGCATATGTGGTACTGGAGCAGTGCGGGGGCAAAAAGCAGGCAAATGGATGGGAATGGAACAGGGATGGATTGCTGCCTCCTGCTGACGGCTTCCCCTGGATCCTACTGCCCCTGGCTCCTATCATCTTTGGCAGTCATCCAGTAGCAGATATATATTTTCTAAATTTTTTAGGGGCCCTGTGGGCTGGATAGAATGGCCTGGCAGGCTGAATCTGGACCATGGGCCACCCCTGCTTAAAAGACATATCAGCCTGGGCAGTCACTACCACTTCTTGGTGGCAGTTTGAATGCACTACATTGTTAAAAAATTTATAATTTTACTCAGAACCCTTGGCAATATATATGCAAACATCTCTAAACTGGAATAATTGAGAACTGATTGTCCATCAGTGATGTAATTGGAACAGCTGAAGTGTTATGCATGTCCACATCCGAAAAGAATCTAAAGCACTGAAGTAGGAGTAAGGGGCAAATCAGCAAAGCTCCAATCACCAAAAACATTGCCTCTGGGTACAAACAGAGCCCTGAATTTAAAATTTATTTTTTGCTATATTTACTTCACATTCACCCTTTGTAATTATATTCCTGCCAGTAAATTCACTTGCTATGGTAGTCATGGGAAGAACACAGAAAAGGGACTCAGACCCTGATTAAGCAAATTAATTAAACGTGCAAATGATATTTGCAAAACAAATTATTGTAGCATTCAAACTATTCCATTTACTCAGACTATGCTGAGGTCTTGCAAACCTATTGCAGTTAGTCTTTGATGTGGACACAGAAACAATGGAGACACAGACACTAACATGGATGCCACATGGAGGGGTTTTATGCAACAATTACCAGCCTCCGAGACATCCTTGCTAGAAAAGAGCAGAACCAATTAAGAGCAGATATTCATCTGCAAGGTCATAAAAATGTTTTATCAACACCTTGTGGTTAACTGTATCAAAGGCCTTTGAAATCTCTAATAACATCAATAAGCACAATTTTCCATCAGTCTCCAAGCAAATATCAACAGCCATGGCTTTGAGCACTGTCACAATTTTACACCCAAGGAAAATCTGAGGTCTGGCAACACTCCCCACCCCTTGAGCAGTGAGTTGTGGGGAAGAGGAAAGCCTGGCAAGGACCGTTTCCCCCCTCCCCCTCCAGGCACACCCCAGCTGAGGACTGTGCAGGCTAGGTTTAAACCCCTCCCTAATTATAGTGTTCTGGCAGGTCCTAGCCAAACCCCCCAGCTCAGCACTGTGAAAAGAATGGAAGAGCTTGCTTTAGCAGCCCTCCAGTTTCTATGAACCACTGCAGGCATATGCCTGTATTTCCTGAATCAAAAGTGAATGTCTATACACTTGCAAATTGGTTCAATCTCTGTAGGTAAGACTAACATAGTGTAACAAGTGGGTATCCCAGGGCCAGTCTAAATGTAGGCCCAGCCACTTGCTTCAGGGCAAACCACCTGCCTACCTCTCCTGCCATGCCTTGACGATAATGACTGAAAGATGCCAATAAGAGGGAGGCTGCCCATTTACTTGCCCTCATTCCAAGTGCAGCTCAGCCCCAATATAGCTGTGCAGGAGAGAAGGGGACATGGCCTGGCCCCAGTCCAGCTATGCCAGGTTTGGGAATTTGGAAAAGGAGGAGAGATGGCAGTTTTAAATTGTTGTTTGAGAACAGCTGGTCAGTGATGGAACTTCCGGTGACCTTAAAATGATTTGCCTCTGTCTTTATTGTCTTTCTGGAATTAAAGCCAGATCAGAGTCCATCCATGCTTTCATGTTCAGAAAAGAGGTGAAATATGCAGAGGGATTAGATTAGGAGAAAAGGTGATATGACTGTTATAGGATGGGAAGATAAAGTCAAGCATTTTGATAATATTCTCTTGGAAGGAAAGAAGAAAAATCAGTGTGATCCTGGGCAAAGTAGTAGTTACAAAAGAATGGGGGGAAAGGGGTGAGGAGAAGGATGAGGAATGCCTTTGAAGTGGCAAAAAGACAACTGGGCATGAAGATATAGGATTAAATGCAATTGGAGTAGTAAAGTTGCTTAGCTAGGAAGACATGGGATGGCAGAGTGGATGCTGGAGGTTGATTCATCCCATCTCTTGAAATCACAGATTATCCTATAAAGCCTTAAAAAATTAAAAAATTATTTGACTGGGGCTTGAAGGGAGAGTCTGTTTATTTACTTTGCTCTATAGCGCTCGGTTACTAGACATTATCTCACAAACATATTCTCTCTTAATATTTAACTCATCTGAGTTACCCTTAGAGTTTGTTGAATGCATGTTTTAATTTTGTTGCATGAGCAAAACAAAAATTTGTGCTAGTGCAATTTTAACAAAACAGCATGATGGAACATTTGGAATAACAAATTCATATAAAGATAAGTTAGTTGTAAAGAGCACTTGGGTTACATAAGGTGAAATTGTAATAGCAGGAAACTATGTGAGATTCCACAAACTCAGTAAACACTCACAGTATAATAGTACGGACAACTTGAAGGATTCTTAAAAGATTTTAGTGGCAGGAAAAAGTTCCTGGTAACATTTTTTTAGCTGAATTAAACCCTTGTCTTTTCTTATACTTGAATTGTATAAAAAAAGGCTTCAGGAAATATGCTAGTATAAAAACTGGCTGCAGTATTTTTTTTTGTTTTATGTCCCGCTCAAAAACCATGTGTAGATAATACACAAATTTCACTTCTATTAGTTAGATCCTAATGCATTCAATGTGTGCAATAGGGTGGACAACTCTCAAGAACCTCCTTCAAATTAATAAGTGTTCTTTTAGCTGACCAGCTTACTCACTTACATGAGGTTGAAAAGTATATTGCTTCATTGCGTCTTTCCTGTAAATGGTAAAAGTTTTAGTTATTCACTCTGGGAGGACAGTTGCAGTTAAGAGGCTCTTGCCCCTATTTCCCACTTCCTGAAATTTATAAAACATTCAGGATTGTTCCCCCTAGCCAAGAAATAAATGAATGGGTAGTGAACAAGATTTGCTCTTTTAAAGGGGAGCACCCAAAAGAGCTATGTATTTGTTATACTATCCCAAACCACATATAATTGATAGGGTTTGTAGTATCCCTTTTAACCATCTGGAGACCTTTAGTGTTCTTTTCTATTGCAGAAGCACCAAGAGACAATGTATACGCAAGTTACACACTTCTATGCTTGTAAACAGTTAGTTACTACGATTTTTTGAAACCCAACTATATCTGTACCATGTCATCATGTTCTTAATACTGTCAAGATAATGCCACATGACAGCAACCATAGGCCTCTATACAGAAATGAATATCACCCACATGCTACATTCTTACATATTTCCACTTATTTAGGCTGCAACCTTTAACGCATAGGAATTACAAGCCTTTTGCTGACAGCAAAATATTGCTATATATGAGCATATGACAGAGAACACAACTGTATTATCTTTACATTGTGAGAAAGCTACAAGAAAGTATTATTTTTATATCTATATATCCTGTTGGCTTCCTGAAATTTAGTTCACATTGACAGAAGTTAAGGAAAAGGGAAAAAATGATTAAAATAATTTTTTTTCCCTCAAGTTTGAGTTACCAAGAAAACAAAAGGATAAGATTTCACAAGAATTTGGAGGATATATAAAATTGGAATAGGAGTTTCTTGAAACTATATAAACAGTTGTCAACAGAAGCAATAAGGTAACATTCAGAAAGATGAATGTTAAACTTAAGATGAATACTTCCGATACAGAGACTACAGAGGAGTTCATGAAGTGTAGGAGATTTTCCCCAAATTGAATTTCACCTTAAAAGCAGTTTCTTAGGGCAAAAATAGGCATTGTCCTGTTTATCATAGTATGAGTTTGTTTCCATTGGGACAAACAAAGTTATTTGCTGCCTACTTTATGAAATATGTCTGATTGAGTGGGGCTCTGAAAGTTATGGAAGCTGGCTAGAGAAAACTGTCCCACAGGAAATGCTATACTAGGAACCTATTAGTAGAAAGCTACCGTTGTTTTTGCTGATTATGTTACAAATGGCCCATTAGATGGGGGTAATATTTTATGCAAGTCTGGGAAAAAATTTATTTAGATTTTGTTTTAAGCTTCTGCACTTTGAAATAATACTGATCAAAGCACTTTACAGTTTATAAAAATAGGGCTATTAGACCATTTTCCATTAGTGCTGCTTTTCTTGCCTTTCACAGAACCACTGCAATCGGTTAGCATATGGATAAACCCTATATAGGGCTGGTAAAATGTTCTATCATTAATTCCTTTAAAGTGTAATAAAAAGCATACTAGCATATTAATAATATAGGATGACCCCATAAATGGGTATTTCCATCTTCCTGTTATTAAGGTCTCTTTTCCCCTTAACAATATAATAGAAAGGAAAATATCTTCAAGATGAGCACCCATTTTCATTCTGCATCTGTCCCCAGGAGTTGAAAAGCAGCAGCACCCAAAAGCAAAATATATCATCACTAGGACCAAGATGACATGGAACTGAAGGCAGAGCAATAGGAATTTCACTAAAGTAAGAGAAAATCTGAGGATAGATATGATTTTATATTTTGGCATATTTTACCTAATAACAACAACAAAAACAACAACAAGAATAAATCTTTGTAAACTAACCTGAATTGTATATTCATAAAAATGATTCCAACTAGATGATTTATCAGCCTAAAAACAATTGCATTAGAAAAGGTTTTATTTTTAAACTATCAATAAAAGTTCACACCCGCATAGATGACCAGCATGAGTTCTATGCACCACTTAATCCTTCAGAATAGGAATAGAGAGGCAGAACTTCAGATATTATAAATTATGATAACTGCATTTTCACCAGATTCCCCAAAAAGCACCCTCTAAAGAAGTCTTTTCTGAGGTATACAAACCCAATGCTTGCAGGTTTGCAACTAAAATTTGACCAAAGAACAGTAGGTTCAATTAAAACAAAGTAAAAAAACATACTTCTATTGACTGCAGACTCATGGAAATTGGTTTTCCTCCATATTTCATAAAGTATTTTTCAGGTAGAGATGTTCTGAAAGTTTTGTAAAACTCTGGAGAGTCCAACTGATTTCCAGAGTGCCAAAATTCGTCTTTCTTCTATTTGCAACATTTGGGGGAAGGGGGAGGAAAGGTGGTTGGCCCCATTTATAAAAGTGATGTACTCTTAAGTAGTTATTATATTTGATCAATCTATGTTTAATCATCTTTTGCTAATGTATGGTCATGATGGCACTCAGCCATCATTATATTCTGTTTCATTAAAAGTATAGCTTTTAACTTTCATTAAAAGTACAGCATGTACAGGGAAAAATGTTAATGCATAAGAGCTGCTTCCGAGGACTCTGCTATACATTACATACATTACATAATTCATTGGCTAATCACACAATAAATTTAGACTGGCTGCATGTGTAAAGTGGGACCAGCCACAACTGCAAATTAATTGTCACGTTATTAACTGGTTAATCTGCAACTCATTTAGATGAGCCACACATACAAAGTAATTATCACATGATAAAAATGACTATCCATCTATAAAATGAGCCAACCAGCTATAAAGTAAGTGCTTGAAAAGGTGTGACATTTCTATAGCTGGTTTCTACCCACCTTTAACTTGAATGTATAGCAGGGCCCTAAGTATATCATAAATTGTAGTTTGGCCTAAACACTGAAAAACAACAATGCATTAAGAGCTGCCCCCAAGCAATTCAGAAACTAATTCAGCCTAGTTATTTTTCAATTAATATAAGAAAACCTGTATATTAAATAATATCAAGGATCACTGCCTAGTATGTTGGATTGAACAGTAGTCTAGGCTGGAAATTACAGAGGCCTAGCTAACAGCTGCAATGAACAAAAGATTAACTATAGATGGAAAAATGGTGCTATGAACCTACACTGTCACTACTTGTGAATCCACAAGCAGTAATAGAAGTAATAGGATACCCAAGGCTATGAATTCTCTTTCTGAAAACTGAGTGAGAAACCTTGAAACTAAACAAAAACAAAACAGTCCATTTTGTCACTCTTCCCTGGAGATTTTATTTGAGAAGTTCAATAGGGTAGCAGTAAAACTTGTGTGGATGAGAACCTCATTCTGCAGCAGCACAAAAGTGGACTGCAAAGATGGCCTGGAAAACCATATGAGCTAGGGATAGACATTCAAAAAGCCTAAGCCTTAATTGATTCAATCTTTGCAAGTTAGTCTAACCTGCAGAGCTTGAACCAATTTGAAGGTGAATAGACATTCACTTTTAAATCAAGAAGTGCAGGCACATTCCTGCAGTGGCTCAAGCAAGAAGCCAAGGGATGATAGAGCAGGCCCTTCCTTCCTTTCCACAGTGCTCAACTGAGGGAGGTATGGCCAGGCAGAGGTACAGAGCTTTCAATCTCCCTTTCCCTCCTTCTTCATACTGTTTTCAGCAAACCTGACAAGAAAGTCAGCAGGGGGCTGATAAGACAAAGTTTATTACAGCCTATCAGGAAAATAAAAGCCTGTCTCAATAATTCAAGGTCTTCTTAAACAGCTTTTTCCAAAGAAGAAACAGAGGGACATTACCAACTGACCTGTTGATTAGCTCCAAAAAGCCACAAGCGGACACTGTTCTGTCTGGCTTTGTCCCAGTGAAATTGAAGACACACACACACACCTCTCCTATGGGGCTGGTCTGACTATGACTAGATGCTGGCTAGGGTCAATGCGAATAGGTTCCATGTTGTGGGAGAGGGAAGGGAGGGAGGAGGGAGATCCCTGTTTGAGCAGCAAGCAACAAAGTGGGGCGAGGCGGGGGGAAGCCAGGCAGACACTGCTGTGCCTGCAATCTCTAACTCCTCAGCCAGCTTCACCTAGGGGATGCCCAGGTTTGCAAAGCATCTAGGATGCCAGGTGATTGATTTAATCTAAACCCGGAAAGGTTCTGGAACCCAAATCAGTTACATCTGATACTACATTCAACCAGATTTATCTTAAGCCAGTTTTGGCCATTTTGAAACTGGTTTATGTGCACTAAACTTATGTTCTATTACAGGTTTAAGCCAGTTGCTGATCACTTAAACTAGTTTATGTGTAACATCTGTCTCTAGCCCTGGTGATTTCCGTAACAGGTATAGAGTTGGCTATGTACCACTCTCACTTAGCAGACATATTAAGACTTTGGCATATTAAGGACAGCCATAATGCTTTTAACTTCAGCAGTGCACAATTGTATGACAGCTTTTAGAGAAGAAATGTTTAGTGGTGTAAATTGTACCAAACCTGACGTTAAGACTGAGGTGGATTATAAGCAGTCTAACATTTTCATGAATGGATCCAGGGGGTGGGTGCAGTGGCATGGTTTTACTCCCAACCCCCTCTTTGGGTCAACCTGTGGGAGCAGCACCCAGATAGAAATTCATCCTTCTTAGCACTATCGCCCTTCCCCTCTGTGGTCAGCACCACTTTCCCTTCCTCACTTACTGTCGCTGAGCTGATAGGGGGAGGAGGGAGGAAGGTTGCAGCCAACCTACATTGGGAGCCAGGCTCAGCCTGGGAGAGCAGCAGCAATGGCAGCAGATGCACTCCTCCTTGCCTAGTCCCATCAGGTGTTCCTTGCCAGAAGAGGAGCAGGCAGGGGGTAACCACCCACCCACCCCCACCACTGCAACTATCCCCAGCTCAGTCTGGCTTCCTGTACAGCAACTACCCAGAGCCCTGTCTAGAGCAGAGCAGATGTAGCTAGGACAGTGGTGAAAGGTCTCCTTGCCTTTTCGATATACGTACTCTTGTTGCCATACATAGAAGACAAGTGGGGAAATGCAAGGAAAGGGGAGGGGATATGCTGCAAAGCATGGAGGGGAGGGGAGAAGGTGTCAAAATCAGGGGGGGAGGAATTCTTGCTTCGTTCTAGGATTTAAGTGTCCCCAACTATGGCTTCCACAGTTTGGTCTGTTTGCCCTGGTGGGGGAGGAAGCTGTAAGGCTTATCTTATTAGATGAAAGCACAGAAAAGCTGCACTAAAGCACCCAATCTTTACAGACAATGCAGACCTGGGTTGAAGTAATATATTTCTTTTTCTGGGCATGCAGGGGGCTTGGTGTGGGAATGCGCTGAGTTTAAAGTAAAGCACCATTTGAGGGTGGGGGGTTGTTTGAAAACACCCACTGGCAAAAAAAAAAAAAAAAAAAAAAATCAGTGGCTATGCTCCCTGCCTCAGTTCCTGTGCCAAATTTGGATGTGAGGAATGGTGCTCTACAGCTTGCTTCCATTTATAAGTAGCAAAAATGAAATATGTTCAAAGTAGTGCACAGATTGTTTTAAAAAAATAAGTGATTAGTTGTACAAGCCCATGCACAAAAGCAATTTACAGGTGTAACAATGGATTATTCCACCCCAAACACCATATTTACTTGTGCAATTATTATATTTACTCCAGAAACTATTGTGCGTGAAGAAAGCACCATAAAGACCCAGAGGAACTGTTTATTAGTGACCCTGTTGTAATTCTGCTTTGAGGAGAAATACAGAGGTTACTATATGGATCTGATTTCAGACAAAGTTTGTTGGGCGGTCTTTTATCAATTGCATCAAAAGGTATTCTCATGTTTTTAGGATTTTACTGGGAAAGAGTTTGGGTTGTTTTTTTCAGGACTTCAGATGATTGTTTGGCAGCCAGGGAAAACTGAGTGATGAAAAATAGGTCAGGTACTACAAACATAAGTAGGCAGACCACTCAGTGGGGGATCAGTGCATTCCAATTTTAAAGAGATTATGCTCAAGGGCACTATTATGGCTTCAGAAAAAATAAGTCTTGTGTATCAGTGTGACTGGCTGTGCTTCAAGTTATTTTTCTTTAGACATTATATCCAAAAATGCTGGAATTTTACAGCACGCAAGCATCAGTTTCTGTAACCAGGGTAGTTGAGGGGGTTCACCACAACAGTGAGTGCTCCAGAATTTGGAATATTTTTTTAATATATACATGTACATATAATACCAGTACCTGCAAACTTTTATGCACCTAACTAAGAGCATGCTTGTATTATAAAGGTTCACAGGTTTGCAAGAAAAAAAAGTCTTCTCTCAATACAATTTGACATGTATACAGCAATTTTTCCCATGACTACTCAATTCAATCAGAACGCAAACTAGATATGCACATTTCTAGACTAGATAAGAAAGTGTGTGCTCCCTCTCTAATTCTTTAGATATCGAAGACAGAGATAAAGATATAGATGATAAACTATATTTAATTGATTAGAAGACAGAGTTCCACCCCCCTTCCGCTGCCATGTAACTTGGGGGGAGGGGAACCCTTTGACTTACAATCAAGAATGAGACAGCAGTGAGGGGTGGGGGAGGCAGCTCCTGTGGCTCTGGCCCCAACCTGGGGATGGAGCCAGAGCCACAGCTGCCACCTGCCTCCCCACACTGCTCCCCATCCTATCCATGCCCCGCTACTCCTTCCCTGCAGCCCCCAGTCTCCCTCTTTTTCCCTCTCTGCAACACACCTCTTTACCTTTGCTCCATGCTGGCAGACTCCATCTTTTCTGCAGCCTAGAGCACCAAGCATGGTGCATGTCTTCCAGCCTGGTCCTGTAGCAGCAGTGCCAGCTCCACACCACTACTAAATACCAGGCTGGAGCCATGCTCAGTGCCCCAGTCAGCAGCAGGGACAGAGCCTGATAAGGGAGAGGTGGAGGGGCAGATATGGGGAGAGAGATTTTTGGCAGGGGACAGATGGGAGGAAGAGAGAGCTGGGAACTCAAGGCTGCAGGGAACAGAGACAGTGTCAAAGGAGCTAGAGGGGGACAGGGGAAGGGGGAATAAAGGCAGCCTTAGGCTGCAGAAAGGGGGGGGCAAGGTCAATGAGGAGTAAGTTGGAGAGCAAGCAGCAGAGGGAAAGATGCTTGCTTCTCTCACTGCCTGCCCCACCACTTCCACATGGTCTGTCTCCTACCACCTGCACTTCTGCTGCCTGCCCCCACTGCTCCCTCCACTGCCTGCCCCTTACCACTTCCCAAAGTCTGCCCTACCACATGCCCCCTACTGCCTGCCCTATTGGTGCCCTCTCAACACCCACCTTACCACGTGCCTCCCTACTGCCACCCCCACTGTCTCTCCCATTACTGTCCACTCATTACCTCTCCCTCCACCACCTGCAGTAGTGGAGAGTGGGGTAAAAAATTAAAGATGATCCTCCAATAATTAGATTCCATGCATGGAAAATTATAATAAAATTATATTTTCCTTGTATAGAATCAAATTATTGGGGGTCATCTTAAATTTAGGTTGTTTTGTATTTGGGTAAATATAGTTAGTCTATAAAGGTGAATATCTACCCTGCCTTCTGACTGACTTGAGACAAACCCAGCTAACTATCTCTACCCAATTCAGGCCAAAATTAGGCAAACAATATATGTTGACTTACAGCAATATAGACACTATTTAGTTAAACTGAATAACAAAGAACCATTAAGAATCACTAGTGTGTCTTTAACTTCAGTCAGCACAAGAAGAAAATAAGGTCTTATGTGAATTATAGCGAAGTCTCTCTCCTCTTTACCGTCAAAGATGTTAAAATTGTCTCAAATGTATCCCCCCCACTCCTCAACTTGGGTGAGGGGAAATCAGATCAAAACTTTTTAAATAATATAAATAAAACATACTTTTGACAGATTCATTTGTCTTCTTATACCTTAAAAAAGATTTCTACATAAAATGTGACAAGTAAGATGCCTTAATGAAGACCGATTTCTTTGTCACATTTTAAAACCTTTTCAAATACGAAAAAACACCTTCATTTTAAAATGATAGTGTGAAGGCTTTAACAAGTCAGCAAGTCTGAAATTCACCCCTGTGTAAACAGGTCCAAGTCCCAGTAAATTGAACCATCACAATAGGATTTTACTGGGAGTTCAAAAGTACATCAGCCTTGAATGGACACAGTGCACATGATGAACTGGGGGGGAAAAAAAACCTGGAAAGCAAAAACAAAAAACAGGATTATGAAATTGCTAGTTTGAAAATAAAAGTTCACTGCTACCACCTGGCTAAATCAGTGTTTATAATTATTAGTCTACTGATACTAGAGCTTCTTGAGACCTAGGGAAATCACTTCTTGTACCCACAACATTTTTGAATTTTCAAAAAATGTCTTGCTTTACATAGAGAAAAAACCTAAGATCTCCCAAAGACTATCATGAAGGCCAGGAAACATCACCTACCTCAGAAAATTCCAGGAGTTAAGACACTCACATGGAAAGTACGTAGCTAGTCCTGCTCTGCAAGAAGGTCTCGTATCTCGGTCTCCTACATTCTGGTGCGCATCCTAAGAGCTGAGCTATTGGCTATTCCAGAGCAAGTTAATTTATTGTTTTAAATGGAATTCTATGCTTGTAAAGACTGGTAAATGTATCCTCAGAGTAGGTTTTGGTGTTATTAATTGATATGTTCTCATGAAAAGACATTACATAAGAAAATACTTGACCAGCTTTATTGATAACAGTAACAGTGGCATCATTAACTCTGGACTAAGTGCTGCAAGATTGTTCAAATAGCAGAACCACGTGGACTCCTAGCACTCAGTAGATTCATCAAGGAATATGTGCAGGAATCACAAAAAACACGTGGGATTCACATCCAGCCAGGCTGAAATGGCACTCGTTCCATTGTAGTTGTATTAAAAGCAGTATTGACAATTAAAAAAAAAAATTTTTTTTACAACAAGAAAAGAGTCAGACCTCCCAAAGTCATGATTCTTACTTCTTTCTCTCCATTAAAAAGAAAAAAAAGCTTTTTTTTTTTTTACCATACTTTTCATTGACCATTTCTTGATATCATAATTCAGGGGTCAGCAATGCCTCAAGATGGGTGGGATGAAATGACCTAGATCAGTCCTAGGAAAGGTAGCCCTTCAGACCTAGTTGCCTAGTCACTGCTGCCACTGCACAGATGAAGTCCCAGCCATCAAAATGTTGCAGAAGCTCTACCTGCAGAGACTGAATAGAATGGCAACTATCCAGATTCAGTCAGCAGAACCAACCCCTTTTATAATGTTTTTTATTATATTTTCCTTAGAAGTTGTATTTCATTTTTATAGTTCACTTTAATACTTATTACAAGAAACAGTGAAACACTTTGATATGTTTCTTTATCCTTCCATTAGGATTAGAACAACATTGTACAAGTATCCCAGCCTCACTAAAATACATTCTACGTGCTTTCATAGTTATGTGTGAATTTAAAATACCGTCTTTTGTTGTTGCTTGATCTGCCTTGACGTAGGGCAACAAGATACACATTTTTTTTTAAATATACATGTGAACTGTGTTTAAAATAGGAAATAACTGTAGAAATGAATGCATTTTCCAACCCTCACCTTTAAATAATAGTGAGTGTATCTAGAGCTGGTATTAGTCAGTTTTTTCAGCAAGGAGTCTACAAGGCTTTAATTTGCATGTCATTAACCTACTAAATTGTAGTTCACAACAGATTATTGGAAATGTTCTTGCCAATGACTTAATAAAAACAGTTTTTCAGTCTCATCCTTCAGTATAGACAGCAAAGGCCAAACTTACTCCTTGTTTAAGTGGACTTGTTTCCTATTGATCTAAGCTTATGTCAGAAACTGTACGGCAGGCAGATAATGGAATTAAATGGGCACATAAATTACAGTGTAAAGTTATACACTAGATAGCTGATTTTGAAACTGATGCAAGTAGATGGAAGTAGCAAGGTACCACAACTTGTATCAATCTGGCATTTTTATGTAAACAAATCAACACTGTAGTGACATAGCCAGGTGCCTAGGGCATGGGGGCAGAGGCAACTTCCAGTTGTTGCCATGCCACTGACACAATCATGCAGCCATTTTTTTCCCTGCCTCCCCCTTCTCCCAACTCAGAGTCTGAGGAGGTTGTCCTGGTCATCCTGGCCTACTTATGCCACTGGAGTAGATGATTATACTAGCTCTGTAAAAAACTTCTTTTTTTTTTTTTCACTGAAATATTTTTTACCTAACAAGTTGTGTTGTGAAACAAACAACGTTTTTAATAGTTAAGTTTATTCCAGATTCTTGGTTTATAACAATCAAAATGGGAAAACAAATTTCTAAGAGGAAAAAACAAACTATTGATTTAAATTGGATTTTACATTTTTATTTTCACTTTTGCAGCTCTATGCCTGATGTTTGCCTTTATTCCAATTAGAGTTTCCTTAGGATAGATGGGATGTTACAGATATAATGGTCATAACAGTGGATATTGGGGACAGAAGGGATTTGTTTTGTCCCCACCCACCTCACCCCCCTTTTACATCATTTCAGATTTGTTTTTCTTGGTGTATCCATATCTTCCACCCAGCTGGATATGGTGTATGTAATAAGCAAGCAACGAAGTGTACAGATAAAGATAAAAGGTCTCTTTGGTACTCCTACACACAGGAGTACCAAATACTCCAAGGGACACCACATGTCTGTTGATTTGTCAGTTTACAGAAGTGCATCCAAGGTGGGTGTACTTCTACCCCTCTTTGATTCCTGTTCCACCCAAAGTTTAAAAGTAGCTGCCTGCCAATGGCAGTAGCATTTCTAGTCAGGTAGTGCTGATGGAGTAATTTACTTAACGACTTATTATAATTTACCTGATCCTTTCTAAAATTATCATTTTACAAGTGTTTGCAACCTTCTCTCATTTAATGGTTTTTATTCTCCAGTAGTCAAGCTCTCCTTTGTTCTGCAATTCTGCTTTGTTAGCTCTTCCTGGCAATGAAGCTCCTACTTCAGTCTTTCAGATTTTTTTTTAACTCGTACCAGTGAAGTTATATTTGTTTTTGCTTCAATCTCAAACTGAACAATACAGCCCAAGGTCCCTAGCATATTAGTAAAGCTTCTAATTTATCTTAACTGGAGATGAGTATGTGTTGCTTCATATATGATGATGCACCTTACCATCTGCACCCCCCTTTTCAGAACTATACATTCATTCATGGCAGTTTACACTTGCCATTGGCAAACCACTACTTCACCCCTTGTATGCACTTCGTGACATACTTATATTAGGGAATCTCCAGCCATATTTAAGTCTTGTTACATCTGACCTCATTCATGGAGGTCAGATGATTCACTTAACATTAATGCAGGTCCTAGAATAAATCTCCATTCATACACATGGAAGATGACTCACAGAAAAAGCAAAAAACTCATGTTTGTAGGAGATCTACCCCCTTCTTATATTCCTTCACAGTATTTGATTAAATTTACACAAACCCAAAATATGTATGTGATAACATTCTATGACAGGTTTTGGGGGGGGTCCTTGGTTTTTGTTTTTGTTTTTGTTTTTTTTGGGGGGGGGGGGGTTTGGAAAATTCCAAGTAAAATGCCAAGTCATCTCAAAATCTTCAAGAAAAAGAGCGGATTCTCTTAAAATACAAAGCAATAGTTTTGTTGCTATATAGGAATGAAAGGTAACAAGCATCACAGTCAAACATCAAAATATTAAAAGTATAATATTAAAATAAAAATATACTTAAGCACTAGAAATGCATAAATTGTCACAATTCTTCTCAGTGCTCCTGTTGTTTTATAGGTGTCCCTGTCCCCCCCTGTAATCCAGGAACAATAATTTCGTATAGTCTAAAAAAATTTCAGTTCAGAGTCACAATCTAACTCCTAGCATATCTTGAATATGAGGAGTTCCAGTTTTAAAAAAAAAATTTTCCTCTCCATTTCTAAACCCACCTGTAGAGAAATTAGGCTTTAAAATGGGTGGGGGAGGACTTCATTAGTTTTTGAACTCATCTGTTTACAATCACAAAGTGCAGTATTCCCCAGGAAATATTCAGCAATACCATCTAATTTCAAAGGATCTAGTTGTACCTAAAATGTACCTGAACTCAGAACACTTCCATTATTATGAATAAAAATAATCTTGAGCTTGATTACAATTAAAACTGCTGCTACAGGCAGGAAATCATCCATGAGATTCCTTGAGATGCTTATGATATCATTATTCGGGTTTTTGTGTTTAAAAAAGAAGTATTTTGCATTTTGAAAAGAAAGTTATTTACTTAAAAGTAAGATTCACCTCATAAACACTAAAAGCTGAAAGGTTTTGACCCTTTCCATTTTCAGAATGCGTAAACAACAAAAAGTGTTCATGATTTGAAGGGAAACATTTAACTGGCTTCTTGTATTTCCTTAAGGAATTCCATAAAGTAGTTTCTTAATGGAATCATTAAAGGAGACACACAGACCAAACAAAACAAAACAAAACGACAAACACCATGGCTTAGAAATATTTTTTGTGATTAGCGAGTATTGAAATTCCTGCCATTTCAATGAGTTATTGCATACATACCATCCGGTCTTTGCAGGTATTTAGCCATTTAACATAGATATGTTGCCCTTGAACAAAGTGGTCATCTAAATTGGGCCACAGGGATGTATAAGAATCTTGTCTAGTAAATAAAAATTCAGATCATTCCCTACTCCTGCAGTCTACTTGAGATTAATCTCATTAATATTATAAATTAAACTTTTGAAATCCATCACTAACATGGGGGAAAGCAGTAACTGTATATTGATTTTTTTGTTTATTGGACCCAGTCTCAGATTTTTACAATGTCAAATGTCAGATTACAAAAAACAAACTGTGAATACTAATCAGAGGTGGCCTGCTTCAAATACCCTCAATATTTTAAAATTTATAACATCATATTTTTTGTCAGCTGTAGGCATGACCAACTTAGACATTGGTTCAAACTGAAAGCTTTTTTGTTTGTACATTTTGTTTTTTCAACTTAACTGTATGAAAAAAATTTATGTGGACACTGAAAAGCAACATACCCTTGACATAAAAATTGCTCTTCAGTTTCATGATGCCTTAAGAAGGTGGTAAGACCTTTTTTTGCAGATCAGGCCTTATATGAATAACCAAAACTATTAAATAAATTAAAATCAGAAAATTCTTTCATTAGTTTCATGACAAAAGCATTGGTCATATCTTTGATGAAATGGGTATATTAAGCCCCAACCAACCAGAAATGTCAGAAAGACCCCCAAATGTGTCCATCAACTTCAACTACAGCATTTCTTATGTGAAGAATTGCAATTGAACATGAATTTAAAAGACTGTAGGTGTGCATCCTCTTGCTATCTTTCACTACATTTCCCAGCATATTTATTCCCCAATTCTGTGCTTAACACCGAGCTAAACTGTAGTCTCAACCCTGCCACAAAGGACTTTTAATTGCCGAAACTGTGCAGCAATCAAATTTACATACAACAAAATAATTTTCAGGATTAGCCACAGCCAAACAATGTCTCAGGTTCTGGGAGAAAGAAAATCCATGGCTAATTTTTATTTGGGAAAAATGTCTTCTCTGACTCAGCGAACAACACCAGGAGCTTGCATGCAGGTGCTACAAAAACCAAAACCTGTACAACAGAAAAGTTCAGTTTAATTGGATAAGGCACTTCAGTGTGTGTTCATATGTACACTTCAGAGTGTGTTCATATGTAAACCCATGCCTACATGGGTTGTATCTACCAGAATCATCAATGATCCATTTGTGATTTGGACTCCTAGGACATGCCATAAAACTAATCATATAAATGAAAATACAATACATTCAGTGAAAGCAATGGTGAGAAAACCCTCCAATTATTGGTAGGTTCACCTAGGAAATGTGTTTTGAAAGACTGCGTTTTGAAAGAAACCTGTCATTTTAATATAAAAATTAAAACATTTATATTATTCTACATTTTCCATGTAATCAATTTAAAATATGTATTTTTCAGTTTATGTGGAAAGATTATTTTTTTGATTCTGGGGATTCCCCCCTAGTCCCTGTTCTCCTCCCACATGCTGCCCTACCCCGCTGGCCATCCTGAGATCCCTGCCCTTGTTAGGTTTCATTTGTTTTCAGGTTGTTCATGGAACATAATTTCCAGTTGTTGACCAACTCAATCCCTGCTTCCAATCTGTCATCTACATATAAAAAATCCTGGCCAGTCTCAAGCTTATAGGGTATAAAGCACCACTCTTCCTTCCTCTTTGCATTTGTGTCACTACCTACATCACAGGCTGGGATGGCAAGGCACATGGCTGGCAGCCCAGAAATCGCAAGCTCAAGGCCAAAGCAGAAATGCTCATGGCGTGGTCATGCCAGATTCCAATGAATCTGCAAATTTTGCTAAACACCTTGTCACGAGGATATGAGAAGGAAGGAGTACATTTTCTGATTTTCACATAGAATGGAAATGGACCCTCTGAGTCAACAATTCCCATCATCACGTCTTGCTAGTTTACCCTTTCTATAAACTCATGATGATCTACTTTAAAACTGATTAGAGCCCCCTAACACCCTCATCCCTCCCCCACCACATGCAGAGGAAGCAACCAAGCAAACCAACCAAGCAACCAAAGAAACAAAAAACCCCTCATTTCTCTGATGTTAGCATGAAAATTAGATGCTGGTCTATATTTATTCATGACTGGTTTGTAACCATTTGTTCTTTACAATGGTAAAGCCTAACAATATTGTTCTTTAGCTTAAATAGCTCTTCTCCTTCCCTGATGATGATGTTTACCACCCTGGTGAATTTATACAGAGCAATTGCATCACCTTTCAGCCTTCATGCAAATGTATGTTTGTTTCATCTACCATCTAATAAGTTCTGTTATAATTGCTGGAATTGTTATTCTTAACATCACCCATTACTTCAAACAAAAGTATTTACCTCAAAGTGCTGTGAGGGAAAGAAATACATACTTTCAAGCCTCTCTTGCTCATATCTCCCAATGCTGAGGCATACTACTAAAACATATATGGACAGACATGAACCAAAAAGGAACTTAGGATATTCATGTCTACACCTAACTTTAAGGAACAGGCTCCTGGACCTGAATTCCCAACCCCTATTTCAGCACCTATATTTCATATGCAATGCATAAACACCTTAAGACAGGATCCACAATATGCAGCTCCCTGGTATAATCTCTCTACTTCTTTAAACTCATACCAAAAAAAAAAACAAAAAACCCCCAAACAACCCCCCCACCAAAAAACCTGGGTTATTTACTCCAACCCCCTGCTCAAGTCAAGATGTTTAGAAATCAAGAGAAAGAATTCTGTAGTATAACTTCATTCAATATATTTACTCTGAAAGAGGAAGTTACCTGTGAGAGAAGGATCACACAGTGAGGGGAGGGGTTCAAGGGAGACCAGGCAGTGTGATGCCTAATGGGAGCACAAGAGAGACTATGCAGCAGCAGGGGAGCTCCAGCTCCAGCTCTGGAGCCGGAACCACTGCTGCCTGGCTGAGGCCACAGCTACCATGTGCTTCATACCCCAAGCTAAAGCTAGAGCCAGAGACCAAGCTCCCACACTGGATAAGCAGTGGCAGAGGTGACAGGAGGCAAGAGCAGAGCAGGAGGACATGCCATCTGCCCCACTTGCCTGCCCTGCTACTGCTTACCCCACTGCAGTGGTGGACAGGAGGGCAAATTTAAGACACCCTACCAATAATTAGATTCTATAAATGGAAAATGATAGTGGATGTATTATTTTCCATGTGTAGAATCTGATTATTGAGAGGTCATCTTAAACTCAAAGTCATTTTGGGTTTAGGTAAATACAGTATCTCTAGCTACTACATTTGACAGACTTCTTGCCAATAATAACAGCAACTAATGAACCAATAGTTTGAAAACAGAAGATTCTTCAAAAATTTGTATAGTAATAGGTTTGCCATCCCTAGTTTTTAATATGGATCTTAACAAAAATAGCACTTAATATTCACTGTGTCTAATTCTGTATGGTCTAGTATTCACGCTAGTATCAACACCCTGAACCAGCAAGATAGGCGCTTCCCCTTTCAAGCTTCCATTTCTCTCCTGTTCTGCACTGTGCAGTCTCCTCCACTCTTTCCCCTGTCCCTGTCACCTCCATACTGTGTAGTATCCCTTGCATGCCTCCTGTAGAACAAATGCCCTTCCCCAACACTGTACAGTCCTCTTCTGGTTTCCCATTCCCCCAGCACCTGCTCTCTTGACCACCCTGGGCCCAGCCAGGCAGCAGTGATGGTGACAGCTCCAGCTCCCTCTCCCCACCCCAATGTTGAATAAGGTTGGACAAAATGTCAGCTCAAGTAAATACCATAATTCCACTTCATAAATAAAATCTTGAAGTTTCAAATAGTTGTTCTGTATCAGAGGCATAGTAGAGACGCATCTTACAAACTAACTGAATAAGCAAAAGCTTTCAGCTTCACACAGATGACTACCGCTCTTGGAGTGAAGTTACACATTACACTTAGGCCATATTAATGGCACTTAAAATACAAGCATCCACATGTTAAAGCTCATTAACTCATGCTAAGTGCTGTCTGAGCATCTCCAAGTTATGCCACTTCTGGCAAAATGTAAACTCTGGGCTGTATTACTCAGGTCAAGTTAAAGTAACTTCAGGTTCCTCCACAAAGATTAAAACAAGCAATATACAGTCCTCAAGCACCCCAGGATGCACTGCTCCCAGAGCTCCCCAACTTCTGCTCTATGTATGAGCTTTCTATCTTGCCTGGGCATGGTACTGCTTAGGAGCAGGCACAGCAGCAACATGGAACTGGGAGGTGGAGAGGCATGTGGGCTATGGCTTCCCTCAACAGCGCTCTGCAGTCGCATCCTGGGGTGGGGGCAGTGGGAGAGTG
>NW_017728909.1:55934388-55978073 GCF_001723895.1 Crocodylus porosus | reverse complement strand
CCACACACACACACAGAGCAGGGAAAGAGCCCAAGTGTCTTGGCTCCCAATCACATTTCTGTTCACCAGTCCTCTAGTGGTAAAGCAGAGTTGTGCAGGCAAGAAATGGTAATAACCCTTAACATTAAACTGCTCACCACACATTTTAACTTTTAAAAGCTGGCACACAAACAAATAAATGCTGCAGAGAAAGACCCAGGCAGTTCAGGGAACTAACTTTGGATCTCAAGGCTCTACAGCTAGTAATCTCACATGTAGAAAAGAGAAAGGGTTCTTTCTCCCATTTTGCTTCCCAGTGGTGATTCTTTTTTTTTCCTTTTAATAGAAACCAGTACAATTCCCATTAAGTATTTTTCCAATGAATAATTATTATTCAATAGAATAAAATCAAAAGATTGTCACTTTTAGCATGTAATAAGTTCTTCATCTATTAGATTAAAAATACACCCCTAAACCTGCATGCTCATATTCTAGGCAAGTGTCTGTTATCTAGCTTTAATAGCATAACACTAAAAGCCAGTCTGTAAATAGTAGTATAAAAAAAATATTGCCCGTATATTATAAGGACTAAAAATCTACAGCATAATTCCATACTCTCCCTATATAGATCCCAGCTGGTAATATGGGTGTAGGAGAAAATAAGTCAACAGCTAAGCTAATATATGTATCCATATTTATACAGATATCCAAAATATTCTTGAGCTCTGTTCTGATCCACTAGCTGCAGTGGCCTTATTTTTCTGCACCTTTGTAGCTCTTGGGCAGAAATACACGTGCTAACACACCATGAGAGAAGCTGTTCCTGTCAAATTTCCAGTCAGGAACAAAAGTGGAATTGGCAGAATCTTGTAAGAAAGTCGTCATTCCATTTCCCACACAGAACATTTTAATCA
The DNA here is from genome assembly GCF_001723895.1 of Crocodylus porosus. NCBI lineage: Eukaryota > Metazoa > Chordata > Crocodylia > Crocodylidae > Crocodylus > Crocodylus porosus. The sequence goes on along the minus strand of NW_017728909.1, from coordinate 55,977,180 downwards.
TTCAGACAATCTTTGAGAAAACATCCAAAATGTGAATACTTATAGGAGCCAATTTCAGTCTCTGGAACATTTAAAAATTGTTCTTCTCTAGGGAAAACTTCTGGAAATGTTAACAAGCACTAGGATTACATTTGAAAAAATCATGTAGTCTTTTATATCTAGCTCCAAGCTGGAAAAATAAAAAATCCTAACCCTTTCATAAGCAAGCTTAAAAGATGATAAAGTATTATTATGGCTTTCAGGTTCCATTTTCATGACTTTCTCCTCAAAGCATCATCACTTATTATAAGTTCATGTTCTGCAACAGTAATGATGCAACATCAAATATAATAGAACAGCAAAAACTAGGCATCTGAAGAGGCAGAAAGAAATTGCTGTGTCAGAGTGTAACATCTTTTAAAGATGAGCTTAATAGGGAATCTCACTGTGCATAAAAACAAAGTATTTATGTAGAGGTGAGTTTGAATTTCATATATACATAACTGCTGTTGGATTGCTGGCCCTAAATATCTGACTATATATGAAATATACAGTATATTACAGTACATTTTATATACTGATATACATACATATATACACATATACATACACATACACACACACACATATATAAACACATACACACACCACTAAAATGCTCAAGTTATATTCCTGTCATGAGACAGAACTATGCAAATCAGTCACATTCATCATACACTTTAAGTTACAAAGTGTTCCTCATATCACCTCTCCCTGGACAATATTAGCATCCAAATCTCCTAAAAGTTCCAAATATTGCCATGCTTTAAAATAGACCTGTTTAACCATTTTCACTATACTTTCATACCAAAAATGCAGAATTTCCTCTTCCCCTAAAAAACAAACAAAAAAAAGCACTAGTCTAAGGCAGGGCAGGTGACATTTTCGGGCTATACATACCTATACATATGCGCAATGCTTTTTCCACCATGTTCTAATTATTGTGCATTGGAGCAGACTCAGTTAATCAAGTCTGCTTGATCTGATTGACCATCAAGTCTGTTGGAGTGTTCTAATTATAATGTACCAGCAGCCTCAGCATTATGTGTATTCAGCATCCTTGCATTTCAAAATGGCAGTGGGAGCACTTTAAGTAAACCTGTGAAAGAAGTATGGGATGCTGAATACATGAGACACTGCAGGAGTTTTAACTGCCTGCCCAGAGCAAAGCTTCAGGATGTGACAGGGATGATCCAAGCCATGATCCAGACTACTGATTACTATCCCATGGTCCTAATCCATGTGGGCACTAATGATGTGGCCAGGAGAAGCCCTAATCACCTGATATGGATTACCATGCTCTGGGGGATGTGCTAAAGGAGATAGGGGCACAGGTGGTATTCTCTTCTGTCCTACCAGTGACCGGACGTGGAAGATGACACAAGACCTGCATCAGAGAGATTAGATTGTGGCTTTGGGAATGGTGTCTTGAGGCAGGCTTCAGCTTCCTAGACAATGACCCCACACATCACGACGAAAGAAATGCTTGGGGTGGGATGGGCTTCACCTTTCCCCCAAAGGTAAGCGTGTGTTCTCTTCTAGGTTGGCGGATCTCCTCTGATGGGCTTTAAACTAGGCTTATTGGGGGAAGAGGAAGATGAGGGAAGAGGAAGCTAAACCAAGCGTCACCCACAAGAACAGCCCAACCCAAATCAATGACGAGCAGAACAAATACCCAGGTAAGCAACAGGGGCCTGGGTAGTACTGAGATTAGGAGGCCAGTGCATGCATCTTCAGGAAGCCTCAAATGCCTCTGTACAAATGCTCATAGTATGGGGAACAAGCAGGAGAAACTTACCCTCCTGCTAGCTGACACCAACCCAGACATAGCAGGGCTCACCAAAACTTGGTAGGACCCAACGCATGACTGGGCGGTGAATATCAAGGGCTATAGGCTGTACAGGAGGGATAGGACTGGGAGGAAAGATGGGGGTGTGGCGCTCTACATCAAGGAGAAATACACATCCTCAACAAGTAACACAGGGTCAGAGAAGGGGCACACTGAAGTGCTCTGGGTTAAAATACAGGAAGAAGAGAGGAAAGGGACTTAATGGTGGGGGTCTACTACAGACCACCCAACCAAGGGGAAGAGCTAGACCAGGAATTCTTAAGTCAACTCACGGAGGTAGTTAGGTCAAAGGACATGATCATCACGGGTGACCTGAACTTTCTAGACATCTGCTGGGAAAAGCAGTCAGCCAGGTCTGACCATTCACCTAAGTTCTTAGCCAAGATACAGGACCTCTACCTAGCCCAGGAGGTACACAACCCCACCAGGGGAGATGCCTTATTGAACCTGGTCCTGGCCATGGGCGACGACCTGGTGAGGGTGGTCGACCACCTGGGACTAGCAATCACCCCCTGCTGCAATTCATCATCCAGAGCAAGGTGGCAAAGGCCTGTACCAAGGCAGCAGCCATGGACTTCAGGAGGGTGGACTTCAATGAGGTAAGAAGAATAGTCAGGAGGTACTGAGGTCCCAGAGGGGAAAGGAGTCAGGTATCCAACAAGAGGGGTCGTTCTTTAAGGAGACAATCCTCCAAGCCCAAAGGGAGGTAATCCCAACACAGATCAAAAGGGGCAGAAGGGCACAAAAGCCCCCATGGCTCACCAAAAGCATACAGGAACATCTCCTAGCTAAAAAGGAGGCATACACCCAAAAGATGGGAGGAGCCATCACCAGGGAGAACTATACCTCGGTTGCTCGGGGCTGCAGGTGGGTGGTCAGGAAGGCCAAGGCAGAGATGGAACTGGGATTAGCTAGCCAGATCAAGGACAACAAGAAGTTCTTTTTTAAATACATAGCAGGTAAAAAGAAGGTACCAGGCAACATGGGGCCTCTGCAAGACACGCTAAGAAATCTGGTTGTCGCACCAAATAGCAAAGCTAACGTAGTTAACAATTCCTTTACTTCCATTTTTCTGAGCAGGGGCCAGATCACCCTCCCCACCAGGACCCCTGTAGGTCCCAGGGGAGGTGCACCCAGGCCTAGGGTCAGTGAGGACTTAGTCAGGGAACTTCTGAAGGGACTGGACATATTTAAATCAGCTGGTCCAGACAATCTCCACCACAGAGCGCTGAGGGAATTAGCAGAGGTCATTGCGGGTCCCCCGATATGGCTTTATGAACATTCATGGTGCTCTGGCATTGTGCCAGAGGACTGGAAAAGGGCCAATGTGATCCCCATTTACAAAAAAGGGAGGAAGGAGGCCCCAGAAAACTATAGGCCAGTCAGTCTTACCTTGATCCTGGGTAAACTTTTTGAGAGAATTATCCTGGCGGATGTCTGCGAGGGGCCAGCAGGGGAGATTATGCTTAGGGGCAACCAACACGGGTTCATTAGAGGCAGGTCCTGTCAGACCAACCTGGTGGCCTTCTATGACCATATCATCACACCCTTGAACAAAGGTGTAGCAGTGGACATAGTCTTTCTGGACTTTAGAAAGGCCTTGGACACGGTCTCTCATCCCATTCCCATTAAAAAACTAGGGGACTGTGGCATCAACACCTACACAGTCAAATGGGTCACTACTTGGATGCAGGGCCATACCCAGAGAGTGGTGGTGGATGGGTCTTATTCAGCCTGGAGGGATGTGGGCAGTGGGGTTCTGCAGGTCTCGGTCCTTGGGCTTGCACTGTTCAACACCTTCATCAGCAACTTGGACAAGGAGGTAAAAAGCACCCTGTTCAAATTTACAGATGACACTAAAATGTGGGGAGAAGTGGGCATGTTAGAAGGGAGGAATAGGCTGCAATCAGACCTAGACAGGTTACAGGGGTGGGCAGATGAACACAGGATGGGTTTCAACACTGAAAAGTTCAAGGTACTGTACCTGGGGTGGAAGAACCAGCACGATACCTACAGGCAGGGGAACTCCCTTCTCATCTGTGCAGAGGCAGAAAAGGAACTTGGAATCATTACTAATGCCATAATGAACATGGGATGGCAGTGTGAGGACGCAGTCAGGAAGGCCAACTATACCTTGTCATGAATCCACAGATGCATCTCAGGCAGGCCCAAGGAGGTGATCCTCCCCCTCTATGCGATACTGGTCAAGCCGCAGTTGGAGTACTGCATCCAGTTTTGGACACTGCACTTCAGAAGGGATGTGGACAACATGGAGAGGGTCCAGAGGAGGGCCACTCACATGATCAGGGGGCAGCGGGGCAGGCCCTACGAGGAGAGGCTAAGGGACCTGAACCTGTTCAGCCTCCATAAGAGAAGTCTGAGGGGGGATCTAGTGGCCTGTTACAAACTAGTCAGAGTCCCTGCTCCCCCAAGCACTACCAGGAGCGACTAGAAATAATAGTCATAAGCTGGCAGAGGATAGATTTAGGCTAGACATCAGGAAGCGCTACTTCACTGTCAGGGCAGCTAGGATCTGGAATCAACTACCAAGAGAAGTGGTGCTGGCTCCTACCCTGGGGGTCTTTAAGAGGAAGCTAGATGAACACCTTGCTGGTTCTTTTGACCCCAGTATCTTTCTTGCCATGGCAGGGGGTCAGACTTGATGATCTACTCAGGTTCCTTCTGACCCTACCAACTGTGAAACTATAATTAGAGTGGCTCCTGAGAGCTGCTCTAATTAAAATGCCCCTCCCCCACCTTGGAACATGTGTAAAGATACCCTCATAGACTAATTCAGTCAGAGAAGCATAAACTTCCACAGACAGCAGTCTATTTTGTAAGAGCCTCCTTATTCTCTCTACTGGTCGAAGATTTAGTATGGGCATTGGCATCTGTAAAGTACAGTACCTTGTTAAAATACAAGATTAGAAATGAGAACTTTATACTATGGGAAAAACAAGTATTCTAAAAATAAATTATTTGAATCTTGGATATTATTAAAGATAAAATGGCATGCCTATGCATTTCAAGTCATATTTATATTATATGACATGTAATAGAACATAGTATAAAGGACATCTATAAAACATATTATAAAATCCTGTTCTCTATATTAGTTATTTTTGTGTCTCTAAGTCTTAAATATTAATATTAATGGGGCAACATTTTATAAAAATGTTCAAGTCCCTTTGCTTTTCTATAAGGTTTGGGAACCAAGGGGCAAATCCACAAAAGGATTTAGAGTGGAAACAGAGGTTTTATTACATCACCCTTGTGCCATTCTAAACATTTTTATAGCGGCGCAAAGGCCAGGCAACCAGCTGTCCATACACCTTGTTGCAACACAGGTTGTAGTCACCAAGAAAGGAGTATTAATTTGTTCTATTATTTAGTGGTGGAGTTCTGTTTACTTTGTGGTGGGAAACTGCCAGCAATACAGAGCTGTGTATGCTCTCCAGCTCCCCACGAAGGTGCTTGAGAGGCCCAATCCTGCCTAGTAATTCTCAGAGTGTGTAGACCCAGACCCCTCAAGCCTTGGGAAGAACACAAGCACCATTGTCCCACAGCTGAAATAAGTGGGACAAAAAATAATGTTTCACCCAGTGAAGCAAATCATCTGTCAGGACAAATTGCAACATAGCTAATCCATTTTATGTGGTGACATTTATTTCTACACATAGTTATTTAACTTCCACTTGACGTGGCAAACACCAAAAATCGTGTGCAGATACCACCTAAGCCTAAAAGCAAACACCAACTTTTGTAAGGTTCTCATTTTCCCTCCAGCCTATACTTTATTCTTGATTAACTTAACAGGCATTTCCCACTTGATTTTATTTACATTTGTTTCATGAAACTGAAATGAATTAGTTCTATTATGGACTTGAAAGGTATTAGTTAGGGAGAAGTTACATACTATACTTACTCTATAAAAAGTTTACACCTGGCCTAACCAAATACTAATGGCCAAGACCATCAGACTTTATTCTACTTCCCTGTGCAACTGCTTATGGATAAAATGCACTCTTAAGTACATACTGCTATAATTTAGGCTTATGCTAGCACCTGAGTCAGTGCTTGTTCTCATGGTGAGACTCACGGTGGTCCTCAGTGACTGACTATGTCTGAAGCCTACGCATATTTACAGTTTCCCAGGAGAATGCCTTAACCACCATATTGAAAGCTATTCTGGTTGAGAGTGCTTCCAAATTCCTTTTATTGAAGCTATTCAGGTTATTAAATTATTCAGTGGGTTAAAGAGAGACAGAGAGGACATGGTTTTCTTGCTCAGTGATTAGCATGCTTAGCTGAGTAAGTGAAGATCTGAGTTCCAATTCCTGCCCCAATGAATAATTAAAAGTTTTATATTAAATTATTAATATTATTCTTTTATTTTAAATATTCAATGAAGTAGCTAAGTTGTATAATTCTTTTCACCCTCTTCATTGGGGCAGAGAGCCCAATCAATATTTAATTATTCCATGAAAATTATACTCGTTTCAGCAGGCACATTGTCCAGCCTCCCCAATGTGGAAAATGTGAACTTAAAAAAAAACAAAAAACAACAAAAAACCCCCACCCTCTCTTAAGAAGAGGAGGGAATTAAGTTTAAATCCATGACACCTGGTGTGTGTACTCAAACTATTTAGCACTTGGATAAAATGAGACAACCATTTTTTCTGTTTTTCAAATTTTTGAAAACACCTACAACTAAATAACTCCCCTCAACACACAGATCTTTTCTTTCACTGTACAGGGAAGCACAGCATAATTATATTCCATGTTATAATATAGAATGTACATAGGAACACATGCATACATTTAGATATTTTTATTTTATTTATCACATAACTACATACATAACATAATTACACATAAATACAATTATCTTATCTACATATATTGCATAAATCAGACTACACTACAGAAGAAGATGCATATTTTCCAGCACACCAAGGCAAAGACAAGACACTATGAAGTACCACGAAGAGTACTGGAAGAGCAGCTGTCAAGCTTTCAGAGAGGGGGAGAAAGAGGGAGAGCAGTAAGTTCCCCCTCCCCAAACTGAGAAGCAGCCACTTTCCTACAACAAGCAAGCATGAGGATCCCACTAGTTCTACAGGCAGCAAGGAGAGGGGAGCAATGCCAGTGCCACTGCCTATGCCTGAGTCTGCATCCCCTCCAAGAGCACTAGCCATAACCTCCCCTACCACCACCATGACAACAGTCTCCTCCACTCCCATGTCACTTATCATGCTGAGCCTTCTGGTGCCAGAGGAAGAGCTGGAGCCTGATCTGGATCCAAGTACCATAGTAAGGTAAATTCTCGGGAAAGAGGGGGAAATCAGCTGAGTTTGCACTCCACACTACTCAAGTTTCCCCTAGAGACTTTCTCCTTCCCCAGAAAGCACTTTGGAGGAGGCTGAGGTAGAGGTTGTGAAGGCAAGTGATCAGCTTAGTCTTCTCCTCCTGTTGCTGTGCCTCTGCCTGTTGACAGGGAAAAGGCAGCATCCACACATGCACCTGCACCCCAGAAGTGATTGCGTAGTGTGGTCTGGGAACTTTCTGAGCCAGCAGATGATCCCACATATTTTATCTGCCTGCAATGCCAAGCCAAAACCACCCACGGGAAGGGAACAAAACACATAAGCACCACAGTGATGCTGCTGCATCTCAGGAGGCAGCATGCCCTTGCTCCTCCTCAGCCTGGCAAAAGTGGGAGTGTGCCAGGCTCAGGAGTCCCCCTGTCATTCCAAAGCCCCCATCCCCAAGAAGCAGAGGCAGGCCAAACTGGACCAGTGAGGGAAAGGTGGAGACAAAGGGGAATGCATTCCCAAGGGGAGTGAGGTTGCCCAGAGCATTGGGGAGATGCTTGCTATAGATGGCCAGCCCTTCTCCTTAGTTGAGCAGCCAGAGTTCAGGTGGCTCATGATACTCATGGCCCCATCATACGAAGTGCCCACATGCACCACCTTAAGCAGAACGGTGATGACTTCCCTGTATAAGGCATATAGGGAAGTACACAAGGCAGGTCTGTAGGTGGCCCTACATTTCACCTTGAATATCTGGAGCAGCTGGGGTGGAGATCATGCATACGTCTCCCTCATAGGGCACTGGTGTGACCAGTCAGGCTGTTGGTGGGCTCTCCTTCAAGCCAAGGTGATGGATGATCCCATGTAGCAACAGAAATCATGGGGGCCATGAACCACTGGGCAGGGCGATCTCACCCATGGGTTCATGAACACTGACATTGGGGCCAGTATGGTCAAGGCAGTCTGTGATGCCAACTTATTTGGCATCCACTGTGTGGCACACAGGCTGCACCTCATTGTCAGGGATGCCTTGGAGGGGGGCAGGGCTGCCGGTGATGGCTCCAGCACCACCAGCAAGACCATTTCCAAATGCAGGAAGGTGGCAGGCTACTTCTACCGGAGAATCAAGGGGGGCAAGATGCTACGAGACAAATAGGCAAAGCAGGACATCCTGCAGCACAAAATTATGCATGATGTGGAAACTTAGTGGAACTCCACATACCTGATGCTTAAGAGCCTGGTAGGGAAACAGAAGGCCATCCATGAGATGGCCTTACTTTGGGGAGATTGGGATCAGTGGCCCCCTTAACAAAACTGATTGGGATACCATAACCCAGATCTTGGTGGTCCACTAAATATACTAACATTATATGTGTGTAACATGGTATTCCATAAAGATACTGACATTGCTTTGGAATAAAGGACAGACTAATAGAAATCTGTCAGACCAAACATTGCCCACAATCAATTGCAAACCATGCTGTGCCCAGTGGGTAGGTTCCATTTATTGTAGACCCAAGTTAGGTTAATTACTCAAGGAATAAAATATAAACAAAATAAATAAAACTGAAGCAGAATAAAAATTATACTATTTTTCCTATGCTATAGGACCAAAATCTAGAACAGGCTGCCAAGGGAGGTGGTGCTCTCCCCTACCCTGGGGGGTCTTCAAGAGGAGGTTAGATAGGCATCTGGCTGGGGTCATCTGAACCCAACACTCTTTCCTGCCTATGCAGGGGGTTGGACTCAATGATCTATTGAGGTCCCTTCCAACTTTAACATCTATGAATCTTTAGTAGAAGCTAAAGGTACTAGTACTAATGGAAAATACATTATTTGTTCCCTGTAATATTTTTCATTACATTTTGACTGACAAGCAAATTCATCTTTAAAAGTCCCATACATTTTTATGGGCCAAATGCTTCTTCTATGCACACATTTTTGTTCTTTCAAAGAATATAAATTTTAAATTAGATATACTTTTGATGCCATTCTGCACTGCCTATAGCTACGTCCAAGTTTACCAAATACAGTTTTGTTTTGCTTGAGAGCTCTGTAATTCTAATTTGAAAGTTGACACTGAATGATTCATTACTTGAAAATTCCTACTTGTAAATTATGACCTTGAATAAAAATGTTGGTATTCCTTGTCTCAAGAGCCCAGATTGTCAAAGCAAAGAAAAAAGACTTAACCACAAACTTTATGCCTTAATTAATAGAAAATGTGAAGCTAAATTCTACCCAAGCAAGGTTCCTTGGGTAGACCAACTGAATATTTGGGAAAATGTTCTCTACAAGCTTTTGAGCATGAGTACCTTTGTTCAGGCATAGGGAGTCTGTTGTTCTCAGATCTCCAAGGAATGGAAGAAGCTAGGAGTGTGACAGGAGGTCAGTGAAAATATAAATAGGTGGACATTAAGAAAATAAAAGGGTAGAGATGGGGAGTGGCGGGGGAAATAACGCCAAAGGTCATAGGCTGTAGAATGGGGTGGGCCTCCTGAGCCATGGCCCGACCAATTTCTAGCATGTTAAATTAGCTATCTGTGCAGTTAAAAAATAGCTAAACAGTTTTAACCGGAAAGGCAATTACGCATTTGAGGGTTATATACATTAACGTGCTAACAGTTGGTCGGGCCATGGCCCAGGTGGCCCACTCCATTCTACAGCCAATCCCAAAGGTAACCAAGGGAGACTACTGTAGTTGGAGTTTAAACCAACACGACTACAACCCAAAACCCATTTTTAAGATGCATTGAGGGCGCACACATGTAGATGCATGCCCTTAATGTGCCTTGAATTGGGCTAATGAACATTAAAATGTGCACATATAGATACACCCAATTCAAGTGAGATGACAGTACTTATTAATCTGTAAAATGTGCATTATTTGGTGGAATATATAACATTAACTAACAAAAGCACTATTACTGTAGATTTCCATTCTCTCTTGTAGGCAACATAAAATAAGACTTGAAGGAAAAAAATTTGTGGGGAGGAATGAAGAAATGCATATAAAACCAAACTGAGAAACATACTATTATATCAATATTTTATACCATACTTTGCATATTGGTTATTTGAAATCATACACTACAGAACTTCAAGTTACAACAGTGAATTTCCCTGGCACTTTTAAATGAGAAGTCAAGAATAACAGACAAACAACACAAAAATAAAATCTTTCCCACAGGTGATAACATCACATGCCATTATTCTACTTTCCATTTATTTTATAACATGCTTGTAACACTATGTGGAAAATATCTCATTATAGCCTAAAGTGAAACATAATCTTGCAAGAACATTTTATAGCAGACTGTAGCTCTTTGTCTAGACAATGTTTTCTTTAAGGCCTTTGAAATTGGGACGATAGTTAAATCATTTTTATAGGACATGCATGCTGTATATAAACTACACCTTTCTGACAGGCCCATAAAAATTTTAAGTCAATCAGTAACCCCAATAATTGTGCACTGACCTTTAGTCTGCCATAAACCCAGATTCTGCTCACCATAAAGACATGACTAGCCCGCTCTTGGGGCCAATGTCTTACATTGATAGTGATGTAATCATCAATATGATTACACAGCAAATTGGTGGGGTTACATATCTATGTGACTGCTTTTTTTGTTATATAGCAAGTGACACACCACTTTACACTACTTTGAGGTTTTGCTTCTTCAAGAATACCCTCTAATTCAGAAGCTGTAGACCTTTTATTTTGCTAAGGCAACTGTATGGATGAACCAAAAGAAATAGAAACAATTGCAGTTTGACTAGCAATGGTTGCAATTACCAGCAAATCTGGGCTAAAGCCTATAGTAGCTCTCAAAAATATAATTTAGAACACAATAAGCAGTAGTAGGAATGGAATAAAACCTAAAACTTTCCTTAGTTCAGATCTCCTTCCCCCCTCCCCACCCCATATTTCTCTCTGGTTTCTGAAAGTATCTAACTTTGAAACATGACGCGTCCTTGAAATTATTCTTTCTACGGGAAGGACCATCTCTAAAATGTGACCTATGCAATCTACAGTATTTAGCGTCCCTCCAAGGAAGATATGCTGCTCTCAAAGATTGTACTCACCCTTTTTTGATCAGAAGAAATATACAAAATGACATAGTGTTATTGCAAGTTCATGATTTTTCTTTAGTATAGCCGTCTCTTCTTATTCAGATTTTAAATGTGAGAGACCACTTTGGCTTTTTATGAAACATCTTGTCCTAAGGAATAGCTGAAAGACTACTCTAATGCTCCATTTGGAGTTCCAGTCTCACTCCTGCTGTTTAAGACAGTGGTAGGAGCTGGCTCCTCAGGCTCACATGTATACCCAGGCTTACTTCCTCTTCACCAGTAAACAAAGTTTTTATTTCTCTTGAGAGGACAGAGTGGGAGTATGACCTTTAGAAAGGCTACAGACAAACATACACTTGAAACCCCTTTCTTATTCCCCAGAGAGAAAGAGGAAAAGCTTTTACAGAAGTCAGCAAACAAATCACTTGAAACTCTTGCCAGTAAAAGCAGAAGCAGTTAAAACAAGAACTGCTGAACTGGTGGTGATTAGGCAAAATGGAAACAGCCCTTCTCCCAGCCACCTGCCGGTTCTGTCACTATACAGGGTGGACCCTTTCTGTGGTAGGTTACTAGCATCTAGATAGTGCCTTCTCTATAGCCCTTTGTGGGGAGATGTGTAAAGAGAAGAAATAAGAACTCCAAGTAGTCAATGCAGAAACAAACCAGGGACCCTTGAATGTCAGAGAACAGCTTTGACTGGATTTTTGTTGCCCTAGTTTGAGTGGCTGCCAGCTTTAATTTTCCTCCTCTCCCATCCCTATACCCATCTCTTTACCTCATCTTAACCCTCCATTTGCTCCTGTTGATCCCTCTTCCATTTCAATTATTCCTTTCTAATTATCTCTCTGCTTTTACCACTCCCAGCTCATGGGAATGAGTTTTCATTTGCTGCCATCACACTGTTCACTCTGCTTGCTTGCCATAGACCTCTTACTCCACCCTCCTCTTGTTTTGTCTAGGTAGGCTGAGCAGGGATAGTTTACTCCTCCAGGATGTAATACAGGCCTCATTAGTCCTAAGACACAAACAAATTATTTTTAAAAAAATCATTTCAATTGTTCCAAAACAGAACATTAATTTCAGGCATGTTCAATAGAAAATGAATAGGAAACTTGGAAGCGAAAGGCTAGATGCACAAAGAAACTCGCATGCTTTTTGCAAATAATTGATGGGGGTAGGGGGGAATCTCTCAATCTCTCCTTTTTAATGTTATAATTTATATCAAATAATTATTTTATATAAATAATTTTATATACATTTATATAATTGTATATAAAATAAATTAGCCATTTGATGGAACAGGGGATAACAGCTTGGTGTCCTCACCCTAAAATAAAAGTCCTAACCATGTTTATTCTCTCATGCTTTCTCTGGTTCTGTGAATATTTAATTATTCCTACAAAATAAATCAAGAATGATGAAAAAAAGACTATGGGCACAGACAGAAGTGGCAATTTGCACCTGAACTGGCCACAGAAAGCAACCAAGTAGACATGACTAAACACAAGTGCACAAATGCAGACCACTTCAAAAATGGCCAGTCGGAAGAAAATCTGAATCCTCACTGCATAAAGGTTCAGATAAAGTCGTTTCATAGTTGGTAGGGTCAGAAGAGACCTGAGCAGATCATCAAGTCCAACCCCCTGCCATGGCAGGAAAGAGTACTGGGGTCAAACAACCCCAGCAAGGTGTTTGTCTAGCTTCCTCTTAAAGACCCCCAGGGTAGGAGCCAGCACCACTTCTCTTGAAAGTTGGTTCCAGATCCTAGCTACCCTGACAGTGAAGTAGCACTTCCTGATGTCTAGTCTGAATCTACACTTTGCCAGCTTGTGACCAATATTTCTAGTCACTCCTGGTAGTGCTCAGGGAAACAGGGACTCCCCCAATGCCTGCTGGTCCCCTCTGACTAGTTTGTAAATGACCCCTAGATTCCCATTAGCCTTCTCTTGTGGAGGCTGAACAGGTTCAGGTCTCTTAGCTTCCCCTCATAGGGCCTGCTCTGTTGCCCCCGATCATGCGAGTGGCCCTCCTCTGGACCCTCTCCATGTTGCCCACACCCCTCTTGAAGTGAGGTACCCAGAACTGGATGCAGTACTCCAGCTGCAGCTTGACCAGTGTTGCATAAAGGGGGAGGATCACCTCCTTGAGATGCACCTATGGATGCATAACAAGGTATGGTTGGCCTTCCTGACTGCACCTCCACACTGCCAGCCCATGTTCATATTGGCATCAGTGATGATTCCAAGATCCTTTTCTGCCTCTGTGCTGACAAGAAGGGAGTTCCCCAGACTGTAAGTATGATCCTGGTTCTTCCTCCCCAGGTGCATCACCTTGCACTTATCAGTGTTGAAACCCATCCTGTTCTCATCCACCCACCCCTGTAACCTGTCTAGATCCGATTGCAGCCTATTCCTCCTGTAAAGTGTGCCCACATCCCCCCACATCTTAGTGTCATCAGCAAATTTGAACAGGGTGATTTTTCCCCCCTCGTCCAAGTGACCAATGAAGATGTTGAACAGTGCAGGTCTGAGGACCAAGCCCTGCAGAACCCCACTGCCCACATCCCTCCAGGTCGAAAATGACCCATCCAGCACCACTCACTAGGTGCAGCCCTCCAGCCAGTTAGCCACCCATTTGACTGTGTAGGTGTCGATGCCACAGTCCTCCAGTTTTTTAATGAGAATGGGGTGAGAGAGTGTCAAAAGCCTTCCTAAAGTGCAGAAAGATTATGTCCACTGCTACCCCTGCATCTAAGGACTTTGTGACCTGGTCATAGAAAGCCACAAGGTTGGTCTGACAGGGTTCTAATGAACCCGTGTTGGTTGACCCTAAGCATAATTTCCCCTGCTGGCCCCTCGTGGACATGTGCCAGGATAATTCTCTCAAAAAGCTTACCCAAGATCGAGGTAAGACTAACTGGCCCATAGTTTCCCAGGTCCTTCTTCCTCACCTTTTTGAAGATGGGAAGCCCTCTTTCAGTCTTCTGGCACCACACCAGAGACTGAGTGCTCATAAAGCCATGTCAGGGGTCCCACAATGACCTCAGCTAATTCCCTTAGCATTCTGTGGCGGAGCTCATCAGGACCAGCTGTTTTAAATATATCCAGTCCCTCCAAAATTTCCCTGACTAGATGGTCACTGACCTTTGGCCTGGGTGCACTTCCCCTGGGGCCTGAGGGGGTCCTGGTGGGGGGGGGCTGATCCGGTCCCTGCTTAGGAAAATGGAGGCAAAGAAGTTGTTAAATAGGTTAGCTTTGTTGTCTGGTGTGACGACCAGATTTCCTAGCGTGTCTTGCAGGGCCCCACATTACCCTGTACCTTCTTTTTGCCCCCTAAGTATTTAAAAGAGGGCTTCTTGTTGTCTTTGATCCGTCTAGCTAGTCCCAGTTCCATCTCTGCCTTGGCCTTCCTGACTGCCCCCCTGCATCCCCGAGCAACCGCTGTAAAGTCCTCCCTAGTGACGACCCCTCCCTTCCATTGGGTGTACGCCTCCCTTTTTGCTAGGAGACATTCCTGGATGCTTTTGGTGAGCCCTGGGGGCTTTTGCACCCTCCTACCCCCTTCAATCCGTGTTGGGATTACCTCCCTTTGGGCTTGGAGGATTGTCTCCTTAAGGACCGACCACTCTTCTTGGACACCAACTCCCCTCCCCTCCAGGACCTCAGTGCCTCCCTGACTATTCTCCTTAGCTCATTGAAGTCCACCCTCCTGAAGTGTAGGGCTGCTGCCTTGCTGCAGGCCATTGTCACCTTGCGCTGGATGGTGAATTCCAGCAGGTGATGATCACTGTCACCCAGGTGGTCAAGCACCTGCAGACCCCTCACCAGGTCATCACCCGTGGCCAGCACCAGGTCCAACAGGGCATCACCCTTGGTGGAGCTGTGCACCTCCTGGGTTAGATGGAGGTCCTACATTTTGGCTAGGAACTTATGTGAGTGGTCAAACTTGGCTGACTGCTTTTCCCAGCAGATGTCTGGAAATTTCAGGTCACCCGTAATGACCACGTCCTTTGACCTAACTACCTCCATGAGTTGACTTAAGAATTCCTGGTCTAGCTCTTCCCCTTGGTTGGGTGGTCTGTAGTAAACCCCCAGCATTAAGTCCCTTTCCTCTTGTCTTCCTTGTATTTTAACCCAGAGCACTTCAGCTATACTTGTGGGTGTCACTTGATTTAGTGGTCCAAGACTTCCTCTGCCCTCATCTTTCAAAACATAGCATCTTCCATAACTTGCGACTGCACTGCCTTCCATCCTGTCCCTGTTTTAAGAATGGGAAGGGGGGGGGGGAAGGAGTGGAGGGAGTTTGGTCTTGGGTTTTTTCAGCCCCTGCTAGAGGGAGGGGGGAGGGCCTCCAATTCACCCATCCTACCCTCAGTGGGAACTGACCCCCCCCCCCCCGAGACTGAACTCCCTTCAAACTCTTCCCCCCATCATTCTGAAAACAGACAGTTTAGGAGGGAAGAGGCCATTGCTAAAGGAGACTGGTTGCAGACTGGCATCCAGCAGCTAGATTTTCCTCCCCCCAGAACCAACAGTAAACTTGTTTTTTGGTCCAGCGAATCAGAATGCTTCCTGCAAAACATTCCGAGTTACAGCAGGGAACTGCATTTCTGCCTACACTCTGTGGTAGGCTGGTCTACAATGTATTGGTTGGTATGCTTTTGTAAAAGGTAGAACTAAGTGTAAGTGCCTCTGCTTCTAGTGTAGGAAGATGTTTTTATTCTTGTCATCTACAATACAGGGAAGAGCTACAGCTAGAGATTATGGGGATGGGAAGGGGACAGGCAATATCTCGTCTTCAGTTTTGGGAATAGTGTGTAAATATTTTGTGAATTTACCTTGCAAAATTGGGACAGTGCATTTCAGATGTACCATTTCAACATTTCATTGTTTTTGCCTGAATTTCTTAATTGACTGGGGGAAAAAAAATATCCTAAATTCAATTATAATAATACTGCAAATAGCTTCAACTTCTCTCAGATTATAATTTCTGGTAAATAAACAATTCACAGAAAACAATATGCTTCTCTCCAATTCTGTTTTTCAGTGAGTTCTATGGAAGACATCCAGGAATGAGTATGGAGCATAAAATAGTACAATTATCTGTGGTCTGGAAGTCATTCATCACAACCATTAGCACTTTCTGGGATCTAGTCTCATATCTGGACTGTGAAAGTTCCAAGTTATTGGCCAGGAACTACTGTGTTTGTAAGTTACTCTCAACTTGTTTCTGAATTATCTTGCTAAAGGACACAAAGTTGGATATTAGGTAGTAATTTGCAAGGTCTGTTTGGTCAAGAGCAAGTTTCTTAATAAATCAAAGTACAGCATACTTCCAGGTGGGTGATAGATTATATTAATCAAGTGTAGTGTTGATTAATTTAAATTTTAATAATTTATTTCAAAAGATAATTGAGGTGCTTCCATGCATCTTTTATCATTTCCCCTAGGTATATGAGTCACTTACACATGTCTTCCATATTTCAAGGTAAAGAGCTTTGCATGTGTACTGTGTTTTGTAAAGGAGAACTTTTTTTTAAGTGATTATAATATATGGCTGCTGCTGATAAGATAGTTTCCCATGACTTCCAGGGTTTTATGAAGGCATTCAAGTGACAGTGCATTTTATAATCCATAAAAGTTGTATGGGACAGAATTTAGCACCTGTAAAAGCTGAGATGAAAGGTTCTCTCATTTAACCTCATTTGTAAAGCAGGATCTTAGGAAATCACATAGAGCATGTGCAGGGTGGGGGAGGGGTTGGTTCAGTATCACATATATTGCTTAACTTTTCCCTTTACCTGGCTTAAATTAAACTACCATGGGGATCTGCCTGGGTGTGGGATTGGGTGAGAATAATAGATAGATTGACATGTTTGCATGCCTATGTCTGTGACAATTGTTCAGAAATGTTTGGGGGTACATTAATACTATACTTCTGCATCTCCATGACCTCCAGTCTGTGTGTCACCACTATTAAAAGTTAATTCAGTTCTATGGGCTTGTAAGAGTTGGATCTGGCCCCGAATATTTCATAAATCCAGAGAGCTGGATGTGGCTTTATACAGAAAGAAGTCCCACTACTTATTTTCTCAATCTAGTTTCATAAAGCTTCAGTAAACATGCAATTCCAACTAGATATGACATGAGGCTTGCCAAGGACGTCATTGCAGTCATGCCTTAGAAACTCTATAAACCTTTACAAACAGCTACTTTTAATATGAAAGGGACATGCTTTTTCATGGTACCACAGGGCTGGCCTAAAATCTGGTTTCATTGCAAGCATATTATAGAAAACTATTTTAAACCTGGCAACAAAGTACAAGTAGCTTTATCTAAGGGATTCACAGGTTTCTTTCCACAATAAGTTTAACAGTAAAACCTAAGAGAAAAACACCATGATCTTCACTTAATCTAATACAACAGTAATTGACACCAAGGTGGTTTGTATTTTTAAATAAAACTCCAGAGGGTTTCCACTACCCCCACACTGAAAAGCATTTTATTCTGCCACCAGTCCAGGTGAAAAAGTGAGCCTACTATGGAAAATATGGTACTACTCAGTGGACACATCTATAAGTGACTATTAATGTGATGCAATAAACTCTGGTACAGTTCATGCCAGAATTTATTGCCCTCAGACACAGCATGTAGATGTGCACCCAGGACCACAGCATGTTCAGCTAGGGCAGCACAGCTCTAGATGGTAGAGGGCCCAGGGGTCAGCCTACCAGCCCGGAGCTGTCCAACTCAGCTCAAAATGCTGCAGAGGGGATGGCTGGAGCACAAGGGTGCTAAATTGTGGGGATAGCCAGCCCTGTCACCATCTACATACCTATTGTGGCAGAGTAAATAACTTGTACTGGGGACTACAAACCTACAGTGGAGTTAATTTGTGTACTGTGGCCTAATAAAGGGTTACGGTATTTCCAGGTCCAAAAAAAAGAGGACACCTGTGGTGGGGAGGCAGGGGACACGCCAGTGCCCTGCCCCTGCCCATTCAGTTGCCCCTCACTGACAAGCCACAGCTCCCCCACCCCAGCCCTACTGCTTCCCCTCACTCTGGACCCACTGACTCCAGTCCTACCAGTGCCCCTCACTCCCAAACAGCAGTACCCAACCTGAGGGGTTGCTGGTGCCCCTCAGCCCCAACCCACAGCCCCCTGGTGCTACCAGTGCCCTGCAGTCACCCATCCCTTCCCCCCATGCCCCTCACTCCAGATCCACAGCCCCCTGCCCTCCTCCCAGACCTGGTGGTGCCCCTTATTCCTGACCCACAAACTCCTGCCATGCTCCCCAGCCACCCACCTCACTGTGCCTGGCCAAAAACCAAGTTTCAGATACCTTCCCAGGGGTGCCGACTTCCGGCCAACCCCCTTCCTGGAGCACTTCTGCAAGCGTGTGGTAATCACTGCCATCACCTGGGGTCTGGTTCTTGCTCAGGCCCTGTGCCCCCTCCCCCACCCAAGTGTACACAGGCCTTGGAGACCTTGAGGGCGCTTGACTCACTGAAAGATATTGGGGTGCTTCCTTTAACCTGAAGCATAGAAAGTAGACTCCCTTGGTCAACAGAGCAAAGGGAATAAAAGGGCATACCCAATCCCTCTCAAGCATGCACCTCAAAGCTTGTTGTAGCAGATAGCTTTATTGGGTAGAGAGGGGAGGGGTACAGGTCAGAGAAGAAGCAAAAGGAAATCCCAGAGAGAAGAGAAACAGCTTGGTAGCCCTTTGACACATTCCTAGATCCCTTCATTCTACATTACTAGCTAAAGTTCAGGAAAGTTACAAGTATCATCCAGAGGCCTATTGAGCTTCCTCTGGAAGCAGGCACCTCTTCATGTGTATGGGTACTAAGATGGAGGGGCCCTTAAATAATTTTTCTGACCACATCCCTTAGATCCAACCATAAACCAGTATCCCCAGACCATGGCTGACATTGGTCGGTCAGTTTAAAAAACATCAGCACCCTCAGGTAAGAGTTTAGGGTTACACAGGAAAAAGGATGAGCAAGTGTCTCTCCCCCCCCCAACCCATCAGGAATTTACAATCCTGTTACCATGGAGAGAGCTAGAATTTGAAACCAGAGTGGGGGTTTTCAGGCAGTGTTCCCTCTAAGCTGCACACATGCACAGCCATGCACAAGTAAAAATCTTGCTGCTCACAGGCTTTTCAAGGCTGTGCACCTGCCTGGAAAGGAGCCGGGCACAGAGTGCAGCAGAGGCACTGGGGCCGGTGTGGGACGCTTACCAAAGGTAAGCTCTTCACTCCTCATGCAGGCAGTGGCTCCTTTCCAAGATGAGGTGGGGACAGAGGCGGGGATGGGGCTGACTCCAGGGAACTGCTCTGCAGGCTCTGCCAACTCCGGGGAACCGCTCCGCTCCCTCGCATCAACTCAGGGAGCAAGGAGGCAAATGGTGTCAGGGCTGGGGAGTGTAGCAGTTTCCCAGAGCTGGCAGGGACCATGCCAGCCCCCAACCCCCATCCCTGCCTTGCCTCACCTTGGGGAGGAGCTGCTGCCTGCTCCACATGAGGCTCTGCTGGCTCCAGGGAACTGTTCTGCAGGCTCTGCCAGCTTCAGGGAACTGTTCCACTCCCCTGTCCTGGTGTCATATGCCTCCTTGCTCCCTGGGGCAATGCGAGGGAGCAGAGCTATTCTCTGGAGCTGGCAGAGCAGATCCCCAGAGCTGGCAGAGACAATGCCAGCCACCAGTCCCAGCCCTGTCCCTGCCTCGGGAAGGAGCCACTGCCTGTCTTGCATGAGGACTGAGGAGCTTACCTTAGGTAAGTGTCCCATGCTGGCCTCGGTGCCTCCCTTTCAGTTCTATCGACTGATTGTGTCCAGCCTATGCCTGGGCCACAGCACTGCTCTGGACAACAGTTAGCATGGAGAAGCATGGTGGCTGAACCCTGCCCGCTCCCACGTGGATACTTACTTTGGGACACTTACCAGCAAACTGCACCGAAAGGGGGAAGCAGGACCAAAGTGGTGCGCTCACGGACTACTACTCCATAGAGGGAACATGGGTTTCAAGCTGTAGCCCTACATCAGTTAAACTTCCAACTTGTAGCCCCCTTCTGGTTCCCCTCACTCCTGACCTGCAGCCCCCTGCCCTCCCAGCCCAAGCTGCCCAAGCAACTCCCACATTGCTCATTCTCTCTCTCTCTCTCACACACGCGCACACACACACACACACACACACAGGGAGCACGTGACCCCCAACAGCCAATCACCTTGCCCACTGCTCCCAGCCCCAAGCAGTCAACCCAGGATAGCAGGCATTTTCTCTTACTTTAAAAACCCACCTGGACACAGCACAGGGGTTCAAAAAGAGGACATGTCCAGGAAAGCCCAGACATTTGGTAACCCTACCTAATAGCTCCACACTTGTTGATAGAAATGCTTTACTGTGGAGCTAATTAGGCAATGCTGTAGTAAATGTTTCATGATCTATGAAGATGCCTCTAGTATGAATAAAGGTGGTAAGATCTGGCCCCTGAAAATACAAATTAACCTATGGATACTTAAATCTTCAATACTACTCCCAAATACAGTTAATAGTTACCCTTTGTGTATCTGCCCTATCCAAAATCTTGTTCAGCCTTGTCTTGGATTGATGTGCAAAATTTACTTCTATTGCTGACTCCAGCACTTTGTTCCATTGCATTAATTCAAACAATAAGGAGCATCAAGAAACATCAGGAACATCATTAATCCTATCAGCATTTCTTTCTGCCTACCTTCTAACCAAAGTTATTAAAGATATTTTTGAAATCTGAATAAAATAGATAAGAAAAAAAAAAGTAAGTTCTATTTCTTTCCTATTCTTTCCCATCTTGCATCAAATTATTCAGGACAAAAAGAGACATGTTGTCAGCTCACATTTGTATACAGAGGAAAATATTAAAAGGCAAGTTTCCTAGGTTATAGGAATATAGGCTTATAGTCAGAGAGGGCACAGATAGAAGTATGCTTTAGGAGCAAAAAAATAGTGATAGTACAATGAGTAGCTAACGGGATGGTATGCCTTGCTTCAATTCCCTTGAGAATGAGACTAGTTCATAAGCTGGAATGTGGTAAGGCAAATCCATGCAGATGGAAACAAATCCAACAAAAAACCCTCAGTCACAGAGCAAGAGCCCCTGTTTAATATTTTAGGTTTATTTTGTGACAGAAATATAATCTTAACCAGGAAAATGGTCAGTCACTTTCCCTTCGTGCAGTTTAAAAGTTCAAAGTTCAACAAATAAAAGGAAAATTTGGCAGGCCATTTGTCTCTAGAGGTTGCTGTCCTAGCTTACTGATGGCCAAATCTTTGCCTAATGATGTCCCTGTGAGGAGGTCAAGCCATTTTTATAATGGAGTGTGATAAGGCTCAGCCATTTATGAGCACCCGAGATGCATCTAGGATTCTACTGACAAATCTCTTCATTTCCTGGTTTTCTTGGGTGCAGCACAGTGATTGGGAGTGCCATGGCTACATGCCCCGAGGGAGGGCAGTAGAAGATAGCTAAAGAAAGAATGAAACAGAGATGTCTTAAGTAGCATAAGAGTGGGATACTAGAGAGGGGAAAAGCCTTTTTTTTTTTTGAAACATAGTTGGGGGACCAGTAAATACTCCAGGTACTAACTGGCTCATATCTAACAATCCTCATGCTCCTAAAGAGAATTTTAGCATTATTACTGTGTAGCAACTGTAACCTTTATGGATACAAAAACTGTGCCATTCTTAAGATTGTAGTCCATGATAAGACTGAACTAAGATCATAACACTAATTAGATAAAGCTATATTTTCCTTTCATTCCATTGTTCAACCTCCATTTAAAGACATACAAACAGAAAAAAATAACAACCCAGAATGGGTCCTTTCAAGCTTTTGCTTGTTTTCTGCATTACACTGCACAAAACAATGCATTTTCTGTAGTAGCTTCTTAATATCACACAACACAATGACATCATAAAACCACTGATCACATGTAATGAATATTAGGCCTTGGAAGTTTAATATGGGTATGCCGATTTAAAAAGAAAAAAAAAGGAAAGAAAATAGAACTTCAAAGGATTGATCCCATCCTGCTCATGAAGGGCATCATACTGTATTAAATGTCACATAACTCTCATTTTGCATTTTATATAGTAAAGGAATTAGACATAGCAATTGTTCCCTCTGGGCTGGTTTAAGAATTAATAGCAGCAGTAAACATCATGGCATTTCATATGGAATGCTGTCACTTCTTTATGATCACTTCTTTGCCATTTTGGAAAAAAAGAAAGAAAGAAATATTACAGTCTTTACAGAAGAGTTCTGATAATGTATTCTGTTGCAATAATTACCACAGATGGGCAAAATAAAAGTTTCATATGTGTGCCTTCAGAAAGGAAAGGTAAAGAGAGATCTACAGCTGAATTGTATTTCCTGGTAGAATGTGGAAGTTGGATAAATTCATTCTTACCAACTGAAAAACAAAACATTACTCAAAGCCCCTGTAACAGAAGTAAAGGGTTCAAGAAATCTAACTACTATTAGGATGGAGCTAGCTCGATCAATTTATTCATAGGATTATTTGATGTAGTTGCTTGTGATGACAGGAAAATGGACTCAGTGTCTCAGGAGGTCCCTTTTAGTCCTGTGCCCTATGTTCCTATCATTAGTATTTATAAGCTTGGAAACATAAATAATTAACCAGCTTATACAGGAATATCAATTAGCAAAAGCTTTAGGTTAGAAAAAGGTTAAGAACCTCTTTAATTTTGATTTTACAATCCTTCAGAACTTTATCATTATTGATATTGTTTCTAATGAAGTCAAAACTTAATGCAACCTAAACAAGTTAGGAAGCCAATATTTTATGAATACTGAATACATCTTCAGCAAAACCATTTCAAAATAAGATTTTACAGTACTACAAAGTTATTTATTGTTAAACATTGAATGATTATGAAATAGGAGTTCATTTTACAGTAATACAACCATTTTATACGCAACAATTTTTTTTTATTAACTCGAAAATAAAGCTATAAATCAAATTAAATGGTTTTATTTGGAAATGCTAACATACTGCTATTAAATGTTAAAAGGAGTTAGAACATGCTTAGAACTAAGTACTTGGAAGCACAAATAGCTCAGGTTCCTGTAACAGATAAAGAAAATGAGTTCACCTATTCAATTATTTTTAAGTAGAGTAAGTCTCTTCAGTCATCCTACATACCCTTCTGATACAATAAAAGATCTTTCTGGCAACAAGTAAAACTTATTAATACATCTTAAACTGGGAATGCCCAATCATGCAATTGACTTTGCATACATATCCGCTTCCATGTTTGGAGTCCCTCACCCTTCAAAAATCCCGAGTGAGCTAACTCCAGGGTTGAGTGAAATTTTATGGTAAATACACACACACAAAAGAGGTAGTTCTAATTATTATTAATTGGTTTTCTAGATAAGTATAAAACTCATTGAAAAGTTTTGGCTGGAAAAGAAGAATTTCAGGACTCACAAGGCTGCCAGAGGAAGTGTTCCCTTTAATCTAGTAACCCATTGTGGAGAATAGGCATCTGGGACATTGAATAGAAGCCAACTGTCCTCTTTCCTTTGTCAGAGGGGATTTGAATAATAGAAAACTACCCAGAATTGTTTACTTTCTATTTCTTCTGTTGGCCTAGATTTGTTTTGTGTTAATTACTTTAAAAAAATATTTGGCCAAAGCAGGTAATTCTAGTTTATAGGTCAAGTGCTGACCTAAGTTGTTGGTATAAATCCCTACCCTAAATCAGGTAGAAATCAAATTGGAATTATTACATCTCTGGTCAGGAAAGAAATTATGTAGACTTTGAAGGATCAATGTAATCTAAGAATATGATTAGGAAAGAACAATGTGAATCAAGAAGAGTCTGCCTTAACTGAAATACATTTTTAATGGAGGCAAAGTAACAATTTTGCAAAGTACTAAATCAGATTTTAGGGATTTATATGGTAGCCGTGTTGGTCTGAAACTAAAAGAAATGCAAAACTCTAGAACTCCTGGTTCAGAGATGATACCTTTGATTAGACCAACTAAGAAATTTGAAAAAAATCTCTCTCTGCAAGCTTTCAGGTTCACATGCCCTTCATCAGGCTCGGGAAAAAATTAAAGATGGTGAAGAGTCCCCATATATAGGAAATAAACTTCACTTTTGCACCGAGGAAGCTGAAGATGGAAGTCTGTCCCTCTGGGTCCATGAGAGTGTCTTTGTGAGCTGCTCTTTGTTGTGCAGATCAGGCAGGAATCCTTCCCTGGTGGTGTTAGATGGCAGAGAGCCAGGGAGGTGTAGACATCTTTCTTCTTGTTCAGCAATGGAGTTTAAAATCCAAAAAGAGCAGCTCACAAAGACATTCTCATGGATGCAAAGGAACAGCCTGATATCTTCAGCTTCCTCTGTGCAAAAATAAAGTTTCTCTCTTACCTATGGGGACTTTTTACCATCTTTAAATTTTCCCTGAGCATGATGAAGGGCATGTGAACCTGAAAGCTTGCAGAAAAAAAGTCCCACGCCCCCCGTCCCAAGTATCTCAGTTGGTCTAATAAAAGGTATCATCTCTTAACCATGAGTTCTACAGATCAGATTTTAGAAACATTACTGAGAAAAAAGCAATAGGTTTTGGCATGAGACAGCAGTGGTAATGAGGAATTAAAGATAATCCCCAAGGTATAGTTTTAGAAACAGTAACCACATTTACACAAGATGCTGACTGTACAGTCATTACTGAGCAGCAGGGATCTGGTTTTTCTGTTTCTGATGGAAAAAAAAAAATCCGAGAAAACCACAGATTTCCCAGTTTTAAATCAGAGAAAACACAGATTTTCTCTTTTAGCAGAGAAACCCATGGATCTCCCCTTTTTGCAAAGAGCTCTGTAGGCTGGCTGAGTTTCAGCCTGCAAAAGCTGCTTGCAAAAGAGGCAGGGGAACCTCCCAACCCTGCCCAGAAGGGAAGGGAGAGGGGGAAGGGTGGGGTCAATGCTCACACTTACTGGAGGCTAATTCAGGGCCACTCTTCTTGAAGGTAAGTGGGGCTGGGGGGGTTATGGGGTGGGGAAGGGCTGTAGGGGAAGCTGGCTGGGGGCTGAGGGAGCAGGAAGGTTTGCAGCTGGCCAGGCACTCTTGCAGCCTCCCATCTCCTGGCTGGAGTGCCTGGCTGGCTGCAGACCCCTGCCACTCCCAGTCAGCAGCAAATCCTGCTTCTCAGCCAGAGTGCCCAGCTGGGGAGTGCCAAAGCTGGCTGAGGGAGTGGGGAGGCTACAAACCTGCCCCCCTGGCCAGAGTACCCGGGGGGCTGCAAAACTCCCCTACTCCTGGAAGGAGTGCACAAGCTGTTTGGGGGCTGATGGAGTGGGGAGGCTTGCAGCTGGCTAGGCACTCTGACTAGGAGGAGCCAGGGGGTTTGAAGCCTATCCGCTCTCTCAGCCCCCAGCCAGATTGGGCACTCTCCGTCCGGGGACGGGGGTGAGGAAAAGTTGCAGTTGGCTGGGCACTCCAGCTGGGAGCAGCGAGGCTGCAAACTACCTCCCCCTACCCCTGATAGAGTGCCATGCCCACTGCAAACCATTGGTTGCAAATGCTGTGCTCCCTGCCCTGCTGCCCTCCCCCAGGCCCTCCGAGTCACAGTGTGTGCAACTGGCACAGCAGGACACAGCAGGGCCATGCAGGAAAGCTGCCCTAGCCAAGCTTCCTCTGTGTGCACAGGGGCAGCGCAGGGTTGCACCCCTCACTGCTGCCCCCACCTGAAGAGGCAGTGTGGCCAGGGCAGTGCAGAGCTCACAGCAGCAGGCAGCTTTCATTCACATCACCCTGTGTGCTGTCATGCCGGGTTGTACACATTGCACTCCAGAGGGCAGCAGGGCATGATCCTGCAGCGTGCATCCACCCTGCCCTTGTCCCACCACAGATCTTGGAGGCATAGGTCCCCTCTGCCCCCTGGGAGTGCAAGCTGCAGCTGGGAGCCAGCCCTACATGAGCCCGCAGTAGGCTGCAGCAAGGGGAGAACCAGCTCATGCTCCTGCTGCAGCAGCTGCTGCCTTCCACTGGGGGCAGGGAGCTCTGGACCTGGGTCCCTGGCCCCATAGCCCTGGCAGATGGGCTTCCCTCTGGAAGGTCTGGGGGCACAAGCAGGGCTGTGGGGGGCATTTCATTTTAACTACAGATTTGGGGATTTTTATCAGAGAATTTGTGATTTCTTTATCACTGAAAACCAGAACCCCTACTGAGCAGTCATGTAGTACTTGTTTATAAGGAAGTACTACATGACTGTACAGTAGTGCCCACAAATGGCTTTTTTGTGACAGTGACTGAGCAGCAGCCCAAGACTATTGCACAGTAGCATTGCATCATGGTTTCTGCCATGCGATGCTACCCTGCAGTCAGCGTCTCATGTAGATGCGGCCAGTATATAGTTAACAGAGAAAGAAGAAAGGAAAGTGGAGAGAGTTTGGGAAATCAGATCAGTTCTGCTTGGCCACATAACACTTGAGTCACCCTGCAGCAGGCGTCAGGGAGATAGTCTTTGCCATTCCCATTCTGCCTCCCAACCCAACCCAACCCAGTGAGAAGTGCTAGAATTCCAAATCATCAGCATAGAGATGGTAACTGAACCCAGGCAATTAGATGATGTGAATGTAATGTTAACCTCAGTAAGAACCAGGCATAACAGTCTTGCCAGAGTACACTACAATGGAACTACAGTATCTAGTTGTTATAACAAATATGAAGTTTAATTTACATTGAAAAATAAATCCAGACCAAAATAATTTCTCTCTGGTTTTTTTTCCTAATTTCTTAATCAAAACAGACAGACATTGAGAGGTTTTTTAAAAATAAGTTGCATTAAATATTTTCTGTTGTCACGACACTAATAGTGACACTATACATGCTGTCTCCTTGGCAAAGCATACTAAAAATGAAGAATAACCAGAGGAAAAAACACTTCTGTGTCATGAAGTAGCCACTACAACAGAGGTTCTAATAGGAGAAGAAACAAGAGTTATTTGAACTGCACTAAGACTGCACACCTTTCCAGACAGTAATAAATCAGCAGGGTTCTTATAGTAAATTGGGCCCATTTGTGCTAAGATTATGGCTCTGATCAGCATGCAAAGCCATATTGAATGTGCTTTTCAATTAAAGCTATTATATATTTTACTCAACAATGCACTTCTTGATGATACCATTTTTATCTCAAACCTGTCTGAACCAAGAAAGAACGTGTGAAAGAGGGTGTGTGAGAGAAAGAGTTGCATTATAGGAATGAAAAATATTCTTACTAGGCTTTAACTTTGCTCATCTATGCTAATACAGTCTGCTGCTTTACTCAATTAAGCTTAATATTCTTTAAGATGTGCCAAACTACCCTGTAATTACTCATTGAATATAACATACAATGTACATATTCTTTATTTGTTCACATCCCAGACACAGGTCTGTGATATACATTTATCAGAATAAATATGAGGGTGTCATATATTCAAAGAATCTGACATATTTTATGTGAAATAGTTCTTGAAGGTCATGAATAAACCTGTAAATTAAAAAGCCCAGATAGGATTAGTTCATGCATTCCCTTATATGACAGCATTAATAATTCAGATGGGGGGGAAAGCTTTATTCCTTCTTATAGGAACAGAATCTACTAAAGTTTACTGTACTGTAATTCCCTTCCACATGCAAATTTAAAAATTAAGTTGTCTTTCATTAGCATTTTCCCCTTTAAACTGCCTACATGATTCAGTCTAATACACAAAAATGGGGGAGTCTTAAATTAAGTCCAGGGGATTAGCACTTCTGAGTTAGAGCAGAGGCAATTTTAGCCGGGTTTATTCTTCATATCCGCTCAATTAACCTTGCACAGCTTTAGAACAAAAGTCAGCATGATGAGTGTCATTTAAATTGAACAAATGCCATCTATCTGTCAAAGTATTGACTTACATCAGCCACTCCAAACCAAGACCAGGGTTTGAAATGAGGTGGACAAGCTACAAGGCACTGGGAGTTAATTTTCTGGCATTTCAGAAACCTTATATTACAGACTACATGGAGCTTGGCATTTGATGAGCTCTTTCAGCTCATCTGCAGAGGCAATAACACTTTATATACTGAATATCATTTGCAAAATAAGTATTTTATATTTTAGTATGTCCCCACTTGCTGGGGATAGGCAACTTCATTTAGTAACTGATGTCAAGAGTTCCTAAATGAACAGAATACCCCTCTTTTCATAGTCAGAACATTCATTTGTACACTTCGAAAAACATGCATCATTAAACAATAGCATATTGAATAACTCTGTTCAACAGTTCTAACTTTCCCAATACATCATTATTGTTAACACCAGAAAAGTATGTTTAACTGAAATTAACTTTACAGTTTTACAGAAGCTACATTGTCTGTTTCAAAACCAATTTGTGCTATTTGGTTGCCATCTGACAAATCTTATAGCAAAACCCTATGCATGCTAAATATTTTGTTTTAGGCTTTGTAATTCTATTACTTAATATGGGCCCCATATAAGTGAATGCATGTTTCTTTTGAAATCAATTATAAGCATTACATTCAGTAGGACAGGATTTCATTCCACATTTCTTCCTCTATAATGTAAACTCTAAGGAGTAGGACCTTACCCATGTGCTTGTAAACTCCAGTTTACTACCTCCCTCATATTTCCATGGTAATAATAGAAGTGAGAAGGTCCTGTGTTCCAAGTGCTGTTTAGGAAGAAGAAACATCTTGATAGCTTGATGGTCTTCTATTGATTCAGAACATCCATTATTAGAGCAGCCTTCTCCTATAGCTAGGACAGGTTACTAAAGTGAAGAACAGTGCCTAGAGGTGATGCAGAAGTCAGAGGGCTGTAACCACACTATGGAGAATTAAGGGAGGTAGTAGCCTACCTGCTTAAGAACACTTGTTCAGCTGACAGAGATGATCACCTAAGCTCAGAGGAAACTGAAAGTTCCCAGGATGGGGAGATAAGAGAGGATAGAAGAGTAGATTGGTGTTTAGGGGGAAATGCAGGGAGTGTGTTGTTTCTCTAGGTCTGACAAGAGACCAGAAGTTTGGTTTTGTGTTTGTTCTTTGTACCTGTACTTGTTATGGTGAGAAGCTTTCTATACGGATAATAAAAGCACTGAAACTGGAAACTGGCTCCTGACTACCTAGGAGAGTGTTAACCTGCTACAAGGAGAAGAAAGTCAGAGATGGGTACCAGGCAAAAATTAGAAGCCAGAAATTACTATCAAGTATGCCAGGAAGCCAGATTGCCACATCAGGTTCAGTAGTCAGAAATTAGGAATGTGGGCAGGAGTTGGAAACTATATAGAAACAAGAATGTGGGGGGAAAGGATACAATGGCATCAGAGGTCAGGCATAGCTACAGGCTTGGGTCAGCCACCCAGGCTTGAGTTAGTCACAGCTAAAATTACAAGGTTGGAGTATACCTCAAAAGTCATTTAGTCTTACCCCTTGTACAAATGCAATAATACTACTCCTAAAACAATCTTATCAAAAGTTTATCCAACCTTGTCTTGAAATGAGATTCTACAACTTCCCTGAACAGCCTCTTCCACTGCTGCTTTGCTGTTACAGTAAGGAAGCTCTTCCTGATATCCAATTTAAACTTCTTTGATGCTATATGAAGCTATTGATTCATGTACTATCCTCTGCAGCAGAAAAGAAATTGTTCTCCCTTTTTTTTTTCATAGCAGCCTTTCAGATATTTGAAGACTGTTATCATGCTGCCCTTAATTGCCTTTTTTTACAGACTAAATGTATCTAGTTCTTTCAGCCTTTCCTTGTGTGCCTTGCCTTCCTAGCCTTTCATGATTTTTGTCACCTGCCTCTGGACCTTCTTTATGTGCTTCTTAAAATGTAGAAAACTACATGCGGTACTATAGATGAAACCTATCTACAGAGCCATCCCTAGGGATGTGCAGGGCCCAGGGCATATCAACCAGTGCAGGGGGGAGGGGGTGGTGGCAAGCGGGAAGTGGCTGGAACCGGCACAGCCGGGGGAATGGCAAGCAGGCAGAGCCTGCAGTGCTCAGTGGTGGTGGCAGAGCCAGCAGCTCTTGGCAGCAGGGGTGCGTGGCAGCCATGGTGGGGCCTATACTGCACTGACTGTGGGACCCCACCAAAGCAAGGGGCCTGGGGTAGTCGCCTGGATTTCCCCTCCCTCCTAGGGATGACCCTGCCTGTCTACCACCACATAAAGTGGCACTCTTGCTTCCTATATCTTTTACCTAATGCTCCTGTTGTTGCAGCCCAAAATGTATTTGCTTTTTTTAATAACTGCATCATATTGTTGATTCATGTTGAATCTGTGATTCACCAAAACCCTAAGATCCTTTTCAGAAATACTGCCACTCAGGCAGTAATCTTCCATTCTTTATTGCTTTTGATTATTCTTTTATAAGTGTAATACCTTACATTTGTCAGTATTGAACTTCATCCTGCTGTCTCTAGCCTAGCTTTCCATACTGTTAATATCCTTCTGAATTCTACTTGTATCCTCCAAAGCATTTGCAGTCTTCCTGAGTGTCACTCAGATTTGTTTGGAAAGATCTTTATTCCAACATCCAAATAATTAATTAGCACCAGACCATGGACAAGCTCCTCTGGAGCCCCAATAGAAAGCTCTTGCCTTTCTAATTATCCTTTGCTTTGCAGTTATCCACCCACCTTGTATTCGGGCAAGAGAGTGTGATGAAACTTTTGGATAAGTTCAACAGCGTGCATGTTTCCTGTGAGATCTGAAGACCAGTATGCAAGGACTCTCAGTCTATCTATATTTTCTCTCAGCACCCCCTCCCCACTTTTTTAATTTAAAATTTTTTTTGAGTCCATGACCTCTGCTGCCATAGAATATTTAAATTGCAGATTGGGAACAACTTTATGACGATGAGAGGGGTTCAGTATTGAAATAGACTAAATAGAGAAGTTGTAAAATTTCCACCTCTAGACATTCAAGATCAGGTTAGACAAACACTTTAGTAGTATGCTTTAGTCAGGGTTTATCCTGCTTTTCCAACTCTTGTTTCCTACAATCTGGTGATCCTATGTACTCTTTATGGTATAATACTTGGGGAGAGGAATGGTTCCATCCTGGAAAGTGGTTTTCTACATAAGGTTTAAGCAAAGGCATGTGGAATACAGTCTGGACCTTTGTGATATCTGGGAAATGGCATTTATAAATTACTAGGTTAATCTGTTTTATTATCTGGAATGGCCATAAATCTGTGTCCGGTACCAATGGACGAATCAAAATTTCTTCAGCTTTGACAGCAAGCACAGGGTTAGCCTGCTTATCTTGGTCTGCCTGTTTTTGTAGGATTTTTTAACAGCTCACAGACATTTCTTCTAGTTCTTTGTATACTTAATGCATGTGCTTTTACAAGATCTGTCATTGTTGGTGAGGTGAGTGAAAGTTCCATTACAACACAAGTGAAAACTGAAATTTGTAAGTCGGTAACATGTGCAAGGAAGTGATAGTGTGGATAACGTCACTACAATTCAGTCATGGGGAAAAGAGGGTTTTCCAGTTTCTCAACTGACAAACTTCAGTTTACAATCCCTAGACTGCAGCTGTGTCTCTGTCTCTAGTTCATATAAGGGAAAAGGGCATCCCTGAAATACAACCCAAAAGGCTTTCTGTTGACTTCCTACTATTACAACCCTTTTCAAACTCACATATACTCTGCGACTTTGCTGTTCTGCAGTTTCAAGGAGCCATTAGCAATTTCTTTTGCTTGGTTTGGGATAGAGGGGAATGTTTGGGTATATGGAAGGTAGGCTCTCCTGAGAGTCAGGACACCTTGTGTCTTATTTAGTCTCTAATAGTGACTTTATCCATGGTTTTGGACAAGTCATCTTAACTTTCTGTATCTTTCACTGAGTCGGAGGCATTTTATATCTCTCAGTCTGTGGGTGCCTAACTTGAGATACTCCAAAATTAGTGTTTTTATTTTCTATTTGAGGAACCATTTTCCCCATATTCTTACTCTTACACTATGATGATGATGTCACTTTTTTCTCATAGATAGTATGAGGCTGTCCAAATGTTTTCAGATTTTTGTATTGAAATGAAGTGCCATATACTAAGATTTTATGCATTTTAAAATGTTGGTCTTATTTAAAAAAAATACTCTTTAAATTTAAATCTGTCATAATTTCCAAGTGGGGCTGATGACACGCATTGGTACAGTAAAGGCAATTGCTTAAATGACAGGTTTTTTTGCAATAATTTCTTTTGATGTACCTTGCTTGTGACCTATAAGACTAAAATTTGTAAAATTGTTGTGACCATTTACCAGCTAAGTTCCAGAATCTAGTAGGCTACTGCTATAGATGATGATGATAAAGATATTTTATCCATCTATAAGCAACAAAAACAACAGCAGCAAAAAAATCACCCTAGGCAGTTGGATAAATAGAATCCATTAAGTCTGGCTTAGTGTAAGTTCTATAGTTCTAAAAGACTTCTATTTTTCATGTATTTTTACAAAAGATTGAATGATTTGTATCTTAAGTATGGAATAAAGACCATCAGACGTTTCAAACTGGAACTTCAGAAAAGTTTGACTGCTTCTACAAAACTTAATAAATGTCTCTGGTCTCAGAAGTAAACACCATCTCCCATAAGAGCACATTCTTTTTTTGATACTTCCACTATTTCATGGTTTGGGTCTCCTTAGCAATAAAGCAAAAAAAGCTCCTCCAAGAATTTGCCATTCCAGTTTCAGATGAATCTATTAAGCATTTTAACAGATGAAATAAAATAAATAAATGAATAAAACCTGTTCTGTGCAAGGAGTGGTGTGTGTGTGTGGTACAAGGGTAACATTTAGCCACAAAAACAATTAAAGAAGTGGTAATTTTCTAGACTGTATCCAAGGGAATAATATTACCAAGAAGGATGATATTTAAATAATGAAGGAAAGCAATGAGAAGGGTAATAAAACTTTGAATTATCAAGGCTTTTTGTTTTATATTAAGGTACTTCTAATTTTATTGTGTTCCAGTAGACTTGGAAATGTTTACATTTTGCTTTCCTGATTCATCATTTCAGTTTTTGCCCCTATGCAGCCTAAGTGGAAACCACTAATATTCCAACTTATCATTAGACTTGTAACGATAACTGACCTTAACTTGTATTGAAACCTTCCTATTGTCCAAAGAACACCTAGCTGAACAATGCAACATTAGGGCTGGGTAGACAGAAATGCAGACTGATAGCTGCCATTATAGCATAGAGGTGAAATGTCATTATTTCACCGCACAGCATTTCAATGACTTGATTTTTTTATAGGATTCCTACTAATTTCAATCCAGGCTGATGTATTTTGTATGCTCAATAACTCTGAGCATTCTCTAAATGTATATCCATGTGCTTTCCTGACTATCAAAGTTTTCAAGTCTTATTTTTGTAGAAAATTTCATCTTTCAATACTAGGCCTTCAAATATTGTAGGCACTGCAGCTGAGACTGCATTGACGCCCCTGGGAGAACTGTAAGCTATTGATTAAGCAAGATTCATGGCTGTAACCTGAGGCAAGGACTGTGAGAGTTTGAAAGAATGTGTTCCAAATTTTAAAGGAGAAACTGGAGCTGAACCTTATAAGCAGCTTATTACTGATGAGAACAGGAGATTGAAACATACTCCAGAGATACCAGCAGCTGTTCACCAGAGAGTCAAATTCTACAAACCAACCTCTCAGTGCTTGTTAGGTTTAGCATGTGAGCTTTCCCCATGATGCTCACCTTTCATTGAAAGCTAAAGAAGTCATTCAGGTTTTACTCTTGAAATGAAAAGGGACTCTTAAAAAAAACAAACCCAAAAATGGTGTCTGCGAGCCTGTGGGAAATATACTACGGCCAAGATGGAACAAAACAGAGCATCGGAAGCTCATGTAGAAAGTACTGTTTTCAGTGGGAATACGGGACTTCGTTTCACACAGCAGAGAATTTGTATTTTACTTTTACTGTGGGTGCCTACGTCAGCTGAATGCCTTGCTCAGTGTGATAGTGATGGAGAGAAGAGAGTTATAAGCATAGGCAGTGGGAGAAAATATTATCAGGGAGGAGGAGCTGAGAAAAAAGAAACGTAAAACATATTTCTATTGTGCTGCTTTTGGGAGCAGGAGGTGGTGCAGGGCAGGGTGTTGGGGGCAGTGCGGGGCACACCTGCCTGACCCTCACCGCTCCCTCCCACAGGCTGTTGTGGGCCCGGCACATGCTGCTGCTATACGTAGCAGTGGAGGAGTGTGTGGTGGGGGTGCAAGTTGTGACGGTGGAGCATGGTGGTGGTGCTGGAGCAGAGGAGCCACGTGGAGCTGAGCATGTGTGGGGTGCTGGCCTGGCTGCATGCCGAGCAGTACCAGGTGCTGCGGGATGTCAGCACCTTAGTGCTCCTGCTTTCGCTGGCCCCTGTGAAATTAGTTTGTGGGGGCTAAGCCCAGTTAGCCCTGGCCTTCTACCACCTAAAGAGTTGGTAGGGGATCTGGTACAGAAATTTGATAGATTAGTCTAACCTACATCATTTAAGTCTGATACCACATTAACCCAGGTCTTAGACTGGGTTCCACCACTTTTAAACAAGTCAATGTGCACTGAACTCCTGTTCGGTTGCAGGTGTAAACCGGTTTCTGCACACATGTCCTCGTTTATATGTAGCGTCTGTATCTGACCTTTGTCAATCTCCTTGTGTAATCTATGTCCTGTAGCAGGAAAGCTGGGCCTGAGGGAGGTGATGGAAGCCATGACTCCTTCAGGTGCCATGGGCCAGGATATCCATTAATACATGAACAACCTCGATTAGCTGTTCACTTCCAAAGAGTATTAAAGTGAGAAAGAGATTTGTGTAGGTTAGAAGATTGTTCCATTGTTTTATGTCAGTTTTAGAAGCTGAAGTTTATAGGAAATTCTGTGGAGTGGGCAGATCTGTGAAGCCTACTACACTGAACACAGGGTTGAGAGTCAGATGCTCTTAATACTACAACTATCTAACATTTTTCAAATATTGATTTTTTTTTTTGGTACAAAAATAGGTTGGTAATTTATGAATGTTCCTGTTTTACAGAAGAGAAATATCTAGCCTAAGATGTTATAGTTTGGTCAATGTCAGAACCAAGATTTCTTATCAGGTCTCCCTGAAACTATATGCTCTATAAATCCATTCCAGCATAGCCCAAAACTAGCATTTTGCTCACTCTCTATGTCCTGATGCTGCAATATAAATAATGGGGATAACATTTGTTCACTCTTTATAAAACTCTCTTTAAAATGTCCACTCAGGGGAGTAACAGTGCAAGCTTACAAGCACTAGCTCATCAAACCTTTTCAACCCTGTCCTAGATGTACTACTTTCTGAATGGGAATACTATTTCCATTTTTCAAAGCCCATTCAGTAATTAACCTACACCAGATTTGATAAACTAAGAGCTGGATTAAAGGAGGACAGAAGATCAGGCTAATAACGAGGTGGTGGTATTCTCATGATAAAATGTTTTAAATTGTTATTTTAAATGTTGTTTAAAATCTATTTTAAATGTTAACAAATTGATAATGAATGCACTGTTTTCTCACCTGAGTGCAAGAAGTTATTTGTCATTCTGTTATGGGGCCTAATTCTTTTATATCCTATTATATCAGTCTCAGGAGGGTATCTACTGATTTATACTGGCACAAATGAGGGGAGATTTAGTTCAATGGTGTTGTTCCTAAAATCAAATATGAGAATGATATGTGTTTGTCTATGAATGTGTACAGAAAACTAGAGCATATTTAAATATTTATGCGTTACTGTCTATTGATCATGTTTACCATTCTGAATTCCTTATGTTTCATTAAGGGGTCTAACCTGTCAGCAGTCAGTCTTCTCTCCTTACTGTCTGTCACTTTTTCCTGAAATGCTTTGCATTCTTCAGTTCTGGGCATTGCATTACTGGTTTCCATTAAAACAATACAAAGATGTGGATTCTAAAAGTTTCTAAAGCAAGTACTATATCATAATTGCTTGTACCTAGCAGAAGAAAACATAAGCATCATCTTAATTTGTCTTCCCTCTCACGTATATCACAACACGTCTTACCGGAAAACACTGCATTTCAGTGCCAGGAAGTGTAAGTGTAATTTGATTGTGATTTTCTTTGACAATTTGACATTTTAATGCTTCCTTTTTTAAAAGAAGAAAATTTGTAAAACCAGTCCAGAAACTTTATTATCTGAGAACAGCATCAACCTTTTCCCTGCACATTTATTACAAAAGGAATGTTTAGCAGGACTAGTGTATGAATCATTCTAGATTACCTATCTAGTACTTGAAAGCCTTACCACAGAATAGCTACAGTGGAGATTAGCTTGTTCTGGCCTCTGCTGAATTTACAAAGGCTATTCTGCAAAGGAAAAGGAATTTGATTCAACAGATCCTTGTGAAAGGTGCTTTAAATCTGAGATGGCTTCATACAAGAATATTTTATGAGCATGCATTGCAGGTCAAGGTAACTGCTCTAATATTTTCTCACATTTCCCCAGTGTGATAAACCTGTGGAAAAAAATATCTGTGTATGTATACTACCTCTATATTCTCTGTTGCTTCAAGAGTACAAGCTAAATTTTATTTCAGGAGGTGCATATGTGTCTGATATGCCTGTATGAATGTATTTAGTCATACTTGCACAGAAATATGTCTGCAGCTGTAATTTTATGACTACACTCTATGCATCTATACAGGCCTCTTTAGACAGAAAAAGGTACATGCAATATAATATAAAATCAGATAGTCATGTTTGAGTGAATGTGTCATAGATTGATATTATATTTGTAAGTACATGTAAAATGGAATCTTTGATATAAACACCTGCATTATAAAAGCTAATAATACAGTGAACAAACCCATATGGTGACATTTGGAAATATATTGAAGAATTGTTTCTTTTATATTTTGCCATTGTTTCTTTCGTATTTTGCTATTGTTTCTTCTTTTCTTTTTCTTTCTGTATTCCTCTGTCTTAACTTATCTGCAGATTTTGCACCTTGAACGCACTAGATCGCTTTTTTTAGCTGTTTCTTTATATAAACATTCTTGTTTTATTTATATATTTTTTAAAACTATATCACTATAGAGATGAGCATTTTAACAACCTTTCTATTTTTTGTTGCTGTTTTAATATTTTCCTACTGCATGCTTAACTGTGGTGACAATTGTAATGATAAATTACTTTGTAAAAGTTTTTATGGTTTTAAACTGTTCTTAAAAATATCCTACTGCTATAATTTTATTTAAGCAAGGTTCTTGGGCACAGCTACAACCTTTATGGATGTAAGGCCAGAATTTTAAGATAAAACTTTCCTAAAGCCTCCTTCCTCTCTCCCCCTACTCTCTGTCCTGCCTCCTCCCCCCCAATCTCTCCCCTTTTAAGTAGACGTCAGTAAAATTAATTGTTTATTTTTGTGGTTTTGTTTTTAGCATGCAGTGTTTCATTGGTACAATTTCTTTAATTGTACCAGACTCATATTGTACCAGACTCATATTTAGAATTAATCTAAATATAGAAAAATCCCATACAGACCCTTCAATCCCCAAATATTAAAAGTATCTTTTTCTTAATTTGCCTCTCCTCTTAAAGACTGAGTGAACAGAAAGTTGGCCCACTTAATTCTCATGTCACTGAAGGAAACCAAGGAGAACACATTCTCCACACACCCTCCTCCATTCCCATGAGGAGTATATTCAGTTCTGCAACTGTTCTGAACCAGAAGATAAAACATCTTCACTTTTCTGTTAAGTAGGAGTTGTGTAAAACCCACAACTATTTTAATGAGTAGTGCTTCTCTAATGAACCCAAACCAATGCATTTAGATTGCTTGGTTCTGTGTCTTCTGAGGTCTGCTTACATTTTTGGAGCTTCATGTAAGTCCAGAAAATGTGTAGGGCCTTGTTACACATTGCACCCTGAGCTGCTCAAATGTTGATCAGTGTTAGTGCTAGCTCAAGTTCAGAGAGTCACGTGTTCAAGCCAGAAGGGGCTTTGAGGACTAAAAGGTAAGAATCTATGCCTCCCATTCCAGGCTTCCCCCCTGCCATCTGGAACTCCCACTGTTTTCCCCTCCACCACCAGCTTTGAAGTTCACCCATGCCCCCCAGCTTGCTTGTGGCCATTCACCCAGCCCAGAGTGGCAGCAGCAGCAGCAGCAGCCACCAGGCAGGCAGATTTCCCTTCCCTGCCTGGTCCTCTGACACAGCAACAAGAAAGCTGGGACTGAGGGGGAGAGGGAGAGTGAGTGAGGATCTTGGGTGCTGGGGCTGTTCATGGCAGGCTGATCTGGGGAGTGGGAGAGCAATGGGGTAATCAGCTGATGGGGAATGGGGATAGCAACAGTGGCACAATGGTAGGGGCAGGTGGCCAATCTAAGCTGGTGGCTACCCCGCCCAGGAGTTCCCCTCCATTCCCTCTGACCCTGGGGCTCACCCTCTGTCCCTCCCCCAGCTTACTTTGGCTACCAGTACTGTCCTGAGCAAGCACAGAAGGGGAACCTGCCAGCTTGGGGAACCTGCCAACCTGCCAAGTATTGCTGCTGCTGGACCACTGTTCTCCTCTGGGCTGAGCCCAGAAGCAGCAGTGGGGCTGGGCAGACAGGTTCCTCTTCTATGCCTGCTTCCCAGGATGGTACTGGCAGCCAAAAGTAAGCTTAGGTGGGGGAGGTGGAGTGGGGATTAATAGGATCTGGGGTGTTCGGAAGCTGGGGAAGTCTGCCTAATCCATCATGGTGTGGGGAGCAGGCTGATCATAGCTGGTGAGGGACAGCGATGGAGGGTGCAGTGGACCTGATGTGGGCCAATGGGGAATAGGGGTGGGTGGGGTGTTCACATTAATGTGTAGCCTTGAGTGGGTAATACAGATTAGAGAGACCTAGGCTGGAGTGGTCTAACTTTAAGCCACTCAAAGAGTACTGAAAACTAGCTTCATGTGTTAGTATGTGGAAAATTCAGGAGTTAAATGCTTCATGATCCACCTAAAATTAATGTGTAACAAGACCCTCAGATGAGCATGGAGTAAACGCTCTGAAACTCACTAGTGCTAGCCATCAGGGATACCCAGTTGGTCCTTCTGAAGCATTCCTTTCTTGTTGCCATCCTCATATAAGCATGTATGGATATAAGATAAGGCTCACTTCACCAAAAATGGCTTTTATCTCAACATGAGAGGCAAGAGTTTTTTGTGGATGATCTATTCTATTGAACCAGCTGCATGGCTGGGATATATTTAGATAAGCTTTTGAGTACTTGGGTCTCTGGGAGCACAGCACAGCACAGCACAGCAGAGCTAAATAGTGAATGGAATAAAGACTTATATAACCGCATATCTAAGGACAGAAATTACACATGAACCCATTTTTCATCACTTTATACCAATTTAAATCAGTAACACAGCAGAAGTTCTGTGCACAAAAACTGCTGTCAAAATGGCCAAAACTGGTTTAAGATTAACCTGGATAGATGCTGTATCAGACTTAACTGACTTAGGTTAATTTAGTTTATTTTATCCCAGATCCCCTCCAGATTCGAGTTAACTCCCAGTCCACCAGCATCCCAGAATTCTTTGCACCTCTCCCACAAGTCCTCCCCTCACAGGGTGGACAGGATAGTCTTGGCCCATGCTATCTGCTCCAGCTGATCAGGGATATGTGCTCTAGTACCTCCTGACTTCTGGCTCAAGCTACTGCAGGTGTGTGGATGCATTTCTGGAATCAAAAGTGAATATGTGTTCACTTGTGTAACCCTTGTACCAGTCTCTGGTCAGCAGCAAGAAGAGCCAGGTTCACATTTCAGGTTACTACATAAATTATATCAGTGGCTCAAGCTCCCACTGAGAAACCTGAGAACACTATATGTTCTGGGACATCCAATATAAACAAACTCCCCTCCTTGCAGGCAGTATAAACACAAAAACCCAAATGTATTACAGAGAATAAAAGCAAAGAAACAAAAGAAAACACTAAATATAATTTAAAAACACTATTAACTACAAAGAAAAGTCTATAAGTGGCACCCTTGGGGGGGTGCTTTACCCATATGCAGGCAGTCTGGAACTTGGGGTTCCCCAATGGATAGTTCGAGGGACCTACACCCCTATACCCACCTTTCAGCAATGGGCTAGAGAGGGAACCCACACCATAGAGTCCTATTAGCTACTGCTTAGGTTCACTGCATTGCAGGCAGCTGCTCAAGGGCATGGGTCCTTCTGCATTGCAAGGGACTCCATTTTTCCTGGAGAAGTGGTAGAGTGCTCATCTTGGTCCCACAGAGAGGCTGTGCATGTGTGTGTGTGGGGAGGGCAGGGAGTGACTGCATCTTTAG
Organism: Crocodylus porosus; assembly: GCF_001723895.1. Classification (NCBI taxonomy): domain Eukaryota; kingdom Metazoa; phylum Chordata; order Crocodylia; family Crocodylidae; genus Crocodylus; species Crocodylus porosus. Next base: position 55,936,549 of record NW_017728909.1, on the reverse strand, counting down.
CCAACATGCATACACCCCAAAACTTCTGGGCTAGATTATATGGCCTGACAAATGTCGGGGAACAGGGTCCCGGTGTCACGGTGGGCTGAGCACTAACGAACAGGTGGGATTAGTGGTGAGGAGTCAGAGCAGGCAGGAAACGTATGGTTTCAAAAACTGAATAGATTTTATTTTACTTACGCCCCAAGATGGTAAGGTAGCACAGGTTGGTTAGCTTGGTTACAGAAAAAAGAACGCGATAACAGTGAACGAGAAAATGAAGCCGAGTCGGTAACAGGAACGGAGTCGATGAACAGGAACGAGTCAAATAATAAGTCGATCAGAACGTGGAACGAGAAACAAAGTCAGGACGTGATCAAGAACGAGGCCAGAATGTGGTCGAGAAACATACTAAGCGAGTAGTCAAAACCAGAATCAATAATCAGTAATGGGTGGTTGAGAATGAGTAATCAATCGAGAATGAAGACGAGCATTTCTATCACAGGGTACGCCATGGTACAACAGTGGCGGGGAGACCAGCAGAGCTCTGGGAAGCGAACCAGGGCTCTAGGCCTAAGAGGCTCTCCTGAAGCAGTCTCTGCGGTAGCAGTCTCTACTCAGGTTCGGTCTGGTCTCCTGTGGGTTGGTCTCCGCTGTGGGTGGAAAGTTACAAACCTTAAATATTTTTTAGGTGGCCAATCGTAAGGCTTCACCTGTGGAAAGTTCCAGGGATTTCTGGTGAAAGCCTGGGCATGCGCATGGTGACAATTTAAATGACCTCATTGAAACATTTTGATTGACAAGCGTGGGGTCATACAGAGGGCACGTGCGGGGCATGCTTGCTAGGCCTCTGGGGATTTTCCACTGCTTGTCTGTGCATGTTTGTGTTAACCCTGTGTTAGTCAGCACTCCTTTTAAATTTTGTTCTGACAACAAAATGAAAACTGCAGGACAAAACGCAAAAGGTAGCCAGGCTGAAGATTCCTGATTACAGCTGGTCCAAACAGACAGCTTGACTGGAGCAAAGGACCATCAAAAAAAACAAAGGAAAAAAGCCAGGCCCACCCTCTAGGCCTTGGCTGCAGGTAGTTTGGGTCACACATCTCCACTGGGAGCAGGAAGTTGCAAACCTCAACCATGGCTCAAAGGTGGCAGGATTAGAAAGTCCCAGATTTCAACCCTGTTTAAAACCGCCAGGCCTAATCCCTGGCCAGCCAACCCAAGAAACCAATACTCTCCTCCCCAGTATTAAACCCTTAAAACCTCAGAAAAGGAAGAGAGAGGAATTCCTAGACACTGGGACAATTCTCCCTCTCTCTCTCCTTACCTGAGTTTCCCCTTTTGCTATCTGAAAATTGTCTCCCTTGGTGAAGACTTCACTCTTCAGCAGCCCTTAGCAGCTGCTTCTCCTCCACAAACCAGCCTCCTTCACCATATATCTCTCTGCATCATATCACCCTGGGCTTGTCCAGTCAGGGAGCTCCACACTCCAGTCTCTTTTAATGATCTGCCTGAAAAGTCTTTGCTCCCCCTGGCCAGTCAGGCCAGAGGATTATATGTTTTGCCCAGATACAAGGCCCCAGCTTTCCATGTGCAGAGCACATAGCCAAAACAACAGGGGCCATTTACCCATATAAAAAAAAAAAAAATACTAATCCTCCCCGCCACACACAGTACACAACAGAAAAGGACACACTTTGCCATATGCAGCCCAAGTGTATGTGGGTGTTATACTTGTTTATCTGTTCAATCTACTCATCTTAGACTAACCTGACAAGATTGAACAGATTCAGCCTTGGGCTCTTTTACTGTCTGCACTTAGCCCATATGTAAATAGAAAAAGGATATATGAGGAAATATTAGGTGGCCAATAGAAAAGAAATATAGTAAAAATCTGGAGAGCAGAGAGCAGGTTTGTTCAAGAATCAAGTGTCAATTAGTTTATAATGGTCCATGAAATCGTTGTCTATGTTAAGTCTCTGGTTCTTAGTGTCCAGTAGACTAATGACACTGGTCCGGTCCTGCAGGGAGCAAACCAGGAAAGCCAAGGCTGCAACTGCACTCCAACTAGCTTCAAGCATCAAGGATAACAAAACGTCCTTTTTCAGATATGTGGGGAGCTGGAGGAAAAGCAAGGGCAACATTGGACCGCTGCTAAACCAGATGGGGCAACTGACAACTG